>NW_028261381.1:120596115-120921948 GCF_051295495.1 Thamnophis sirtalis
GGCTGTGAGCTTGACAGCCCTGATCTAGGTATATTTATGATAGATATCTTCATTTTGAAGACATTTCAAGAGCATGGATTCCTTATTGGCCTGTCCTCAACTAGTTCTTTGTGTAGGAAGATCTTCCAAAACAGACCAATCAGAAACCTACAAGATTCCCTATGAACCAGCTTTATTGGGCTATGTGACAAGGACCAGTTAGACATCATCATGCAAGATTCAAATAAGGAGTTCAGACAGCTACTGTAGACCAGGCCATTCAGCCTGAAAGCTGATTCAAACTGGCCTACACTGATGCAATACTGTATTTAGAATGACACTGATTGTGAAAGCCTACAATTCAGTACTTAGAATGTAGTACAATTCAATACTACAGAATTTGGAAAGGATTATATAATTCAATCCAACAACCAAAGACCCCTAGGTGGCTGTGGATGTCCGCAATGCCTAAGGTCATTTGACCTATAGAAGATACAAATATTGAATTTGTAAAATTAAGATTCTATCTATATATACCAGCTACTACCTTGCCCCTGCACAGAAATACAAAACCACATCTCTCACACACACAGAGACCTATCTCCTTTATAGCAGAAATCACAAAGAAAAATAATTTATATTTATTGTGTTCCAAAAAGCATTAAAATTTACTTCATAAGAAACTCCTCAGGAGCAACTCTTAATCTTTCCAGAGGTATCCAGGTTGTAGGCTGAAAAGAGAAAATTACAGATATTTACATTTCTGGCCATTCTTTTGCTCAACAGCTTCTTCTTTTCTTCTCAGACCATATAAGGCAACTTTCTTAATTCAGTGGTAATTATTTGGGGGGACAAAAACCTTGCTGTCTCATCCAGGCAGACATAACAGATTTATATACTTATTTTGGAAATTAATACAGAATTCTTTATCTGACATGCTGATATACTGTGCTAAAATCTTAATGCTGCTGGATTTATGATTCTCAGAGGAAAATATAATTGCCACCAGGTTGTCCAGGCAATTCATGGAATAATATACAGCAGGAGTGTCATTCAAGTAAGGCAGGAGATTTATACTTTTCCTTATACTTATATTTAAAGTGACTTTTACCAACTTGATTGTTTGTTCAAAACTGCTCAGATTTTTAAGTTGAGTGCTCTCAATTTTAGGAGTAAATGTTCCATTGGACTTAGTTGCAGTTGTGAATGTTCATCACTTTCTGAATTCAAATCTCATCATTTCAGGTAAGCACTGAAGAAATAATGCCCAGACCTAGTCATTTCATTTAAGAATTTAGAGTGATACAGCCAACAAACTAGTTTTTTAAGAGGTTGTTCACTTTTTAAATCTAGGTGGTTATCTTTCCTTTATTCAAAAGTCCATTTCCATTCATTACCCAAATTTCCACAATTCTTTATGATAAACACCATTATTTACTGAAGAACTAAAGAGGCATGATTCAAATTATCAATGAAAAGAATAAATACTGAATATATGCAACATGTAAGAAAAAATGTTTATTTGGATCAGGGGTGGGTTCTTGCCAGTTCTAACCTCTTCTGTAGAAGAGGTTCCACAAATCTACCGTAGCATTTACAACCGGTTCCAGCTTCCCCCCCCCCTGCCCGTCTGCACATCATCAAGATGAAGAGCAAGAGGAGGAATTCTGGGAGTTGAAGTCCACAAGTCTTAAAGCTGTCAAGTTGAACACCCCTGTGGTGTTTTTTTCTAAAGGGTTAGGGGTGCAAGGGTCTTGTAACTTGACAGCTTTAAGACTTGCACACTTCAATGCCAGAGTTCCTGAGCCAACATGACTGGAGGAGGAATTCTGGGAGCTGAAGTCCACAAGTCTTAAAGCTGTCAAGTTTGAACACCCCTGTGGGTTTTTTTCCCTAAAGGGTTAGAGGCGCAAGGGTCTTGTAACTTGACAGCTTTAAGACTTGCGTGCTTCAAATGTCAGAGTTTCTGAGCCAACATTTTGGTTGCTAAGCAAGAGTGTTGTTGTGAGCTTCCGCACATTTTACAAGTTGGCCACTCCCACCCAGTCACATGGCCAGCAAGCCACTCCCACAAATCAGGCTACACCTACAGAATAGGTTCTAAAATTTTTTGAAACCCACCATTGATTTGGATCAAATGTCTGGCTGGCTGCTTTATGTGCCATCAATTTGATTCTTAGCAATCAGGTATGAGCCTTCCTGTTTTCCATTGGCAATCTATCATCGATGAAATTGAGTCCTTCTACCTTGCTTCTGGTTACCTTCTTCTCTTTCCTACCATTTTAGACTTCCAAAAACAGTTTCAATATCAAAGATCTCCTTTACATTCTACGAGAGTAACAGTAACATAAATAGTGACATAAACTGGTGTAAAATCATAAATAAACTATATTAAAACCTAATGTATAATAATGTTATACCACATATTTTGCTCCAACACCTCTATATTAATCAGGTCCCAGAGACCTTCTAGAGCACTAAACTTTTACAGGATTCTGGAAACTCATGAACATGGAGACCACTGGTTTCAGGGGCAAATTGTCCCATTGGAGAGCTATCAGTGCTTTTGTGTGTGAGAGAGGGAGGAAAATGTCCTTTTGGAATGTGCTCCTTTGGTTTTGGTGGTCATCGTAGCCCTTTGGAACAGCCTCCTATCTGAGACCAGATGTCCCCTTAGCCAACCTGGTTCTTCTGTCAAGTATTGGACTAGGATGGGGGTGAAGATGTGAGAAGGCCTGGTCTAGTACCTGGATAAAAGGGTTTCTTTGTTTTTAACTATGTTTCATTGATTGTTATGAGCCACCTAAAGTCACTGTATGAGATAGGCAGGCATATAGTCCTGCAAACAAACAAACAAACAAACAAACAAATAAATCCTATCAATAAAATGGGGATCTTCAGTAGGCATTTTTTTTACTTGGTCAAGGTTGGTAAACTTTATGATAGGAAGACTTGTAGATACCCAATTCCTGAGCTACATAAGTGATACCAGATATGGAATTGCCCTTGGAAGCACACTATTACCTAGCTTAGCTTCAACATCACAGTCATTCTCTGTCAGTATAAAGCAGGCTATTGAGCACATGGGCTGTTGTGTTTTGAGCAAGGTGAACTTTCAAATTAGTCTTTAAAGACAGGTCCCAAGTAAAATGAATTACAATAACTGGCAGAAATGGCAAAGACCTGAATGGCCATCTTCAATGCCTCCTGTTTTAGTTAAGACTGCAGTTGGTGTGCCAGCTGGAATGCAGCAGGATAACTCCATTAAGAATCAGAATCAGTACATCCCCAGCATCAGTAGACTTCTGAATAAATACCCCCCATATTTTCCTTGGCTAGTCCTAACCCTTAAACTATTTCTCCCCATCCAGATTCTCCAGACACTAGGTCAAAGCTTCTACTGAGTCCCTGTTCAGCCACCATTTGACATATAAAGTTAGGAACCATACACATTTTGACAATAACTCATTTTGAATATGTAGATGACCTTTCAGAGCATTTCATATGGATGTTAAATAGGATGCCACTTCCCATCTTCTTCATAATTCACCTTTTAGGGTAAAACACATTACTAAGTTACTGGTAGTCATTTGTCATGTTTCAATCAAAGCACATTTTCAGGACCACCACTAAAATATAATTGTTAATTCTGTAGTTATAGAAAATCAACATTAAAAAGTCAAAGCATATCAAACAACTATTCATATTGTGCCGCCCTCCTCCTCCTCCTCCTCCTCCTCCTCCTCCTCCTCCTCCTCCTCCTCCTCCTCCTCCTCCTCCTCCTCCTCCTCCTCCTCCTCCTCCTCCTCCTCCTCCTCCTCCTCTCTGCCATATGAAAGTGAATAACATCACCAAGCTGAATAAATACAATCAATTTTATTCTCAAACCTATACATCAAAGTGGCTGGAGGAAAACACTTCTCACCTACCATCCCCCAACAGTATTCTGGTACCTTAAATGATATTGCTGGCTGACAATCTACAGATATAATAAATATAGAAGGACCATGAAACTGGGTTCATAACAGTGGTGGGTTCCAGATCCCGTCACAACCAGTATGCTGTGACAGGGCCGGATGTCCACCATAGTCATGCACACTGTGCACGCATGTGCACCCACTGCCCTATGACACTCCAGCTGCTCTGCAGAGCATCGCGCAAGTGCCGTATGCTGCGCAAATGGCCCTCTAGTTTAAAAAGAGGTAAGAAACAAGGGCAGGCAGGTGGGCCCAATGGAAACACTGTTCCAGTATGGTGGCAGCTGCTTCCAGGTGCCACCGGTACGCCCATACTGGGGTGTACTGCCTGAAACCCACCACTGTTTTATAAACATGTTTTGTTACATTGATTCTTCAAAATAGCATAAAACAGGGTTGAGAAGGACCGTGTAGGTCTTCTAGTCCAACCCCCTATTCAGGTACAAAATCCTATATCATTTTAGACAAATGGTTGTCCAATCTATTCTTAAAAATGTCTCCAGTGTTGGAGTACTCACAAGTGATTTCACCAATTAATTTTTCTAATTGTCAGGAAATTTTTCCATAGTTCTAAATTGGTTCTCTTCTTGATTAGTTTCCATTCATTGCTTCACCTCCTGCGTCATGCATTTTGGAGAGTAAGTTGCCCCCTCTTCTTTGTGGTAGCCCCTTCAACCTCTAACCATCAATGTTTTAGGCATCTCTTCTGCTGCTTCACCCTCTGGAGTTGCTACATAAAATATAGAGCACTCTTTGATTAAGAGATAGAAAGAGGCTAATCAAACAATGAGGTTCTTGGAATTGATGATGTTACCTAGCTTGCAGTGGTGGGTTCCGGATCCCGTTCCAACTGGTACGTCCACATGGATGCACACAGTGAGCGCGCATGCATCTTACCATCCAGCGATGCCTCCGCGAGCTTCTGCGATGTTCCAGCTGCTCGGCGAAGCGTCGCACAGGTGCTGTATGCACCATGCACATGCACAGAAGCACAGAAGACTTTAAAAACAGGTAAAGAGCATGGGTGGGTGGGCCCTCAGAAGCACTGTACCGAAATGGTACCTGGTGCTCCGGGAAGACTCCAGTACATCCATACCAGGGTGTACCGCCTGCAACCCACCACTGCTAGCTTGCTATTAAAATGTTTGCAAGAAAACCACCAAGCTCAGAGAGCACCAAAGACCCCACAGTTAAACCCTGAGCTACAAATATTTTCTTCTACCAGTACTCAGGCAATCTCATCCATTGCTCTTGCCCTTTGTATATTTCAGAGATGTTCTGAGGGCAACTGGAACTGCCTGCTGGATTGCTTTGCAAGTGCCCATATGCTCACAGAAAGCAATTGGTTGCATAAGGCATCTCTGGTGGATCTTGCTAATTAACTTTCCACATCTTCTCATTCCAGAGGGAAATTACCCCTACCTTCTCTTTAGCAAGGAATGTAACTATCACCAGATCTCCATCATCTAATAATCTAGAAGGCTGGCTTCAGAAAGGATGGAGATTCTTGAGTTGGTAACTAAAGAAGGTCTGGCTTGTATTTTTTAAAAAAGCCATGTTAAAATACAAGCTGCTTTTATTAAAGTATCATTTCTTTTTGGAAGCCTTGGAATAAAGGACTGATATTCTGCTACCAGTAGCTGGAGGAATTCTTTATTGTGTTTATTGTCCCTTACTGGTCTTAATCCTTAAATGATGGGTTTTTTGTGGGGAGAAAGTATTGCAAAAGAGTGCAACTGTGACTGCTTGGGGAGTAATAATGTTATTTAATACAGGTAAATATATATTTTTTTCTATAGCCTAGGCAAATAGCCTTTCTGCCTTACCTCAGGTTTATCTCCAAAATGCAGGTCCAAGTTATTTTGTTTTAATTTCTAGTTCTTTTCCTGAGGTAACTGAAAAAGAAGGGATCCAGGTGAGTGATTTAGCAGCTCTTGAAGAAGAAGACTGATTCAATAAGCTCAAGGCAACTTGTGGAAAAGGAGGTTAGCAAAATTCTAATTCTAAGCATGGGTATAGTTAATGAAAAAAGCCATGTTAAAATTTTACTTTGCTTTAATTTTGCAAGAACTGATTTTGTTTACCACCTGCTTCTCCGATTAGTATTTTTTTCACCTCCCTCTTCATACCTTTATTACATTTTTGAGGTATACTATCAGATATCAGCTAACTATGAAAACAAAAGCAGATAGTTGCTCACTCCAAGCAATTACTAGAAGAAATCCTTGTGCAGGTGGAAAAGATGAAGTTTGAAAGAAGATAATACAGGTCACTTCTTGGACTGGAAAAATGAGTACAAAATCAACAACAAAAAAAGAGTCCATGAAAAGATAGTATCCAATGTTTAAAGAAAAACACCCAAATGAAGGAGAGGTAAAAGGAAGGTCCAAAAATAGAATGACTAGTCCAAAAGTTGATGTTTTTCCCAGTTTCACTCTTCCACTGCCTCTGACTTTGGAGAACAAAGGAAGATGGTGGGTTTTTTTAAACTTTGAAGGTCTATTAGACTCTCCCTCCCATAACTTGTCTAGCTTCCCTCCTTCCCTCCCCACTTTTCCCCCTTGCCCTGAGATTAAGATCATGAACTTGGTAAGTAACCACTAAGCCTTGAGTAAAGAAACAATGTAGTGTAAAAATGGACCTGATTCTTAAGCCGTATGCATACAATTTACTTAAATAGTGGGTTCTTTTATAATGGGTATAATCTGGATATTTATGACATGATTATGCCTGATGGAATTGAGTGTGCAACTGCATGAGAGATGCATATTAATGCATATTATTGGAGGTAAATGTAGGAAATTCAAAGGGTTGTTTCTAAAGTATAGGTTTGCCTGCAAACCTCAGGTAAATGTAGGATATTTGTAAAGAGATTCCTAGACATCAGTGCTAATTGATAGACTCATATCACTACAGATTTAGTCCACAAATCTACAAGAAATACAGGATAACTGGATGTCAGGGTCAACTGATGGATCCATAATATTTGAGGGAGAAAAAAAGAATGTGTACAGATGCACTCACACCCCACGTTCATGCAGCAATTCTTGTTTGAAATAAAAGTCTTTATAGAAATATAGTCTTTATAGCCAGTCCTAACTACAGCAGAAATTCAATGATTCTGGAATATAAATCAAGGGAATGAGTTAATGTGGTCAAAGCTCTGTAAAATTTGAGTAAAACTATCTCTGTAAAATCTCTAATACATGATATAGAAATATTTGAAATTAAAGTTATTGAAAAAAGATAGTGTCTGGTCTCCATTTTACACAATGATAGCCATATGACTATTTATAAAAGTAGAAATGCTATTCTATGCTCCTCCACTTATGATATGGCACCCTGATGAGAAACTGAAGGATGTTGCTGAAACAATGTAGAATGACAATGCTCTGGAACTGATTTGGAATATTGCTGTTACTTAAAAGAGACAGTTAACCATAAGCTAAGCAGGCATGTAGTGTGGACTAATACAGGAGTAAGTACTTTATCACCAAAGTCTTGACTGAAGGATTCTCTACTGAAAATAGGTGAGTGCAGGGGTAGTTTTCCATATATCCTTCAACCAGGCCTTGGAGGGGGGGGGATTGAAAATGGTTTTAAAAGATGAGTAAAGTCATACATTTCAACCAGACTGTCTTTCAAGACATGGCATGTTGATGCATTATACTCACTATGAAAGCCTGATACACAAATGGATAATTAGGAACCAAAAAGATTTTTCTTTGGGAAAGCAGCTTTGATGAAAGATTTGGTTCAGCTTTAGAGTCTCCCTCTAGAGACATATGAAATGGAGCTGTGTAAAGTTCATTGCTCTAGAGGGCAGAAAGAAAAGCTTGAGTCAAAATTTATGTGTTAAAGGCCAAGGACCTTCCTACTTCTCCAGAAGACATGAATTATAGTTGAAAATATCCCTTTGAAAAACAGTCATTTCTTCCATTATGGGAAAAAAAGAGGGTTGATGGAAACTTTAATGTCAGGCAGAGAAAATAGAAATCCTCTTCACCTAGAGAACTTCTTAAATGGAAAGGGAAACCTGTCTTTCATAGTTGGAAGGTCACCGCCTTAGAAAATCCCAGAGCAGAAAAAATCCCGAGACCCTTTTATTAATATAGGTAGTCCTCAACATACAACCACAATTGAGAACCAAATTTATGTTGTTAAGTGAGAATGGGTTTTGCCCCATTTTATGACTTTTCTTGCCATATTTGTTAAGTAAATCAATGCTTGTTAACAACTTAGTAATATGTTTGTTAAGTGAATCTGGTTTCCCATTGACTTTGCTTGTCAGAAGGTCACAAAAGGGACACTGGGGCACTGTAACTCTCATAAATGAGTCAGTTGCAACCATCCTAATTTTAGTCATGTTACTGTGGGGATGCTGCAACAATCATAAGTGTGAAAAATGGTCAAAAGCCACTTTTTTCAGTGCTGTTGTAACTTCAAATGGTCACTGAATGAACTAGTGTAATTCAAGGACTACCTGTAATGGATATCTGTAGCTAGAGAAGCAAAGTAATCATATATTCCCAATACATGAACATGCACAGTCTTTACTAAGGGGAAAAAAACAGCCTATACTTGAACAAGGCCCAACCATATTCCACAACTAGGCTCAGTCAATGCAGATCTACAGTAGAGAATTCCACCAGACTCTATGCTTTTAGGGGATTAAGAATTTAGGCGCAGTTCTTATAACTGTAACCTAACCCAAAGGAAGTTCGTAGCAGAAATACAGCAGGTAGATTTTATTCTGTTCCAGCTCATAAGATAGGGAGATAACATTTACTGACTAAATCACTTGAGAAGGCAATTGTCCAGATATTATTCCAAAGGTGTTCTTTTCAAGAGGCAACTGGACTTTCTTGTTTTTCTTTGAAATTGTTTAGCTCCTTATCCAAGAAGCCTCTTCAGCTCTTATTGGATGTTGGGGAATGGAAAGATTTATCCTCCTTGCAGACAGTTGGTCATTTGCATTTTTTTAGTGAGAATCATACCTTAACAACACAGATAAATCTCCAGGTGGCCTTAACGACTCTGAAAGAATGCAAATGACCAACTGTCTGCAAGGAATACAAATCCTTCCATTCCTTACCTTCCAGTCAGAGCTGAAGAAGCTTCTTGGATGAGGCATTTCTTTGAAACGTCTTCAAAGAAAAACAAGAAAATCCAGTTGCCTCTTGAAAAAAAGCACCTTTGGGACAGCCATGACCTGGATGACTGAAAATATCCATAGATATTCAGCTACTATTATTTTTTTATTGTGGAAGATAATTCACTGGAGGACATATGCACTCTACATGGGGCTGCCCTTGAAGAGTGTTCAAACACTTCAGCTTGTCCAGAATGCAGCCGCGTGAGCGATCTTGGGTGCACCTCGGTACACCCACGAGCTGCCTATCCTCCGCGAGCTGCACTGGCTGCCCATTGGTCTCCAGACATGCTTCAAGGTGCTAGTCGTTACTTTTAAAGCCCTACATGGTATTGGACCTGGGTATTTGAGAGACCGCCTCCTGCCAGTCACCTCCCAAAGACCTATCAGATCCCACAGACTAGGCCTCCTCCGAATTCCATCTGCCGCCCAATGTCGGCTGGCGACTCCTCGGGGGAGGGCCTTCTCTGTGGCTGCTCTGGCCCTCTGGAACGATCTGGACTGTTGAGATCTGGACCCTTACTACCCTTCCGGCCTTCTGCAAAGCAACTAAGACCTGGTTGTTCCAGCAGACCTGAACTATCCAACCCCATTCGAGGTTACGACTGGTGTTGAATTTTAAATTGCTGGTTTTTTTTTGTATCCCCTCCCCTTTTTATTGTTAGCCGCCTTAAGTCTCTCGGGAATAGGGCGGCATACAAACCAAATAAAATCAAATCAATCAAAATCAATGCAAGGGAAGATGATTTCTTTGTCATTCTGCAAGGAGAAAAATATTATCTGTGTATAAGAAATCTGGATCATAGGGAAGGATGCCCACCAGGATATCATTTATAGACTCATGGCTCAGATATAGGCAAGGCATTAGTTGCCTTAATGTGGAATTTGGTATGCACAAATATCAAGTCCACTGAGAGACTTTCAGCTTTGATCCCCCAAACAGGTGGTTCTACTAAATGGCCCTTTATATTAGTGAGTAATTTGCATTCCCATTCTAGGTCTAGATATTTACTCAAGGACCCATTGGGACATGCTTTTCAATCAGGTAAAGTTAAGCTACCCTGCATGAGCTATCCTTATGTAGAGATTTTAAAGCCGGCATGGGGAATGATAAGTTAATTTTGGTGACTTTGGGAATTGTTGAAGAGGATTTCTTTTTTCAGCTAACTTGGAGCTGATAAGATGTGCATATTAATAAAAGCAAAATAGCATTATTGAGGCTGCTATACAAAACAAATCATTATAAGCTAACCTGGAATGGTCTCAAAATACTGATTGGAAACTTACATCTGTCATAGGAGAGGGAGCTAGTGGTAGTTTATGTTTGTATTACTGCATCCCACCATGAAATTATTCCCTCTCCTGGAGATAGAAATCATGCAGTTATTTCAGAAGTCATTATAGCCCCTATCTATAATCAAATATAAAAGTTTGCAGATGTACTTTTTCATGTGTTTTTCCATACTCAAGCTAGTATTTCTCCCAAGATAATATTTTGTGCTCTAGTGTGGACTTCCCATCTTTTTCCAGGGATTTGGACAAAAATTTATTCCTTTGACACTTTGATTTTCTATTTGCTGGTAACCCATGTGTGCAAAACAAATATTTAGCATTTTCATAAGTTTTTTTTAGGTAACAGTACACAAATTACAGTACATTCCATGTGGGAAACAGCTGGTTTAAAATAGTTTGTGATAAAATTAAGAGATGTGTATTCAAAATAAAGTTTCAAGGGAAGAAAAAATAGTTAAGAACATCTGAGATGTATGTAGTGCATAGTTAGATAGTAAAGGAGGTGCAGAGAAGATTGGGGCAGGTACATCAAATAGATAGATAGATAGATAGATAGATAGATAGATAGATAGATAGATAGATAGATAGATAGATAGATAGATAGATAGAAAGATAGAACGATAGAAAGATAGATAGATAGATAGATAGATAGATAGATAGATAGATAGATGATAGATAGATAGATAGATAGATAGATAGATAGATAGATAGATGATAGATAGATAGATAGATAGATAGATAGATAGATAGATAGATAGATAGATAGATAGAAATGGATATGGGTATGGGTATGGGTATGGATATGGATATGGATATGGATATGGAGATAGAGATAGAGATAGAGATAGAGATAGAGATAGAGATAGAGATAGAGATAGAGATAGAGATAGAGATAGAGATAGAGATAGAGATAGAGATGAGATAGAGATAGAGATAGAGATAGAGATAGAGATAGAGATAGAGATAGAGATAGAGATAGAGATAGAGATAGATGTCATGCCTTAAGGGCAGCTGCTAAGTGGAAGAAGAAGCGGAAGGAAGGTACGATAATTCAGAGGTAATTGCCTAGTTGGCTATGCCACCTTTACAGCCATGGGCATTAGCAGCAGTATCTAAAACAAGGCCAGGAAAGGAAAACACTAGAATGATCAACAGGGAGGAAAACCTAGAAATGTTTTAGGTTGAAATCATGTTTATTATTGGACATATTTTACTGCTGGTTTTGAGAATGCAAGAAAAATGCAAGATCATGTTACAGGGAAATCACATAATAAAATAAAAGGTATTCAAAAGATCCTGTTGTATTTTTTTATTTGCTCCTTCTATATCAATGTCATTTATTTGGCTTTACTTCTGATTTTTATTATTTTCCCTCTTTTGATTGACAATAGAAACAATGTACTCAGCCAATAGTACCACCATGCTAATAATTATTTTTTGCTACTTTTATAAAGAAGGTACCTAGTAAATATGATTTGCATGAATCGTAGTTTGCAAGTCTTCCCAAGCCTTGGTTTCAAGCCTCTTATAGTAGCTGATAGGCAAGAAAATGAGATTCTCACAAATTCAGACAACGCATGTTTACCATAGTGAGCGAGGTGTTAAATTATGAATCTAGGAAACTGGATCTGTGTACCTTGGCCCTTATTTATCAGTGAATATATTAAAGCCAACTCTCTATTCCTTTGACCATTTTAACAAAGTTTTGCTTTAATGGAAAAAATGCTGATCATTTATTTGAAAGCACAAAAATATCCGATAGTAGACAGATGAACTCTGAGCTTTTGATGATCAATGCTGAGGTAATGATCGGGTTGGGCTTTTTTTATACAGATATTTCATGTCATGTATTACTTCCTCATTACAGTGGTTCAGAAATGGGGGTTACCTTATGGTATTTATAGTTTATGTAAGATTTTAACTTGGGGATGGAAGGTTGGTGGTGATTAGAGGCTTCCTAGGAAGGCTTGAATACTTGATTGCCAGAAATAATATTTGTTATACTTTGATTGATGACCTCCCTTATCTGTTTGCTGTGCATAGTCAGGATCTGGCATCTGAGAAGCGTGGTAATCATATCATGATTTCATAATATGTTGATGGCTATTTACTTGAGTGTCAAACATCTTCTGGCTCTTCTCCTATATGCATGATTTATTATTCCTGTGTTGTTCCAGTCAAATGCGTGATTTGTATTGAGAGTATAGATCCGTGATGGCAAGCCTATGGCACGTGTGCCACAGGTGGCATCAGCACCCTCTCTGTGGGCATGTGAGCTGTTGCCACCACCCATGTGTGTGTACCTCCTGCCTACCAGGTGGTTGTCTTGTGTCTGCTGCGCATGTGTGTGGGGCGTGGGGCGTGCAGGAAACCATGTAAATGCACGGTGTCTGTGCACGCATTGCATTTCAGGGAATTTGAGGGTGCACACATTTTGTGCATGTGCACTTTGGGCCCTCATTCCGGAAAAGGTTAGACATTACTGGTATAGATAGTTGTTAAATATCATAATTCTTTATTGCTATTATATTTCTTCAATTCTTTGATGCTGTTGTTATACCATTTGGCCTGTCCACAAACTTTTGGAAATGTCCATTCTAATTCCATTAGAGAATTCCATTACAATTGGCAAAGTTGCCTACCAAAGCTTTTCAAGCCTTATTAACCGAAATCCTAATCCTAAATTAAGCACGATTAATTCCATACTTACAGTATAGCTTAAGCAATGCTGTCTTATAATTGGAAGAAAGTTTACAGAGCTGCAGCTTTGGAGAAAATGAAATGGCAGCTGTTCTCAGGCATCAGCTTGTTAAATATTGCTATGAAGCTACTGGCAAGCCTGGGGGAGCTTCTTCTTCTCCTATAGGATAGTACTTAAGGCTCTAAGAGCTTTCAGGGAGCCTTAGGCCATACTATCAAAAGTAGTCTTTTGCTGCAATAAAATATAGGCAGGAGGATTGTGGATTCCAATGCAATAAACAAATGCAAATTTCAGGTAGAAGCTGAAAGGATTTATTGGAGAAAGCAAAACAAAAGAATAACTCAAGTTATAGAGAGACAGGAAATATCCATAAACAAGACAATAGAACAAGACTTAATATTCTTCAATAGAAGAATAAAAATACAAAAAAAGAATCTCATATCCCCATGGGAGATAGCTATTCTCATCAAAGGCAACTGGAGATTATTTATCTATTTATTTAAATCTATTAGCTGCCAACACAAATGGACTCTCCACAAATTATTCCAGCTAGTGAATAAGAATTAGTGCATGGGTTAGGGTTCTATACTAGGAGTAAATAGATCCATATTGTAGTCTTCTCAGAGGCATAGAAGTCAGCTGAGTGACCAGGGTCCAGTCATTTACTCTCATCTCTGCATCAGGGTCTGCAATAATTCCTACTTCTAGTTCAGTGCACTTATTGTTATTGCTGTAGTGCTTTTCAAAAGTTGGTGTGAGGGGGTATCAGCTCAATCATCCCATGTTCCCTGCCAGAGGGCTGGCCTTGTCAAAGCATTTCTAAAAGAAAAGAATAACACACTAGAACTAAAATTTCATTAGAAAGCAATTATACAGAGGGCTAGATGAAGGACTACTTGATTTGGAAAACATAAACACCTCTTTGCCTTTAAATTATCTTCCGTAATAGCAGTGTAGATGAGTTTAAGAATGCTACCTACTTTTTGTCAAGCTCACTTCACAAGCATTACTAACAGATCCACTATAATTCAGTTGAATTGATAATCAACAAGCACAGTTTTGTCTTCAGATTCTAGCAGTACAATTATGATTCTATAATGTAATTCAAGAAAATTCATCTTCTAAACCAGTTTTTTACAACCTGGACATATTTAAGGCATGTGGATTTCAACTTCCAGAATTCTCCAGTCAGTGTTAAAAAGCTGATATTTAGAAAAAGTACTTAGGGAATTGGTTCCTGTTTTCTTCATCTAGGACCCTAAATCTCAAAATTAGGACTAGAAAAACTAGAGGGGATTAAAATGACCTGAAATATATTTTGTTTAATGGCACAGCATATTAAGGAATTTGAGGCAGAATCTAATATATTTGATGTGTATGAAAATTCATTAAAAGGAGATGGGCTTATTGTGAATACATTAAAATTGTGGATAATCTGCAGGGGACATCAAGGGAGGCAAATGATGAAAGCAACTTCTCATGGATATGATACAAATTCCACTTCTTTCATACATGCATGTTGATGTCATGAATTTATATGAATGGAATTCAGCTTACGAGATGATGAGATGATGGTGCATATTTTTACAAGAGGAATGGATCCTGCAGAAGCCAAAGCTTCTGCCTTCAGGCTTCTTCACTTCTTCTTCTATAACTAGACTACCATTTATTAAAGTTATTTCTTTTTCAAAATACGTTGACCAAATATATTTCATTGTTCAGTTCAAATTTAAAACTTTTGTATATGTATATGTGTGTCTGTCACCAATAGAAAAGAATGTGCAAGGCTCGGGCTTGAACTGTGTAGTCCTTGGTGCTCTCTACAAGCTTGTTTCTTTGCTTGCAGATACTTCATTACCCAACTAGGTAACATCATTCAATGTTGGCATTGCCTAGTTGAATAATGGAATGTCTGCAAGAAAACAACCAAGCTCAAAGAAATGACATGGAATGAATCTTGATGTAAACTATTTGGGAATTATCCTAACAAATAGATCAGAATAAGGAATAGTAATAATGTTAGACAATATGTGGCTATTTCATTTTAAAAATGAAAAAGAATATTTTGCATTAAAAGAATATTTTCCTAATGTTGAAGAATTCTCTTGTTTTGGGAAGCTCAAGTCTGCATTTTTTCAGACATCCAGCTTGTGATTCCTTTCTGCTACCATGCCTAGCCCAAGGAGACCTCCCAAGAATTATTCAGCCACAATTTCTAATTATTCAGAACTACAAACTGTAATTTAATTTGTATTCAAGATTAACTCCAGGATCTATTCTTAGAGTATAAAGGCAAATTATATACTAGCATTCACATGAAATCAGAATGAGTCTTAAATAACCAAAGTGTGAATGTAGAAGTAGAAGGTAGGAGGGAGAAAGGCTCACTCTAATAAACAGCCTATTAGAATTAGACCATTACATCTGAATCTTGGTGTTTGTAGGCAATAGAAGTTGAAGTTCAGTGCCGAACAATGGTGTAGCTGAGGAAAGAAATCTTATTGAACATAATGCACTCTGCACTTTTTAATACAATTCCTTTTTGACAGTTTTAATGATACTAAGCTGAATTACTGTAGTGGACTATTTACTTTCTATTGGAGAAAAGGTATGATGGATATGGCAGCCACAGTTTGTCAATGTTATTGAATGTGCTTTGAGTGATGTCTGGTAATGAAATGTATTAAATGCAAAAATATTGTCTAGATAATGCTTACAGTTCAGTCCTTTGTTTTTGCTTATATTTTGCTTATATTTGGTTGAGCCTAAAGGTATAGTCTGTAAATTAAATAAGTGTCTGCATACACTTGTGAAAAGGGGAGGGGTAGTGGCAGCAGCTGTGGATATTAACAATATAAAGCCAGATTAAATATGTAATGACTAAAGAAATATTCCAAAAGATTTTAATACCCTGACTGGCCTAGGGAGGGGTTAATTTTCATTTTGATTGTATCTAATATGAATTTTCATCCCTTAAGCTAATTACTGAATTGAGTATAAAGGGGGAATTGTTGTCAAGGATGAAGCTGGAGTAAAACTAAATAACACCTTCTCTATATATTAGTCCTAGTACAAATAAACTCTACACAAATATTTTTATCTCTATGTAGATTAATATTTAGCATTTCTAACTTGACCTTCAGAAATAAACATCTGCAAAGCATTGCTAAGTAAATCAGATTCTGATAGCCTCAACCTGCTGGTCTTTAGAAAGACCCCGAAGACTTGGCTCTTAAGAAAAGATTCCTGGGTTTACATGATCCATTAGCATATGTTAGCATATATAGTATGAGTTATTGTTCCTGGTGCTAAATATCTTTATACATCTTTATACGTGACTCTTTTTTTCAAGGGGGAGGGGTTATGTGTGGATTTAAATTTGATGTTTATAATTTGTTAGTAGTCCAGAACACTGGACAAGTGGAAGACCATGTAAATCAAATTAAGAAATGTTATTTCTTTTTTTAAAAAATCATACAGACTGCAGCTGATATACTGAAGAGATAAATGATGGCACAGAGCCTTTAATCTCCTGGGTGTGGGCTTGTTTGGGTATAATATAAAGGCATTTTGCAATTTATTTAAACTTACACTGAATGCTGTCATTAATCATATTTGTATAGTTCATAACATGCATCATCCCCCCCCCCAAAAAAAAAATCTGTTTCCAGAAAATGACATTTACAATGGATGATTCCTGGTGTGGTTGGGCTCTAACTCCCTATTGTGCATATAAATGTTGCCAAAAGAAGGGTGCAAAAGATCCTTGTATTAAACTGCTGCTGGTTGACAATACTGAATAAGATGGAACAGCTATCTGACCCAGAAACAGGTAGCTTCTAATATTCCTGTGATTAGGTTCACTCATCAATAGTACATTTCTTTCAAGTTTTGGGTATTTCTCCTTCTCCCTCCCTCTCTTCTTCCCTCCCTACCCCACTCACTCTCTCTCTCTCTCCCTCTCTCTCTCTCCCTCTCTCTCTCTCTCTCTCTCTTTCACACACACACACACACACACAAACACACACACACACACACACACACACACACACACACACATTAAAATATGTTTGGAAGATCGGAATATGACTAATAGGTACCTAGAAAAGAATAAGTGCAGTGTTTAGCCTATGAGATTATTTATTGACTAGACATTTCTACCAGAGTCTTTTTTTGATTGACCTTTTCTGGAATAAAACGATTGCTTTAAGTTTGTGTCACTATGTTTATGAGGTTTTACTTCCAGTGATTAATGACTGAGGAGGTCCAAATAACTGCTAATGGTTTATCCCTATAAAACTATATCAGAAATGTTTTAGCTTGAATTAGATACACTTTTTTATATTAAGAATGGGAACTATGTTGATATTTTATGTGTACTCAGACTTAGCTCAACAGAGATGCCTGTTGAATTAGAAACTGGTCATTGCTTAAAGGATATTTATCACCTATATTGTGTAGTACTTCTTGCCTATGGTGAAATATCTGTAAACACTAATTATACAAATCAGACCCCAAATCCTTTTTTTAACATCCTCATTATAATGAATCTTATTTTGGGGGAATAATCTCAAATCAGTTTTTGACTCCTGATGATTGCCTAGATTGGCTTGTAGTTTTCTTGGCAAAAAAATTAGCAGTGATTCATCACTGCTTCCTTTCTAGAGCTGAGAGAGGGAATGCCTGGTCCAAGGTCACCAGCTGGCTTTATGCCCAAGGTAATACTAGAAATCATAATCTCCTGTTTTCTAGCCTGGTGCCTTAACCATTATACCAAAGTGACTTTCTAATTATACCATGTGGAAGACTCATTTAGTGCATGTTGCTTTATCTCTCTGGGACTAACTTTAGTCTTATTGTTGCATAAAACTGTATTCAGAAAGTGGGGAGAAAAGTTCAAATATTACTCCCAGTGCAAATCAATGCAAATATTATTCCCAGTGCAATTCCTTGAAATGCAACTCTAATTGGATAAATCAATATATCAATTGGCTCTGGATAGATTGATTTTGGATCAATTCTAGAATTCAATGAATAGCGAAAAATACAATTTGCATAAAAATGTACAAAATAGAATTTTATTTTCATTTTTAAAGTATGACAACAATTTTTAGTTGTCTGCATATATTTAAAATATTTATCTAAACTATCAATGTACCACTGGATCTTTAAGTAATTAGCCAGGGCCATCAAAGTAAACAACTCAGGGGAAAAACCCATTTCATTACGCTTATAACCTTATTTAGAATTGTTAAAGAATAGTAGTTTTAAAACATATTTTAATAAATTAACTTTAGTTAATTACCAGAAAAATGTAGGGGGGATTTTTTTTAGTAATAAAAAAAATAAAATAACAAAGAAAGACGGATGAAAAGAAGGGAGAGAGAAGAAGTTATTTGATGTTAGGAATACAAAAAAGTTGTCTTTTACTGAAGAAGGTCATTGGCTATTTAGTTTAGTACTATTGGCTATAACAACTCTGCTGTATTTCTGGAATTGCTTTTGCCCTTCCTTAGATATATTGGACTTATGGAACTATACTTCATATCTCAGGAATGTAAAATAATTTTGAAGCACAACAACAAAATGACAGTCTTTAAGCAGATGTACCAGGAAGAACATTTTTAAAAAAAACACATAACATGGTCTTCCCAAAAGAAAGATCCAGCTTTCTAAACTGTCTTGTATGTCTTGGCACATAGTATATAGCCCATTGTAGCATAGTGTAAAATGCTGAAAGAAATGACAATTTGAAGCAAACTTAAGGAAACCAGTAAGCAATCGTATTTAGCCGAAGCATGGAAATTGCTGAACCATAAATTCAGAAGTTAAGCAAGATATTTGAAATGCTCTTTTGGCATCCTGGGGCAGTTTTCTGTGATCATATAGTCATTTCAAAAAGTTATTCATGGAAGAAGCTATGCCTAAGGACTCAATTTTTCTGACTGTATAGGCTATTTTTTTGCTGAGGAAAAAAAAGCTATGCATTTCCCAAGGTATATACAATATGTAGTTTGTATAGTGCAAAATAGTGCCATTCCTAAAGCTCTGAACCCAGTTACTATGTTGAATTTTGTAATCAGCGCCTATCATAAAGAACCATTTCATATTTCTTCAAAATATTCTGCAGGTAAAGTGTACCTGTTAGATGGTTTGGTTGTAAAGAGGATATGGAAAAATGTATTTAAGTGAAGAAAAAATGCATTGGAAGGGAATGGATATGATTATGCTTCCACTGATGAGTCATAAATACCGTTGAATACTCATGAAGCGAAACTGATGACAGAAGTGAGAAAAATGCAATCAATAAGGCTGGTGAAATAGGCAATAAATGCAAAGATGCTTGCATAAGCATAGAACAGAGGAAAGAACGGGTGAATAAAAAAACTATAGGTTTTTTTAATGTATCTGCTGAAGGAAAAGTCTTTAACTGCAGATTAGAAAAGAAATATGAAAGTATTGTAAAAATTGGACAAGTACGTAAATTATGCACATTGCTCCTAAGAAACATCACATTAGTAACTTATTTACTACTAATAATAATTTATGATTAATATCACATTATTAACCACAAAATTATTGTTAGGTTATTAAATGCCAGAGACAAAAACATGTTTTTCTTTCAATCTGATTTGGGTGGGGGCTTTATGTATGTATAAAATTGATAACCTTCTTTACAGAGTTATCCGCAGAGCAAGATTTTTAAAAAGTGAAGGTGTTTGAGATACACATGTGAAACAGGTTCCACCACAAAAGCGCGTAGGACAAAATCGCGCTCGACAAAAGCGCGCTGTGACGTCATCACAGCGCGACGAAAAAGATCGAAAAAATGTAAAAATAAAGCTAAAACCTTCCCCTAACCCCCCCAAACCTAACCCTAAACCTAACCCTAACCCTAACTCTTAACCTAACCCTAAACCTAACCCTAAACCTAACCGTTAAAGTAACGAAAAACGTAACGCTAACCCTTATCCTAACCCTAACGCTAACGCTAACGCTCTAAAGCTAACCCTAACCCTTACCCTTACCCTAACCCTAACCCTAACCCTAACCCTTACCTTTATGTGAATCGGCTTGCTTTAATTTAATTTTTATTAATTTTTATTTGAATTTTTCGATCTTTTTCGTCGCGCTGTGATGACGTCAAAGGCGCGATTTTGTCGATCGCGCTTTTGTCGTCCGCGCTTTTGACGGGTCACGGTGAAACAGATGCAACATCAATTGCACTACTTTAGCCATTATGTTGACTCCCCCCCCTCCATTCTACATAAACTCCTGGTTCCTTTTATGGCCCTCTCTTTTCACATTTCTGAAAGGTTGGTCAGGGTGAGATTTATAGTGGGTTAAGAATAAGCGTTTGGTCAGTTCAGGAAAGACCATCATTTTATCCACTATACCATCCTAGAGCTCAAGTCAAGATGGGACCTGTTAAAGCTTTGAGATGCTGCAAAATGTGAGACTATACATAACTTTAGCAAAATGTACAGCCCAGCTTTGAACATTATATTGGGAATAAGTTAAGAGTAATCCAACATGAACAAAATTCCTAAAACATCTCTAGTATTCCATCATAAGAAATAAATGATATTCAAAACAACCTTTGATTTTTTTCCCATCCTAGAACAACACAAAATATATCTCTGTGTATTATTTGATACCAAGATGAGAGGGTTACCCCGCCGCAAAGAAGTATATTAATGTAATTAAAGGGTCATCTCATATTCTCATATAATTCAAATAATAATAATAATAACAACAACAACAACAACAACTCCGCCATTGCCGGTCCCAAGCCCGGATGAGAAAGGAGGAGGGTTGGGGTCAGGTTGGCATCTGGTCCCGTAAAAAAACCCGCCAACCCATACAATATGGTGAAAAAAACAAATAAGAATTCCATACCGCATCGGTCGTCGCGTGGGTTAACAAGGGCCACGGCGGATGTTGGGGTCCCTGGACATCCGTCAAC
Organism: Thamnophis sirtalis; assembly: GCF_051295495.1. Taxonomy (NCBI): domain Eukaryota; kingdom Metazoa; phylum Chordata; class Lepidosauria; order Squamata; family Natricidae; genus Thamnophis; species Thamnophis sirtalis. The sequence goes on from NW_028261381.1 coordinate 120,617,184, forward strand.
AAGTGGGCTACAAGTGGACCAGCCAACAAAATGACAAAAATATAGTGCAGATGAAAATCGTGCCATAATGGCCTGTTACTACAACTCAGAGCCAGAAAAAAGAGGCTATTTAAAGCGAATGTATGAATTATGGAAACAACAATATCCAGATTCAAATGTTAGTGAACAACGACTAGCAGATCAAAGGCGATTTATTATACGGAATAAAGTGTTTAGTGAAGTTGAACATGAGGAAATTCAGGCAAATTGCAAAACCCAAAAAACAATATCACAAGCAGAAATAACTGATATTCAAGACACAACTAAAGACACTATAGTAGAACTCCCAGAAGAAGCTCTTGGGGAGGAAATAACATCACCACCACTAGAACCAGTTATCACTGAACCAACTGATGAACTAACTCAAAAACAAAAAGAATTGAAGGATAAGATCATGGAGCATTTTCTGCTTAATGAGGAAAGGCAACGTTTACCATCACTAAAAACTGTGCCTAAGAAAATTTTGCCCCCTATCATGAAAATGGTTAATGCAGTGTTTTCAACAATTGAATCGGGATCCATCTTGGAAACAAACCAGTTAATGTACAGCACAGCTGTAATAGTCACTAATGAACTAGGCATTAAAATCAAACTACCTAGTCACACAACAGAAAAAGCATCAAAGCCAAAGTGGAAAATCCGATTAGAACAAAAAGTCAAAAAATTAAGGGCAGATGCTAGTAACTTAAAGAACATGCATGAGCAACGGCTTAAAAACAACAAAATCATAGATCGGCTAATCAGAAGATATAGATTGGATACAAGAAACATCAATGAAGCTGTAGAGAGTGTAAAACAGCAGATAACAGCAACAGCTAGAAAAATTGAAAGATATGAGGCACGAATCATCCAATATAAACAAAATCAGCAATTTCAATCAGACCAACGGCGTTTTTATCAAAGTCTTAATGTGAATGGTGACACCAAAAGTGAAAAACCAGAAAAACAGGCCACAGTTGTATTCTGGAAAGAATTGTGGGAAAATGCAAAGGACTACAACAAGGAAGCAAAGTGGATACATGACTTTGAGAAAAGCATTGGCAACAAACAAATGCAAGTATTAGAAATAACAACTGAGATGGTCAAAAATCGAGTTAAAAAGGTAAAGAATTGGACATCACCTGGAAAGGACCAATTACATGGTTTCTGGCTCAAATATCTGACCAGTTTACATGCAATATTGGCCAGGCAACTGAATGAAATTTTACAAAAGGGCCAAATTGATGAATGGTTGGCAACTGGAAAAACATACTTGATTCAGAAAGATGCAACTAAAGGAACAACACCTGAAAACTACAGACCAATAACATGCTTGCCAACAACCTTCAAATTACTCACAGGCATTATTGCAGATAACATGATGGATTATTTGGAAACAAACAACATCTTGCCAGTAGAGCAAAAAGGCAACAAAAGAAGGAGCAGGGGCACAAAAGATCAGCTTCTAATTGATAAAATGATATTAGAAAATTGTAAGAACAGAAAAATGAACTTGAATATGGTCTGGATTGATTACAAAAAGGCATTTGACTCACTGCCACATAGTTGGATCATAAAATGCTTAGAAACAACTGGCATTAGCAAAAATATTACATCCTTTACTGAAAAGGCGATTAAACAATGGAGAACTGAGTTGGCAGTAGGGAATGAGATCTACAGAATGGTTAATATCAAGCGAGGAATTTTCCAGGGTGATTCTCTTTCACCTCTTCTCTTCATCATCGCAATGATCCCACTATCAGTAATCTTTAAAAAAAAATGAAATTAGGCTATCAAACAGCCAAAGAACCTGAAAAAATTTCGCATTTACTATATATGGATGATTTGAAACTCTATGGAAAGTCAGAAATAGAAATCCAATCATTGACAAACACAGTCCGAGTATTCAGCACCGATATTTCAATGCAGTTTGGCATGGAAAAATGTGCCACTGTATCCATAAAAAGGGGCAAAATCACTGCATGTGAGGGAATTGAAATGCCCAATGGCCAATTAATTAAATGCAAAGAAAATGAAGCCTACAAATACTTAGGCATTCTTCAGTTTGATAACATCAAGCATGAAGAAGTAAAAACTATTGTCAGGCGAGAGTACACCAACAGAGTTAGGAAAATTTTGAAATCTAAATTGAATGGTGGAAATACAATCAAGGCCATAAATACCTGGGCAATACCAGTTATAAGATACACAGCTGGTATAGTTAACTGGACACAAGCTGATTTGGACCTTTTGGACCGAAAAACCAGGAAACTAATGACAATGCACTACAGTTTACATCCACGTGGTGATACTGATAGACTATATCTGCCCCGAAAATCAGGAGGAACAGGATTATTACAAGTGAAGCAAACAGTTGAAGAAGAAAAACATGCACTGGCTGATTATTTAAAAGAAAGTCAAGAACATCTATTAATCGAAGTAAAGAACAAAAATCTACAGAAGGCCCAACAGATGAAACAAGAATACAGAAAAGATGTGATAAAATCAAGAATGGAGAGTTGGCAGAACAAAGCACTGCATGGCCAATTTCTGGAAAAAATAAAAGATAAAGTGGACAGTGAACAAACTTGGTTATGGTTAACAACAGGTACATTAAAGAAAGAAACAGAGTCACTAATCCTGGCTGCGCAAGAACAAGCTATCCACACAAATGCCATTAAGGCCAAAATCGAAAAATCCTCTGATGATGCCAAATGCAGACTTTGCAAAGAAGCTGATGAAACTGTTGATCACATACTCAGCTGCTGTAAAAAAACCACGCAGACTGATTATAAATTGCGGCACAATTCAGTAGCACAAATGATCCATTGGAATTTGTGCAAAAATTATAATATTAAAACAGCAACAAACTGGTGGGAACATCAGCCTGAAAAAGTCACTGAAAATCAGATGGTCAAGATCTTGTGGGATTTCCGTATACAAACTGACAAAATACTGGTGCATAATACACCAGACATCACACTGGTTGAGAAAAATAAGGTCACAATCATAGACATCGCAATACCAGGTGATAGCAGGGTTGCCGAGAAGGAACATGAAAAAATTGCAAGATACAAGGACTTAAATATTGAAATTCAGCGACTATGGCACAAACCAGCAGTGATAATTCCAGTGGTAATTGGCACACTGGGTGCTATTCCAAAAGCACTGGAATTACATTTAAAACAGTTAAAAATTGACAAAATCACCATCAGTCAAATGCAAAAAGCCGCACTGCTTGGATCTGCACGCATATTACGAAAATACATTACAACGTCCTAGGCCCCTGGGTGGGGCCCGACTAGTAACCAATGCCAAATCCGGCGAAACAACTGGCCGCTGTGATACAATTGTATAATAATAATAATAGAGTCATAGAAAGACTCAATAAAAATAAATGGACAGGAGATAGCATTGTACTTCCATGAAGCAGCATAGCTTAATTCATAGAAGTCATGAATCCAATTTGGGTTTGTCACCGAAATCAAAGGTTTTGAGTATTCTGACTTATGCTGGAGCCATCCTCCCGGAACTCCTTTCTACCAGAATGTTTGGTATAGTGAAGTTCCTTGAGAATGGACTCCTGCACAAATTCGAACACTCAGAAGACTACACTTCTGGTCCCAATGATCAACCCACATTGGATCCTGTAACATTGTCCTGGGGCATGCCTTCATTCATAGAAGACATATTGACTGTATGCATAGCCATAGCAGGAGTTGAGGGCGAATGACTACATAGTAATATAATCATGCAAATACAGCAGTGTTTACATTTACATCAAACATCAGGAAGTTAAGCACTTTATGGTGGTATCTGAATGGTGATAACACTGCACAATTAGTTTTTTTTTGTGTGTGTGGACATAGCTGATTCATCCATAGGGCACAGGAACAAGCAAATGACTGAATGTGTGTCACTACATCTTGATACACAGTGATGTCACATGTATGAAATGGACTGAGCTTTCATTTTGACATCATATTTCTTCATTTTGACAAACCTTGAGTTTCAGTATGCCCATGTGATGGTTGGAAACCTATATCAGTACTGGGGGGATTGAGCTGTGTGAACAAGTTCTACTGACTAGTGCTATCTTACTTATTGTGAATGTGCAGTGTTAACTATTAAGCCACAGAAAATGGAATAATCTCAGCTACCTTGTTTGGCCAATAAAGCATCACTTGGAGTCATTACTAATTTCAAAATTGGAAATGCAAGTTCAAATGTTGGATGAACTTTGCATTTGGCTAGCAATCATTCAACTATGGATTTCCAATCAAATTCCCTCCCTGCTGGATTAATGGCATTTATTATTATTATTTGCGTTAAGAATATGAACTATCCCACATTAGTCATATATAAGTTCAGCTGATAGGGCAGAAAATGATGCAACAATAAGTGATTAGTTATGAACCAATACACATTGAAACTAATTGTTATACCACGTTGGAGTAATGTTAAACATTCTGGTTCTCCTGGGAAAATCTGGCAGAATCAATCTTCTTGGTTTCTTTTCCCCGTGTAATTCTTCAATTATAACAAGGTTATTATTCTTAATACCATTGTTATTATTTTTGCCCTGCCTTATTATTTTGTCCTCCATAGTATAATGTTATGTTCCTGAATCTGACCTCCAGTGAGAAATATGGGACTGATTAACCATATCATCCTTGTTTCTTATCTTTCAGAAATTGGACATATTAGATTTAAAGCATGCAAGGGAATTGAGTTACAGATGTCCTGCGTAATGCTGGGAAGATTAATGTACAGTGCTACATCTCTGACTCTAGATGTTCCCAGTGGGCAGCAGAACAAGGAAGGCAAGATATTTTGTTATCTTCAGCCAAAACATTATGCTGTGGTGCAGAATCTGTTACTCCAACCGAACTTGTTATGGTGTAGAATCTGTTACTCCAAAAGAACTTTTCTTTCAAGGAAGATGGAATTCCTGAAATAAAAAAGGGTTTATTTTTGGCATTGAGTCCTACTTAGGGAAATTGCACTTGTTTAAATTACATGTAACCTAATGAGATAATAGAATTCAGGACAAGAAGGCAATTTTTACACTGTACATAGCTTTAAGGAAAACCAGCTCCCACTTTTGGCAATTGTTACACGTCTATCTGCTTTCACCATTCTCTTTCAAATGTGGTGACAAATGCAATGTGATGGTGCATTGCCAGAGCTTTGCATTGTAAAGACTTTTCAGTCAATGCAAACTGTATTTTTAGAAGATGTATATTTGTTTGAGAACCCTGTGTACTTTTAAAAAGTGCTGCAATTTGTATTGAAAATAAATAAATTATATTAGATTTGTGTATATTAGATTTGTGTATTTGTGTATATTAGATTTGTGTATTAGAAAGTGAAGATAAGTTTGCAGAATGGGAAAAAATGGAGATAAAACCCCATATGTCAAAAGACTACTGAATTGCTTTCTACGAAATCTAATTATTATTTTTCTCATCTTTGCTCAGATGAGAAAAATCACTGATTTTGAAATATCTCACTATCCTTTCTGCTTATTTGAATAAAGTACAGTTTTATACTCTTTTCTTAGTTTTAAAAAATCAGTTCAAGTGTGAGAATATTGATTTATCTATAGCACCATATTCAAATGTAATAATATTCTAGACAGATAAAAGGTAAAAAATATAAAAATGAAGACATTTGCAATGAAATTGTAACTTAAGGGAATGTTAACTTGTTTATAATTGCTTGCAAAAAAAATTCCCTTCTATAAATTACTAAACATGAGTCTTTATATAATCTATGTTATCTACCCATGTATTCAGTTATTTGTTTGTGAAATCAAATTTTGGCAGCATCTTTAAAGAGTGTTCTCATATGCACCTTTATTCCTACATTACTTTTGTACATATTTTTCTCTAATCCATTTATGTTCAAAGACATATTCTGAGCTCAAATTTCAGACATTTTCCCAGTTTGGGGGATAAATATATACCAGGTCCTATAGGAATTACACAATTGCAGATTGATTAGGTCCATTTGTTTAAAAATGTAGCCAAATGAAATATCTACAGTTTATCACGCATACACTTTTCATAGAGAGATTTTACTTTGTGTTCTTAATTATAAATCTGAAATATCTTTTCAAGAAAGTAATTAAGCCCTGATGAATGAGCACTGGCTGATGTATGAAAGATCTGATTTTCAAGGTGGAAGTATCTCAGAGAAGCCATAAATGTGTAGAAAATTCTAATGTGCCAGACTTCATGCCAGGCATGGTAATAAATCTTGACTCTCCAGGCACTAACCCATATTCAGAACTTGCTTACAGCAGAAGTTAAGAAAGACAACATAGATTATTTGTGATAGTACAGGCAAAAATGAATCCATGCTGCTAACTGGCAACTGGAACAGAAAAAAACAAAGTTTATAGGGTTGTATGGATGTATGGATGGATAGACAGACAGACGGATAGATTGATTTATTTTATGGTTTAAATGCTAGTGTTCTTCTTCCCATCTCCCCCCCCCCCCAGACAATTTGGCACTGGTAGAAGATGTGTGTGGGAAAAAGTGAAGGTAGTAATCACAATCGCATGATCAAAGTGTTGAGCTTTTTATTCAACACAAATAAATCAGAGGAAATCAGGGAGTTGAAGTCCATACATCTTACAACATTCTTCTTTCCCAATCTAGACTTTAGGAAACCACCTATGTTTGTTTTAATCTGCTGATCCTCCTTCAATTCTACTTAATCAATCTCTGGTCTCTTTATGCAGGACTATAGTCATGTAATTATTATTTAAAATATTTGTTTCGCCACCCACCTTAAACAATCCTGGGCAACTCATATCAACTCCAAAACTCAGTCCCAATCCCAATCCCTGTATTTCTTCTGGAGTGTCCTTTAAATCAACAGAAGAGTGAGGTTTTTCTCTCTTCTGGATGTCTTTATCCAAGAACGGCAGTTTTCCCTTTGTATCATTTGCCAAAATATGCCCAAGAGGTTGACCCAAAGCAAATGATGAAAATTAGTGGGCTGAAGCACTTCACATTTTAGCATGTAATTATATTTTACATCAAATTTACCTTTAAAGAATAGTATATTCTTTATTGTCATTGTACAAAATAAATACAATGAAATTGGTAATAGCTAAGCAAATTATACAAATTTATCAATAAACCACAGTGAATTAATTCACTAGCATTTACAGAGGGGATTATGATCTATAGAATGGGAATATTAATTAATTAATTAATTAATTAATTAATTAATTCAGTCGATCGGTCAGTCAGTCGGTCCTTCATTCATTCATTTGTTTTCCATAGTGCCCAACTCAACCAAGTGACTCTTGGCAACATATACAAGTAATGAGACACTTATCCTTACTTTTGAAATACTTCAATATTTTGACTATTTCCTTACCCTTTCTCACATTTTATAACATTTACAAGATATCAATTTATGTGACTTCCCAATAGAAGGTGGATTTCAAAAGAGCACCTGGATCAAGGTGGACATGAGATTCCTGTTATTTCCTACATCAGCCAGCATGTAGTGAGGAAGAGAAAATTGAGAATGAAATGGGAATTAATTGGGTGGATGAACTGGATCTTCAATTAAATAGTCCAGACCCTGAAAAAAGTTCTGATGTTCCTTAAAATAGTTGTAATATATGTAGCTATTTTTTCCACCCATCTACCTACCCAGTTCACCTATCTATGATGGTGGGACATGGGAATGTGGTGTAATGGCAGCAGAGAGTACTAACCTTAGAACATTTTCTGCATTTGGAAATATAGTAAAGGTGTCCCACTAGGGAATATTTTCAAATAAGACTACATTTCATTAAAGAAATTTTATCTATTGTCCATATGTTCATTGAGACTAATCATCTACTACTCAGATCAAGAAACATGAATTTCTTATAAACTGGGAAGAAAGAGAACTCTGGTGAACTCTGGAAATTCTTTCAGGTGTAATTCCTGTACCTGTATAAAGAATGAAATATATGCAAAGATTTTAACAGCTTCAAAGAGAAATGAAATAACCAGAATAATATTTTTGCATACACTGTGTTACCATTGTTATTTTTTTCTGGGTTGCCTAAGCTGTGCTAGCAATGCAGTAACAGCAATCCAATTTTACTGTATCGTATAATTAATTAACAGTTCTCAGGGGCATCCAAGCTTGTGCATTTGCATTCAGGAAGCACTTTTTTTAAAAGAAAAAAATCCTCTCATTCAAATTGTGCACTCTCTGAATATCTTTGCTCAAAGGAAAAACTTTATTATGATTATTATTTTTAAAGAGATTCTGCTCCTTTTATATTCTTCACTAACAGGTCCCTTCCTAATCAGTGGATGAAAAGAACAAGAGTGTAGCCATTCTTGTCAGACTAACCTATAGTAGCAAGGCACCTTAGGAAGAGACCCATTTTATAATGCAGAGTAAAAAAAAAGTTCTTATTACTTCATTTCATCTAGCTTTGTACCAAAATGTAATACAAGGGATATGTTTCTGAATTTCAAACAGCCTAACAACTGCAAAATACCTGTTGATATCCCACTTAAACTATCTACTAAAAAGGATAAATGTAAGCGTACAATAGGCTACTGCTCCTTATCAGACTAGCTGTTTTTAAACACGGGGGCTGGGGGAGGGAGGGGGGAGGGGAAAGGAAGTTGTTACCAATAACTGACCCACACATACACGTAATCAGCATGATTTTGCTCATCCTTGAGAGCACGAAATATTCTTCACAGTAAGTGGCTTCTTTATGACTGAATTTTCTGATCTGCTCAACTTTCAGTCTTAACAGAGAACCATCTTCTTCATTTCTATGTGCTCAAGATGGGCTGAATTTCTATCCCATTTTGTCCAATCAAGTACAATACCAAAATAATTTAGATGAATAAGGAAATAGAAACCTCGGAGAAAGGAAATTCTTGTGTTAACTTACTTTGTTATCCTATAATGACTACATTGGGAAAAAAAGATTTATATTAAGGCTTTTTTCACAGCTTAACTTGAGTAAAAATATTATTTTAGCCAATGTATAAGAAATGTCAAGAAAACAGACTAATTTCTAAACATTTTTGGAAAGCTACAAATTATTATAGGTGCAATGTAAGGGAAGGAGCACAGGCCATGATTGTTCTCTGTCACAATTTCTGCAACAACCTGCAGAAGGTGCCTCTATCATTTATATTTGGAAGCTGTCTTGAACTTAAGCAGAAAAAGTAAGATGTGCACATTTTAAAAAACTACTTTGAAATATGGTAAATATAGTAATAGGGGTGAATGATATTAGTGTTCCAATATCTCAGGGGTTGCCACAAAGAAGAAGGAGTTGCAGGAAGCCTCCCTTTAGAGAATGAAATATTTTGGGGAATATTAACAGAGGCAAAATATTATATTTCCCCAAAGGAGAAATGGAAAAAAACTTAACAAAGGCAGAAAGCAGCCCCAACAGCCTCCAGCAGGTACCTGAAGTCTTTAGAGATGGATTTTTTGTGCCCATTAAGAAAAAACTGGGCCAATCTATTCACAAACAAAACACCTTCAGCTCCAGTTGAAGGAGCAAGAAGGACAGGACAAGACCTTTAGGAAATAATAGGATTAACCCATCAATATTAGAATAGCAGAAGACACAAAGCTCACCACATTGCATAACCCCTGGAGCATTTCAAACACAACCCCCCAAAGAATGTATAAAAGCCCACCTATCCCAACCCTATTTTGTCAACTGTCCCAAAACTACATGCTGTTGTTGGTTGAGTCCTTCTTTCCAATAAGTCTCCATTTTATTTCCAACATTTTTCTCTCAGCTTGGAATTGGACCATACTTTTCTTCCAACAGAGTCCAGTTATTTTCCAAAAGGCAGGACAAGAAGCTATAGATGGAAACTAATCAAGGAGAGAACCCAGTGGTGGGATTCAAGTAATTTAACAACCGGTTCTCTGCCCTAATGATCTATTCCAACAATCAGTTTGCCAAACTGCTCAGAAAGTTAACAACCGGTTCCCCCAAAATGTTGTGAGCTGGCTGAATCCCATCACTGAAAGAACCAACCCAGAACTTTCCTGACAGTTAGAACAATGAATTGGTGGAACAAATTGCCTCCAGAAGCTGCCTGAAATGTTATACAGTTTTGTGCCTGAGGAAGGAGTTGGACTAGAAGATCTCCAAGGTTCCTTCCAACTCTGTTATTCTGTTCTGTTCCTGTAATGTAATTGTAAAATTCATTGACTTTTTGTAATGCTTTCCTTTGTTAATTAACTTTATCAAATTTATTAATACTGACTGCCTATTACATTTGAAAATCTGAATGCATCAGATTCATCAATTGATGAGGAAAGAATTGGAAATGTCCCTACGTACTTTGGAGAGAGCAGGAAGAGAATGGAAAAGATAGGTGCTAGAGAGAGAGAGAGAGAGAGAGAGGGAGAGAGAGAGAGAGAGATGATTTTTTGATAGTGCAGTTATATCACATGTCGTGAAAGATGTCAACAAACACCTAATAGCTTTTGCATTCTGTTAACTCAGAAGGTATTAAGGATTTGTTTATAGTTAAGAGATGGGATATGGTAAAAAAAGATCATTTTTTGCATTTAAAAAGGATAAGTTACTGAAATTGCTTATAGCTGTGGTGTAAGAAGCAGTCCTTTCTTTATAAACACTTTTCTTCTTCTTTACTATATTCTTGTCAGGGTTCCAAATAGTATCCAAAAGTAAATCAGAGTCTGGAGCAAATGATTCCTCAAAGTTCCTATTTATTAAGAGAGCCATGTTTGCACATCTGGGAAAACCCTAATCTGAAAGCTTTCTGGTTTTTCCACCCAGTTGAAAGTTCAAGATCCTGCCCACACACCCATAAATCCATCACATGGTCCAATCTTCCACTGCCATACTGGCAGTTCCACTCATCCAGTTCTGGCCAGGGGCAAAGGATGACCTTGGCTTTATAGAAATAATTTTGTTATGGTTACATATCACCCAACTCCATATAATCCCCCCTCCCATTTTTCTACAATAGAAAATGCATAGTAGAATAATAGAAAGTGTCAAAGGCCTGAGGTCCAAAAGAAAAGATGGCTGCAGGACTGACAATTCTTATATTTCTATTTTTTCTTTGCTGCACCTTCTTTTTTCTTTTTTTAGTTTGCGTTATTGTTTTATCTTTCAAATTATAATTTTAGAACATTTGTTATTTTTTTAAATAAAAGAGATAAAGGTAAAGGCTCCCCTCACATATATGTGCTAGTCATCCTAAAATCCAGGGGACAATGCTCATCTCCATTTCAAAGCTGAAGAGCCAGCGCTGTCTGAAGACCTCTCCGTGGTCATGTGACTGGCATGACTAAATACCCAAAGTGCATGGAATACTGTTACCTTCCCACCAAAGGTGGTTCCTATTTTTCTACTTGCATTTTTATATGCTTTCAAACTTCTAGTTTGGCAGAAACTGAGACGAGTAATAGGAGCTCACTCTGTTACGGCACTAGGTTCTAATAACAGAACTGCCAACCTTTCTGATCGACAAGCTTAGCATCTTAGGCACTGAGCCACCACTTCCCTAATAAAGGTCTATATAATAAAAGAGATAGATCTTGCTAATTATACTCAATATTGGTTCCAGTGGTTCTAGAGATTTCTGTGTCTTTTGATAATATAAATTGTTCATCAAACTTGCCAAGCATTCCTGTTCATTATGACAGGCTACAAAAATTACCACAATATCTATTTTTATAGCTATAATAGGATCTACCCCTTTTGTGGGTTAATTCTATGTATTTTTTAATTAAGTGGCTTATGCTAATTTCCACATGTAGTCCTCAACTTACAAACATTCAATTAGCAACCTTTAAAAATTATAAAGTTATTGAAAAAGTGAAATATGACTGGTTCTCCCACTTATAAAATAATCCATGCTAGATTGTGATGATTTGTTCTGTCATTTACTAGATTTGATCACTTTCATTCCAACAGCAGACTTTTTCTCATACTGCTCATGATGCTGTCAAAAAGTTTGAAATGTGCCATGATCTCAAGAGGTTTTATAGGCTGTACAATAGTGATTGACCAAAATCTTGTTTAAACCCTGTATCAATATTTTATTTTATGGGATTATATGAACATTTTGTCAAAGTGCTTCATTTGCAAGCAAACTACACCTCTGAACTCATTTCTTGAAGTGACAAAGCAGCTAGAGCTATTTGAAATCCTCTCAAGGTCCTTTGGGCAAATTTGTCTTCTCTATATCTTATTGATATTTGAAGGTCTGCATCATTTTAACCCTTTAAATATTCGATCAACTGGTCCTTTGACACATGCAGATTCTACAAAATAATATAATCCCATTCCTCTTTACTAGATAACTGCATGCTAATTCAAGAGGAACACATTGACTTTTGATAATTACAAAATGTGTTTGCAAACCTGCAGTTTTAAAAACCTTTCTTCCTTCCTTCCTTCTTTCCTCCCTCCCTCCCATTTTCCTCTTTATGCTACTTTATTTCTTTTTGTCCTTCAGCAACTGATAATGAAAGGCTGTGACTTGCAGTCTTGTCATCATGCTTATATTTATAAGCTTGAGGTTAAGGTTAAGCTCTGCCCCTATTTTCAAAGGATTTTCTTATTAATTTGGGTGGGAAGATGAGCTCCCACAAGACTTTGGGTTTACAGCATTATTGCTAATGGATAATGCCTTGAAGTATAACTTAGTTTAGCCAACCTTCACCAAATTTGCTTTGACATTAAATTGCAAGGTTATGTAAATACAGTATATTGGGGGGGGGGGGGCGCAGAGGTAAGTATTTCAATGCTTTTCCATAATAACAATAAATGTTATTGTCACATAAGTTTTCCGTGAACTTCTAGGTCCAAAATATTTTTAAAATGTCAGATTTTTATGCTGATAGAGGACTCTTATGTATGCACATATTCTTCCATCAAGAAATAGGCACATATATTGTTTGGAAGGCAGTGGTCATATTACTGGGCTAATTGTTTTTACACATACAAAGAGGAAGACAGTGCATACATGAGCACATTTGTGGCTGCATTTTGTAAACTCACTGAATCACAACTAGGAAGGAAAGGATGATTTATACATCTTCAATCACTCATTTCCAGACAAAGATTCTCTACATGTCTTGAAGCTTACACAAAATCTAAATATCACCAACAGCAAGAATAGAGAAAATGACATTTATGCTTTGCTCCTTCCAGATCTTCTCATTTTTGGCCAACCTATTTGTAGTTTTTCTTCCATTTTCTTATGAAGAAGTGCCGAAAGTAAGGGCCTTAATGAGGCAGTCATTCTAAACACGTACAGACAAAGAAGTGGTTTCCTTAGCAACGCGAACATTGCAAAAGCTCTTAGAGCTGTTATTTCCCTGTGTGGTAGACTTTCTCTCTGGTTTCCATAGCCTGTTAGCCAGACTTCAGGAACAGAGGTGTCAGCCTGTTCAAGGGTTATGATCCTAAAAGGAATATAATAATTATCATAAATATTAACATATAGATGAAGTTTGATAGATGCAGGGTTTGGTTAAAAAAGGGGGAACAAGGAGCTAACTCTTATGCACATCAGCCCTCAAGTATAGCTCAAGTGACCTTAACAGGTAAGCTGAATGCTTCTGCTAATATATGTGTCCTGAAGAGAGCATGTGGAGAGCTTTCATGTTATAAATAAAAACTAATGTAGTAGAGTAGGCAATAGTGTTGGATTTGGCCAGTGGGATCATGGTGAATTTAAATGCTAAAGTACCTTCCTCCCTGCCCTGATAGAGAGATGATGAGAGAGGCAGCAAGAAGGAGGGAAAAACACACACACATACAAATATCTGTATACTTGACACATATTGACACAATGTGGAGGGGGCTGTGATTAAGAGAGAAAAACCAGTTCCCCATAATGACACTTATATAGGCCCTGAATTCTGAGGGCGAGGCTTTTAAAAATATTGTTTGTTTGTTTGTTTTTAAAATATCCAACTAGCTGACTTTCAATTATTGTATTCTATTAGGAATGCAAATTACATTCTAAAACGAATTATTATTATCTGGAGTGCTGAAACAAAGATACCAATAAGGAAAGGAAAGAATAAAAGTTCTGAGATTTCTTTTTCTTCCTGTCCCTTTTATTTATGCTAAATTTGCTATTCTATGCTAAATTAAGAGTGCCTTAATTTCAGAGTCATCTTCTTTGGGAATAAACAATAATAAGCTTTGAAAATCTGATCATTCCTCCATTCATATCTCAGAGGAGCTACAGTAAATAACTCTGGCGTCCGGCATTTAAATATTTTTTTTAAAAAAAAGGTTCAGATATTTCCAAAGTTTGGTGGAACATCAAAAGTCAGTCACTCTTCAATTCTTACAGTTGCACAACATACGTAGTAGAGGTCAAGCTGATCTCCCACTGATGTGTATGTAATGAACACACACACACACACACACACACATACACACACACAAATTAAGCTACTTTTATGTATGCTGTTTTGATATAATTTACTTCAAGGATAGCTGTAAATATAACCATAAACATTGTATCTGCAATATTGAATTTAAGAAGTTTAGGATTTTTAAAAAAGATAAACATTAACATTCAACTACATAAACTCCACTTAGCAATTTTAAATACAAAAAAGAAGCAAGAAAGCTGTGTAATTATAGAATACATATACAAAGTAATAATGTGGTTTTAGATATTAGACAAAATGTTAGAACTATTTAAATTTGCATAACATAAAGAGCAAATATTAAAGTGTTCTTAAACTTAGATACATGTTATATATGAGATACTCCACAAAGAAATTAAAATTAAATTTTGGAGTTCAGCTCAGATGACAAAAAAGTCATTAAAAAGGCAGCTCCATTCTTAGACAACTATGAAATAAGCATCATAGAGTTTATTTGGTCATTTTTAATTTGGGTAACAGAACGTTACGAAGTTGTTCTCATAGGTGAAAATTACAAAATAGTTCCGTCCATTTTCCTATCTTTGTCTCCTTACCAATTCTTTTTTCCAAAATAATTTTTCATCGAGGGGAATATTTTTCTGCTACCAACTTCTCAGAAGAGCAAAAACAAAACAAAACAATTTGTGGGAGATGGGACTCAGTGGGTTCAACATTCCTCTCTGCTAATTTGCTATTGAAATTAGATTCCCACACACCTTTCCATGTACATTATCATACCTAGAATAATTCATGCTTTGTTTTTTGTTTTGTAATTATCTATAAAGTCACAAAATCTTGTGGGAAAAAATGGAGTTATTTCAGAAGAAAACTATCGAACAAATTCATAATAGCTAGAAATTGGGTTGTTCCCCTCCTTTCTTTCACAATGTATAAACAGTACTTGAATTAAAGCAATACTGTGGAAAATTATTGAAATCCAATTTCAGAATAACATGTCGATCAAAATAATGCATATTATGAAGATGCTGTAAAGCAAGTGGGAAGTTAAAAGAAAAAAATGGATCAAAATTATTTATTGCTATTGTGACTGAGCTGCACATTATTATAAAAATCATGTATGTTTCCTGCTTTGTATGTGTTCCACATTTATTTTCATGCCATATATCCTGTCACATCAGCACTTGGAATTGAGTAAGAAACTAATGAATGTTGTATGGGGGTTGGCTAGAAAGAGAAAGTTTTGTTAAAAGTAGTAAAAAAATGATCTGCCTGACTTCTTTCTTTCTTTTTTTTTTACCTTGGAAAAATTGCAGAGGAAAGACATTTTAGATTTGTAGAACTGCTGTAATCGCTTCAGACACAAAATGAATCAGACCTCCTGTTGGATTATGTGGGTGGCATTTCCACTCTTCCCTGGTGTGATAATTCACTGCCTGCAGCTGTGGCGTGCAAACTCAAATATTTTCTCTTTCTGTTTGGTTTTCAAAAGAGGAGTGTGAGACTTCACGGATCTTTTGGAGAAACATTAAAGTTGAGTAATGTAAGAGAAGGCAATCATTAAATGAAAAGGAAGCTTCTTGAAACAATGTATGGATCAATGTAATAGCAATAGATTCCCTGTAAGCCTTCATGAGGAAATCTAAGGATTACTTCTCACCTGACATTTTTATTGGAATATAGCTATTCAGGTGAAAAACGAAAATTTAAAAATGCACATATTATCAATTATACAGCTACAGTTGTATTAGGGCAGGAAATGTTTGTTGACGATCTGAGTACATTGTGGTTGCCAATTCTGTCTAACTTTTTGAATATTTTGCCTTTTCGTCAAGCCAGCACACATAACTTTCCCTCATCCACCCACCCCATTTTTCTCACGACAGCACTGTGGGATAGATTGTGCTGAGGTATAGTGACTGATCCAAAATCTTCCAGGCTAATTTCTTTAAACAATAATAAAAAAGCTTTGCTAAATCAGATCAAACGGGTTTTTTTTTCTAATCTAATATCTATTCTAGTCCAATATTTATTATTCATGCATAATGGTGTTTCCCCGCTGTCGCTCTTCTTCAGCTGATATCAGGAATAATTTGCTACTGATGATATTGCTGGTAGTAGCTATTTTTGACTTTATGCTCTGTGAATGTATTTACGGTCTTATAAATTAACTACCATCAATAAATCTTTTGTTAGCAAACTTTATAAGTGAAGAACCATGAAGCTTTGAACAGGAGTATGAAGGAGTTAAGGATATGGGTGCTACTTTCTTCACTCCTCTCTGTTGACATGGCCTTCTCGTAGGGATGTGTTTTAAACCAAGAAAGCACAGAATTCATATGGCTGTCCTTGTGGAAAATTTAGCTGATTCTGCCCAGGAAACACCCAAGTTTAGGATTCCTACATTTTTGGGGGAGGGTGCCTCCTTGTTCCTGATCCATGTAATATACTAAAAAAGCACTGACAACTGATCTAGCTATCTTAAAACAATATTTTCACAAATGGGGACTTCAGCCAAACCCAGGTAAGAGATAATAGGCTTCCACCTCAACTACAAAATAACCCACTGTGAAATAAATGTATTGCTTGAGAATCCTTCTTTTGCTCATAACAAATGCTTGAAATACCTAGGGGTTAGTCTCCATAGAACATTGTCCTTCAGAGAACATCTCACAAGTAAACCAAAAACAATAAATTATATTTTTGGCCACATCAGTAGTAAAATGAAGAAAGTGGGCCTACTGCTAAGGAAAATAGGGAGGATAGTCACAAGTGATGGAGAGAAGGTAGAAATCTTTAATTCCTATTTTATTTTTTGAATTCTCCCCAAATAGAACTAAGCAGAATTATTGACAAAAAGAGGATGTAGCAATTCAAACAAAGTAAAAAGGGAAATAGGGAAGCATCAAGCTAACATTAAGGACTTTGCATCTCCAAACAAGGGCAATTCTATCTGAGACTCTTGAAGGAGTTGCTGATGTCCTCTCAAAATCCTTTTCTGTAATCTGAAAGGACATGGAGGACAGATGTAGGGCCAAATGACTGGACAAGGGCAAATGTTTCTGTCTTCAAAATTATAGGCCAGTCAGCTTGATAGTGATGCTTGTCAGTGTCAGACACAAATCAGGAACAGACTATGGAGCAGTCACCTTCAGAGTAATTAAAATGCCAAACTTCAATGTGACCTCCTTTTCTGATAAACTAGTATTGTTGACCATGAAAATGTGGTGAAGTTAATGTACCTCGACTTCAGCCAGGCATTCAGCAAAGCCTCCTATGACATTCTAGTTGAAAAGATGGAGAAAAGAATGCTGGACCACGTGACCATCAGATGGATATAGAGCTGCTTGAAAATCATGCATCTATGGCTTCATGCCAAGCTGAAAGAAAGTGTTGAGTGGCTGTGCTGTCAATGCATTTATAAATGACCTGGATGAAGCATTATAAATATGTTTATTAAATTTGCTGTTGACAAAGAGATCTGGGTGAAGATAAATATGTTAGAGGACAGCATAAAGATTCAGGATGATCTTGACAAGCTGGAATAATAGGCAGAAAGCAGAGAGGAGAATTTCAACAGAAACAAATATCATGTATTCTATTTCAAGAGGGAGGGAAATCAAAAGGGATCACCCTCGAAAAAACAACAAAAACCTTTTTTTCCCCAGAAGGTTATGAATGTCTTTGTGGATCATAAAGTGAACATGAGCCAACCGTGTAATATAGGCTAAAAAAAAAAACCCAATACAGCCCTAAAAATCCAATACAGCAGAATATAGTGTCATATTCAAGAGAGCTGTCATTCTTTTATTGTGAGTTGATCAGATTACCTTTAGATTAATGCAGGCACTTGAATATGTCCGTAGGAGAGTAGACAATATTATAAAGGTTGGTTTATGATTGGAAATACTGATGGTGTGTGGCACAGACAAAGCAATAACATGATAGTGTCTTCCGTTATCTAAAAGCTTGTCGTATAGAAGATGGGATAAAATTGTTCAGAGTTGTTCCAGAACAAGAAACAATGGGCTTCAGTTATAGTGTAATTTTGATCTGATGTTAGGAAATCATACCTAATGGTAACAGTTGCTCAAAACAATGGAACAGACTGCCTCAGAAAGTGATGGACTCACTGAAGATATTTAAACAGAGGCTGGATGGTCAGCTCTTGGGGGTGTCTAACTGTGCATTTCTGACCTTCACAAAGGACTGGACCAAATCATCTGCAACATAACTTCCAGTTTATATTAGATGATTCTCTGTGTGTGAAATCCTCTTTCCCAGAATAATTACCTATATGGTCACTAGGACAATGACAATGACTTTAATCAATCAATCAATTGGAATGTGTTAACTTCTATAAAGTCTATTTAGATGTTTCACATTTTTGAATCAAATGATGGATCACAATTCAAAATTCCCACCACCTGGAATTCATGTCATAGTGACAGGCTAAAAAAAGAGACTCATTGAAGTTCTCTAAGCAGTTTCCTTTATTGTTCTTCATGTATAGACAGAAATTTTGCCAAACTAATGCAGACTTATACCATGAAATATATACAGAACTCTGGAAATGATTAGAAAGGAGCTACCTTCACCTTTTTTCTCCCACACCAACTATCTAAACTGTAATGTCTCTTGCTCTTCTGAAATTCATATCTTCCCTCCTGAGAATCTGGACAATATTCATCACACATCTGCACTTTACCTTAAGCAATGCATAGAGAAACTGCTAATTTTATGGATCCTGTTATGTCCCAGTGCGGCTACTGACAAGTTGGGAAGATCCCTATTGGCTGAGGTGCACCTGCCGGCTGGTGGGAAAATAACAAGCACATATTGGTTGCCTGTCTGACAGCTGATGGTATAAATAGTTGTCAGACAGGGGAAGCTTGTTCTTATTGAATGTTTGAATGTTTAATAAATTTATAGGCCGCCCAAACCCAGAGGACTCTGTGCGGCTTACAACAATATAATTAAAATAGAAGTTAAAAAACACAGGAAAAAAAACATAGTTAAAAAGGTCACAACATACACCCAGTCTAATCTGGGCTGGAACTCATACATGAGTTCGCCCGGGGGCCTGCCAGAATAGCCAGGTCTTAAGAGCCTTACGGAAGACCATGAGAGTGGGTAGGGTCCGGATCTCTGGGGGCAGTTTATTCCAGAGGGTTGGAGCGGCAACAGAGAAGGCCCTCCCCGGGTAGTTGCCAGCCGACATTGTCTGGCTGACGGCACCCGGAGCAGGCCCTCCCTGTGCGATCTTATCGGTCATTGCGAAGTATGTGGCAGAAGATGGTCCCGCAGGTATCCGGGTCCTAGGCCATGTAGGGCTTTAAAGGTGATAACCAGCACCTTGAATTGCGTCCGGAGACCAATGGGAAGCTAGTGCAGCTCACGGAGGATAGGTGTGATGTGAGTGTACCTTGGTACACCCAATATCACTCGCGCGGCTGCATTCTGGACTAATTGTAGTCTCCGAACACTTTTCAGGGGCAGCCCCATGTAGAGCGTGTCACAGTAGTCAAGCCTCAAGGTAACAAGGCCATGAGTGACCGTGTGAAGTGCCTCCCGATCCAGGTAAGGCCGCAGCTGGTGCACCAGGCAAACCTGGGCAAAGGCTCCCCTGGTCACAGCCGACAGATGATGCTCTAATGTCAGTTGTGGGTCCAGGAGGACTCCCAAGTTGCGGACCCTCACTGAGGGGAGTATTGTTGGTTAACTAGTTTTGTTGAATAAAGCCTTGATTATTATAAGAGCCTCTTCTCGTTCCTCAGTAGCTCAATACAAAGCACTGACAACGAAGGTGGGATCGGGGTTCTAAACACCCACTCAGCAAACTTGGACATTACTGAGGAAAATGTTTTACCTCACAGTTATAATTTTAACATCATGGCTGTGATTCCCAGTTTTGACGCTTTTATGCCAGACAAGGAATCTTGAGAAGCCTTCCTTGAAAGATTTGAATGCTTCCTGGATGCAAACGATTTTGCTGGAATTTCCTCTGAAAGGAAACAAGGCTATTTTCTAAGCTCATGCGGACTGGAGATGTTCTACACTGCTAGGGCTCTAGCTGTTCCTGTACCTGTACACTCAGTACCATAGGAAGTATTGATTAATAATTTAAAAGCCCATTATGCTCCAACCCCGCCTCACAAAGGCCGTCGGCATGCCATCTGAAAATGCACTCAAGGTTAAGGCAAGGTGGTTAGCCAATACATGACCGCATTGAGGAATTTGGCCATACATTGCGAATTCCAAAACCTTGATGAGGTTTCGTTGGAACAATTACTCTGTGGAGTAAAAGACATGTGTCTCCAATGCCATGTATTAGCCCACTCTGAGCTGACATTGCAAATAGCTATGGATGAGGCTAGAGCTGTGGAGCAATCCGACAGGTCTGCTGCCAAGATTAGAGGTACCAGGCAACCCACAGTCAAGCCTCCACTTTAGCTGCAGTGTATCAGCAACAAGTTGGAGGAGAGACCTCAGTGGGGGACAATGATGACATCAGTCGCCTCAAAGCAAACCAGGGAAGTAGATGGAAGGCACAGCCGAAAGCTCCTCAGCCTGGCTGCCTGAGCTGCGGTGGTAACCACTTGCACTCCACTTGCAAGTTCAAGACAGCCACCTGTAGGTATTGTGGGAAGATGGCCCGCCTAGCATACATGCACACTACCCTCCTCTGAGATGGCAGAAGAGTTAGCAGATCTTGTGAGAAGCCTCATATTATCAACTGTGCTGTGGCTTCCAAAAAGAATTCTGGACATAAAAATCTTTACCTCACGGTATGGCTTGAAGGGAATCCATGTAAAATGGAAACTGACACTTAGTCTGCTCAGTGGATTATATCATGGAGTAACCTCAAGCCATTAATTCCTACTGTTAATCATCAGATTTTGAACCCATGGCATTGCAATTTGCGAGACTATCAGGGCAATTCTATTCACATAATGGGATTTTTCAAATGAATATGCTTCTTTTAAAGGGCCCCTGACACTTATTGTGGTGGCTGACCCCCTGGCTACACTATTGGGGTTTGATTGGTTTGATTCCTTAGGTCTTTCTATAGCAGGAGTCCACGCTAGGAGTCCAGCTGATGACCATGCCACCCTGGCCAGAGAGTTTGAGGATGTGTTTAGTGACACACTTGGTAAATATACTGGGTCATCCATATCTTTAATCTAGACCCTACAATCACCCCCATACGATTGAAAGCTTGCTGCATTCCTTTTGCCTTAAAGGCTAAGGTTGATGCTGAAATTGACAAATTGCTAGCCCAGGGAATATTGGAGCCCATAGATTATGCAAAGTGGGAAACCCCCATTGTGATTCCTCTTAAGTCAGATGGATCCATTAGGATCTGTGCCGACTCTAAGTTGACAATAAATAAAGCCCCCCATGCTAATCCTTACCCTGTTCCAGTAGTGCAGCATTTGATGCACTCCTTGGAACAAGGTAAGTTATTTGCCAAACTTGATTTGGCTCAAGCGTATCAACAACTGACTGTTGATGACATAACAGCTGGTGCCCAAACTATAGTAACTCACCAAAGGGCTTTCTGGTGCAGGCGCTTCCAGTTTGGAATTTGTGTGGCTCTGGGCATTTTTCAAAGTATAATGGACCGAGTGCTCCAAGGGGTGCCGGGGGTAATACCCTATTAGATGATGTTTTCATTGCAACAGATAGTCATCAGGAATGTTTAAATTGAGGAGCATTCTTCAGTGTTCCTACAGCACAGGAATCCAAATGTTTTATTGGAGTGGAATCAATAGAGTTCCTAGGGTATCTGATTGATGCCCAAGGAATCCACCCCACTCCGTCCAAAATTGAGGCCATTAAAATGCCCCTGCCTCCACTAATAGGGCAGAATTGCAAGCCTTCTTAGGTCTATTAAATTTCTACGCCATGTTTCTTCCTCATAAGACATCCATTGCAGAGCCTTTACAGAGACTGTTCAGCAATCTGGAAGTGGGACAGCTGTGAAGCGCATGCGTTCATGGCTGTCAAATCCCTGCTTATGTCATCCTCTGTACTTAGCAGTGCAACAATAAATTACCACTCATATTAGCATGTGATGCGTCCCCTTATGGTATCAGGGCAGTTTTGAACCATAGATGCCCTGGGACAGAAGCACCAATAGCATTTTTCTCTCGGACCTTTCCAAGGCTGAGAGAAATTATAGTCACCTGGATAAAGAGGCTGCCAATTTTTGCTCCTTACAGACTGCAAGCCCTTATTAGGGATACTAGCTGGAGACCACCCAACTCCTGCCATCCTGTCACCACACATGTCATGTGGCAGTCTTTTTGGTGGCTTATTCTTACCAATTAGAATACCATCCTGGTAAGAACATGGGGCATGAGGATGCCCTGAACTGTTGCCCCTTGCTGTCCCTGGGTCCAGGTCTGGTCCCAGCAGCGTCAGTGCTCTTAATAGAGGACCTTGAGTTGCCTCTAACAGCCACTGATATAGCAGTTCACACTAAACAGGACCCAGTTCTGTCCAAGGTGCTAGATTGGATCCGCAGAGGGTGGCCTCAAATAAAACTATCCGATGAGTTCATTCTGTATTATAGACGACATCTGGAACTATTGGAGTGGAAGTATTGCTTATTATGGGGAAGCAGGGTGGTTGTTCTGCCCTTGCTTCACCATACAGTCCTTGCATACCTCCACAAAGGCCATCCAGGCATAGTGTGGATGAAAGCGGTAGCCCACAGCTTTCCAAACTGGATGAAACAATTGCTGGGTAGGTTAACAGCTGTCAGCCATGTCACCTGTCAGGGCCAACTCCTCCGGTTTCACTGCTGATGGAATGGGAATTAACTCGTGGACTGTGGTCACACATCCATGTGGATTTCGTGGGCCCAGTCCAAGGGCAAACCATCCTAGTAGTCATGGATGCATTTTCATGCTGGGTGAAATTAATACTCATGAAATCAACTACTTCAGAGAAAAGAGTAAGAGCTCTGTAGCACCTGTTTGCTACCCATGGGTTACCGGACACTTTGGTGTCCGATAATGGCCCCCAACTAACATCAGCAGTATTCCAGGCCTTCTTGGCCAAATTAGGCATTCGGCATGTACTTGTGGCCCCTTACCAGCCAGCCAGTAATGGTAGGGCTGAATGGGCAGTTCGGTCAGCCAAAGAGGCTCATTCTCAAATGTGCCCTGGTAACTGGGTGGATAAAATCACAACTACCTGGCAGTCCAACATTCAACTCCCTGTTCAGTGTCAGGCAAAAGTCCTGCAGAATTATTAATGAGGCAGTCCCTGTGGACGTTACTGGACCGATTGCACCGCATGTATGAAACAGACTCCCCACAATCGGAGACAGGTCACTCTAGAAGTTTCTTACCTGGGGATAGAGTGTATGTCCGTAACTGCCTGGAGGATCCCAGATGGATGCCTGGAATTATTACACAAGTAACCGGGCCCTGTTTTTATATGGTACAATTAGATGATGGATGCCAGTGGCGCCGCCACATATATCAACTGTGGCACCAAGTTCTGCAAAAACAACCTGCAGCTGAGTTACTTCCGAACCAGGTTCAACAACAACCCAAACAAGCCTTGGATGCTGCCTACCAGCAAGAATCATCACTCCACTCAGACAACTCCTGGCCTCGTTCCGATGCGTTCTCATTGCCAGCTTACCTGTTAGTTCTGGAAGGTCACAGAGGGTGGAGTCTCCAGTAGCCGATGACTCCTATCATCCAGAAGTGGAGGAAGCCAACCAACAACCCGATCTTCTGGCTCCAGCCCAGGAACTGAGATGCTCAGGGCGGAGCTGACATCGCCCCACCTACTTAAAGGACTACGTCTGTGCAATCTTGGAGGTGGGGGTGCGGAAGGAGTGTTACATCCCTAAACAGCTACTGACAAGCTGGGAAGATCCCTATTGGTTGAGGGCGCCTGCCGGCTGGCGGGAAAATCACAAGCATACTATTGCTTGCCTGTCTGACAGCTGATGGTATAAATAGCTGTCAGACAGAGGAGGCTTGTTCTTATTGTTGGTTAACTAGTTTTGTTGAATAAAGCTTTGATTGTTATAAGAGCCTTCTCTCGTTCCTCAGTAGCTCAATACAGAGCAGATCCTATCCTGTATTGCTCACTTATAGGTTTATTGGCATAATTTTTTTCATCAATGAGAAATTTGGGCTGGATAAAGTGAACAAATCAGTTATTTTATTCTTATAGCAACATAATTTTTATATTTTTGCATGATTCTGAAAAAATCAATCTATATAAATGCTTTATCCTCTTCTCCTCTTCCTCCTTCCATCTATCAAAATTATACTATTTCCCTATTTTCCTTTGTTGCATTGTTGGACAATTCAGTGAACACCTATTGGCACAAGTTAATTAAGAATGTAAAACTTTTGGGGTGCATTTATCATATATATAGATAGATTTATCTATCCTCTATATCCTCTATATCTATCTATCTATCTATCTATCTATCTATCTATCTATCTATCTATCTATCTATCTATCTATCTATCTATCTATCTATCTATGTACCTATCTATGTACCTACCTATCTACCTATCTACCTATCTACCTATCTACCTATATACCTATACACATATACACATATACACATATACACATATATACATATATACATATATACATATATACATATATACGCTTGTGTGTTTGTGTTTGTTTGTTTGTGTGTGTATGTGTGTTCGTAGATTTTCACAGATACAGGTATGCAGGTTTTGGTGCATTCGGGTCTTTTCCCATGTAAGATTGAGAGTATTGAGTGTGTGTGTGTGTGTGTGTGTGTGTGTGTGTGTATTCTTATGTATGAAAGAAAAAAGATTGCTTCTAAATTTCAAGAAATGAATGTAAGTGTTCATATTCTGGTACATTAACAGTTGGTTCCAGTACATTGATATTTTATGTGGAAACCCTACTCAGCAATTAATATGCCTGAGACAAATTGAAAAACCCTAATCCATCCATTCCAGTTGGAATGTAAGAGTATATTATTATTGAGAAACTACAGGATATCAGGGCCATTTTTTAAACTTGAATGCTCATTACCTTAAATCTGCATATAAAATAGTTTTGCATTCAGACAAGGTGAATTGCATAACTAAATACATTATGTTTCAAAGGAAGATGCAACTTAAATAACCTGCCATGCTTCTATTTCTAAAGCAATATTTACAACTTTAATATACAGAAGTTTCTTATGAATTACAAAGTAAATATGAGTAGAATATTATCATTTTGAAAGAGAAAGGATTTTTTACCACTTTATTTGCATGATTGACTATAGGTGCTATTTATGCCCTAAATCCTCGTGTATAATTGACCTTATTTTACTCCTGGTAGAGGGCATTGTTTTTCAAACCTGCTAAATTGTTTCAGCAATAATTAGTAAAATTAGTTTGGCAAAGGGTTTTAAATGGCATGAAAATCAACAACATATGCTAATTGCAGAGGTAACTTTCAATCAATAAATTTTATATCCTCGCCATACATACATACATACATACATGATTGGAGATATTATTCTTGTCTTCTATTTCTATGTTTTACCTAATAATTTATCTTGCATATACAGATACTTTACTAAAGTTACAAAGGTGGATAATTTTAAAATTCAATTGTAAAACTTAGTTTTGGAGAGTTTAGAGAGAAAAGCTTTGTGTAAGGAACATACCTTTAAGAAAAGGGAGTAATATACATGTCTGCAGGATATTTAAGGGGGTCCTTATAGATTTGCTGCAGCAACAGCAACATGAGACCCATTTCTTGAGCATTTGGGTTATTGGAATATATCAATGTTTGTGGTGGCAAGCAGGTGATACTAATTTAAAATGAGGACTCTGCAAAGGAACTAAACCAGAGAAGACCCTAAAGTTCAGTTCAATTCAGGGCTTAGGTGGTGTTTCCATCGCCAAAACAATGGACTATATACGGGTAATTGACTCAGTTCAAAAAAGATACATACCACACCTCATCCTCTCCACATAAAGGACACACATAGAATTTTGATCTAGAATCTATGTTGCCCACAAACATCATATCTGTGTTACATGGTGTTTATTTTGTAGCTTACTAGAACATGGCATCAATTCCCTTATCTGTAGGATTCCCATTGGCTCTTCTGTCCCCACCCATATGTTATGCTTTAAAATTCTAGATATTCTTTCTGGATAAATGCACTTTACCTAGTACTGTACTTAGATGCTACAGATGGTTCATGCTATTGGCCCAGTTATTGGTAGGTGCTTTGATAACTATATACTAATTAGTAGAGCTTCCATAACTATATACTTATACTTTTGTTTCCAGTTTTCCAGTAAACCGTTTAGTTCAATTTAAAATACTTGCTTTAACTATAAAACCCATGTGGCTTGATACCTAGATCTCTGAACAAATCCTTCCTTCAGGTAGAACTTAATTATAATTACAGTTACAATTTTGAGAACTCCACTCATTCATAAAATAAGAGACACTATTTCTAAGTCTCTGCTCCATCAAGGTACAACAGCTTCTTTTTGTTTTTAAGATTAAATAATATCCACCACGTTAATCTTTAGGAAGGAGCTCAGGATAAAGCTCTCTCACAGTTTATAATAGTTTGGATGTCAAATTTAGAATTATGATACACAAATTATGACATATAGATTGGAAATATTGATACACAGATACTTTACCATATTTTTCAGAATATAAAACACACTGGAGTATAAGATGCACCAAGATTTTGAAGAGGCAAATTTAAAAAAAAGTTTTTGCACTCTGCAGATCTCCCCAAAACAGCCCCTTTTTCACAAAAACAGGCGTGTTTTTTTTCCAGAAAAAGGGCATGCATAGCCTTTAGGAGGCTTATAGAGTGCTCCTGGGGGCCGAGGGGCAAAAAAACTGCCTGGTTTTTTGCTCATTTCTGCCCTCCCTAGCCCCCAGGAGCACTCCAGAAGCCTCCATAAGGATACGGACGGCCATTTTTGCAAGGGATGCATGGTTTCAGAAGGCCAAAAATGCTGTATTGTATAAGGCACACCCACATTTTCAGCCTCTTTTTTGAGGGAAAAAGGTGTGTCTTATACTCTGAAAAATATAGTATGTATTCTATATGTGACTCTTTTTAGTGACTATGTTTATGGATTTTATAAACCAGAAGAATCATTGGAACTAGCAATACACAATACAATACAATACAATACAATACAATACAATACAATACAATACAATACAATACAATACAATAAATATAATACACCAACAAGCCAATTGAAATGTTGAAAATTTAAAGAAAACATGGGAGTTTGTGCCTGTACACAGACATGCATGTATCTAAAAGCAAGTAATACCACAGCCTTCCTTTTCCCAAGATTCTCATTACAATAATATCAATCAATTACCTGATTGAGGAAAGAACATCCATTTTTGGGGGGTGGGTGATCAGGGAATAGGACCAAAGAATATTGTCTAGGTGTTTAAAATCTGAAGGCAGCAAAAAGCAAAACATAAAACAAAAACTGACATATGTCTAACAAACAAGTTCTGTGTCTCCCACCCCCCGCCACCAGAAATGATGGATGAGGTGGTTGTCCTTCAAATTTAAAACCCTTGAGGAAATGGCGGTAACTGTACAGTATAGAAACATTCTCTACATTTGGTTCTGCTTGGTTGGAAAAATGCATTGTGGGAGTTGTAATTTCCTTTGCTTGATTTAGATTCAAGAATTGTCTTTCTTCCTCCCACAATTTTTGTATTTTAGGAATTTGTTTGGTCCTTCAAAGAAAAAGAATCATTTTATTCTATTTTTTATATATATCAAGATTGTCTATTTGGAACATCATTTGAAGGATACTGTTCATTAACTTTCAAGGAGCCTGACATATGAAGAATTTTTCAATGCTTATAGAAATGTTTGTCTATGTTTGTAAGCAAGCTGACCCAGTCCATCCTCTGCCATCAAGGCACAAATTCTTAGTATTTTTATTATATCAGCTTTTGTCATATAGTTCTAAGGGTATGCATTGCAATTATTATTGTTACTAAATTATATTTAGTAACAAAATATCAGAATGACAGAGTTGGAAGGGACCTTGGAGGTATTCTAATCCAATTCCCCACTTAGGCAAGAAACCCTGTATCACTTCAAACAAATGGTTGTTCAATCACTTCTAAAATCTTCTGACTATGGAGTACCCACAACCTTTGGAGGTAAGTCATTCCACTGATTAATTGTTGTAACTGTCAGGAAATTGCTCCTTAGTTTTAGGTTGATTCCCTCCTTGCTCAGTTTCCATCCATTGCTTCTTTTCCCGCCTTTAGGCGCTGTGGAGAATAGGTTGATTTCCTCTTAATGGCAACCACTTAAATATTGGAACACTGCTATCGTATCACCCCTAATCTTCTTTCCATTAAACTAGATTTACACCATTCCTACGATTGTTCTTCATATGTTTTATCCTCCAGTTCCCTAGTCATCTTTGTTGCTTTTCTCTGCATTTTTTCTAGAATCTCAATATCTTTTTTTTTTTACATTGAGGTGACAAAATGTGCCTAAGTGGCTAAAATGTGAATCAAATGAGTAATGTAGAGTACATATGTAAAAAAGTTTGTATTTCCTGTAAAATATAACTTACGTGTGTTATGTTTTAATTAGATTGATTGGAAAAAAAGAATCATCTGGAGATAAGAGTGAAACATGTATGAAACAGATAGACACAAAATAGACTGATAGAGCTATTCATGCTATATAAGGTGATATTGAATGCAACAGAACAGGAAGGCTCAGCTGTTCAGATAACACAAACCAGTTCTATAGTATATAATACCAATAAAACTATGTGGACATTGATGTATTACAAAAACCTCACAGAGGCTTTCATAGGCAATTTTTTTCCATGCTCATAAACGGGTGCTATTCTTTGTTCTGTAGGATTCCAATAATGGTTTAATAACCTTTATGAACTTCATAAATCAATGTTGAATATAGATAAAAACTAATTCAGGTGCCAACATTTTAAGCACATCAATAGTTAAAAGCCTAATCTGTGCATCTTCAATAATAAATTAGCGCTGCTGACAGTTAAATATATCTATAAATCTTTTCAAGATTGCTTCAGTGAAGATTAGTCTTCTGGTTATGGAATTCACCATTTTTCGTTTGTGTTTGCTTTTTTTAGATTCCACATCTATCTCACCAAGTAGCTGATAATTGCACCTTTTATACATGAACATATTAACTTATTAAATTCAGTGATGGATTAACCATTATACTTAGCACTACACAGTGCAGACCTGGCCTAGTTAGGTCACCTGCTGTGATCTAATTATATGGGATTTTTCAATGCAAACTTTTACTCATATTGCTTGCTCCCAAGGACTGTACCTTATAATATGGTAACTGCTTATTTCCCTAGAGATGGAGACGATCATGTTTTTTTAAAGTATTGTATTACAAATCAAAGTTCATAAAACTAATAATATTCAATATTCAGGATTGCGCTTGGCTGAAAATTAAGTCCTTGTGCATTTCTTAAATATTCCCAATAAATTTTATGATAAAGAAATTTGTTATTCTATGATTTTCAATAAAGGGCATTGTCCTTGCACTTATCTAAGTTGTGGGTGGCCAAACAGTGTGCATGTGTGTCCTTTTTGCCCTCTCCTGTTTCAATAAAATGTTAAAGAATGTCACCACAAGGGAAGACTTAAAGGTAAAGTTTCCCCTGCACTTGCGTGCTACTACTCATTTCTGGGTCTATGGGGCGGTGCTCATCTCCGTTTCTAAGCCGAAGAGCGAGTGCTGTCCAAAGACGTCTCTGTGGTCATGTCGCTGGCATGACTAAATGCCAAAGGCGCACGGAGCGCTGTTACCTTCCCATCAAAGGTGGTTCCTATTTTTCTACTTGCATTTTTACATGCTTTTGAACTGCTAGATTGGCAGAAGCTGGAACAAGTAACAGGAATTCACTCCATTATGTGGCGCTAGGGATTTGAACTGCCGAACTGCTGACCTGCTGATCAACAAGCTCAGTGTTTTAGCCACTGAGCCACCAAATCCTCTTGGAAAGACTTACATTGGGCCTTCTCAGGTCCATTTTCTGTGAAACTACAGAGCCAAACAGAACATGTAACAGAAAATAACAACAGCATCATCCTCTGTCATTTCAGAGCAAACAAGCAAATTAATAAAAGCCCATTAACTGTAAATAATAAGACTGTACAAATCAACCCGAGTTGATTCTGATTCAAAATTCAACTTGCAAAAGGTTTGATTCAGGTTTGCCGAATCAATCTTGTTCAAGCACCCTGGAAGTGGAGTGATGGTGGCAAAATGGTAGTGACAGTCAACATGTTCAAAAACTATTTAAAGGGCTCACTCTTACTTTCCCACACACTTTTACTTTCTCTGATTTGAAATTTGGCATAGCACTAAAGAATGTGCTTCATTTTTGCCACTTAAGGCTTCCCTTTGTTGGATTATGCACTTTGGTGCCTTTCGGGTTTTATGGAAGTTCCAGAAGAGCTGACAAATCTGGTTATCAAGTATACTCCTGGCAACAGAACTTTCATCATCATCTTCAAAAGAGTATCAGATTGGGCAGAGCTCAGAAGGATAACATTTACTTTGCTTTGCAGCTGCTGATCTCTGGGTCATGCAGGTAATAGTAGGATTCCATCAGTAGTAGGATTCAGTTTTGTCAATATTAATTAATAAGCAGATGCAGCAGAAACAAGCTGGCATAATGAAAGAAAGAAAGTAATGTTGACCCAAGTGTGACAGCAGACCTGACAAGAATCAGAGTGTTGTGTTATTCCATTAGCTCAAAAGAGAACTACACTGTGGTTCACATCATAAAACAAGTTGAGAGAATCAACGCAACTCAAAAGAACTGCCTAATAGGCTGAAACTTTGATGAGGTTTATTAATACCTAATAACTTTGGTTATTATGTCAATCAAACTGATGCTGCTTGCACCTTTTCTTTCTCTACTTATAAATTTCAAGAAAGGTCTTCTTTTAGGTTGGATCTCTTTTTAATTAC
Organism: Thamnophis sirtalis; assembly: GCF_051295495.1. Lineage (NCBI taxonomy): Eukaryota > Metazoa > Chordata > Lepidosauria > Squamata > Natricidae > Thamnophis > Thamnophis sirtalis. Next base: position 120,648,637 of record NW_028261381.1, read on the forward strand.
CTTCTACCCATCACTTCTTGTACTGTTCTCTGGTGTTTTGGAGACTAAAGTCAATCCCTTCTTCTTTGTGACAGTCCCATAAATACTGGAAGACAGTTATCATATCTTCCACATCAAATCATTCTTTTCAATATGCTAAACATATCCAGGTCTCTCAACTATTTGTCATACAATTTAGCCTCCAGACCCTTTATCATCTTTGTTATGTTCTCAGCACACTTTCTAGGTGCATTTTTCTAGCATCTTTTTTAGATCATGGTGACTAGAACTTTATACTGTATTCCAAATGTGATATCACCAGTTTGGTATAAAGCAGAATTATCATTTCGTGTGATATTGATGCCATTTTTCTCTTGGTGCATCCAAGGGCTTTTTTGGTAGCTGCAGTACATTACTGTCTCATGCTCAAGTAGTGGTCCATGAGGACATCTCCCACAGTTAGTACTGATGAGCCCGGTACCACCTATTCTGTACCCGTGCTTTTGTTTTTTCCTGTCTGAGTGCATGACCTTACTTTTCTCACCACTGAGCTGCATCCGATTGGATAGGACCCAATGTTCAAGTCTGTCAAGATCCTTCTGAATATTCAGTTTGTCTTTCAAATTCCTCACAGCTTGGTGGCACTACACTGACAAAGTTACATATGTCTAAAGTGATAATTTTCTCAGTCACAGCAAATGACTGTGAAAGTTCAGACAGAGAATATTGTCGAGAATACATTGGACTGCAAACAGAACAAACAATTCAATTCTATCATATACAATTCCTTTCAATGGATGAAATGTTGAGAAAATTAGGAAAAAACATTGCTGTTTCTATTTGATTCTCTCAGCGAAAGATTTTTTTCCACATAAAGAAGAAATATAAAATGGGGAAATGACACCTGCACCTTTTATTATTAACAGTCATATATGAAACCTGCAGTTCCAAATTTCTTAAAGTGACTTCAGACTGATGTCATGTGTGCCCCAGGGCAAATGTGCCTACAATGTACTGAAAAAGGCACAGAAGAAAATCATGAAGATAGTCACAGTATTTTTACAGATATAAATAGTCTTATTATAAATATCAGGATTTTGCCAAAAGAAGAACAATTTGAGATGATATCCCAAGACAAAAGACATAGTATATCTCAGGGCTGTGAAAAATCAGTTTGCAAGGGTAGCCATGGTATTCTGAAACAGAAAAATTGAAGACAGATAAAATAACATTATTCAAAAGTGGTATGATTACAAAAGGTAAGATTGTTTATCAGGGTAACATCATCTAAACAACATCCTTTATAAAGCTAGACATAAACACTTATTTTTGTATATTTCTGCTTACTCATTCATATGTTTTGAATATAAACAAATTTGAAGCATGAATTTTATAAGGAACAGGTACAGCTTCTGGGCATCACTTACAGTTGCTTATTAAAATTAAGTTTTCTGAGAAGACACATTTCTTGATCTGATTCTGAGACTAGAAATAGTCTTTTAATAAACACAAACAATCAAATATATTGATATACCTTCTCCCCCTTTCATTTGAACATTCAAGTATTTTTCAGGGATTCTTGATAGAAGTTCAAGTTTATTGGTTTACAACCATGGACCAAAATACGCCATGAAATATCAATATGTGAATGGAATTATTATAGAAAATCTCATAGCTAGTTACCTTGTGACATTGGACAGTATGCCAGTATTAAGACAGAGCTTAATAATATTTAAAGTTTCTTTATGGTGATTATGATTGATTACAATTATTTTCCCTTTTTGAAACTCTGAGGTTTCATTGGCTAATAAAAAAAAAAGTATTCGCTTAGAGAATTTGACCAGTTTGCAAGATGGGTTAATATTAATGCACAAAACAGTGCATGTTACAACAGACAGCTCAGCAAAACATGTGATGTTGATTCATAACAATTCTATGCAAGTTCAGGTTTATTCATGAAAGAAAAGATGATCACACCTCCCTTCAGTACCTTTGGTGAAAAGACTGAACTTCTATCAAGAATCCCTGAAAAAAATGAAAGGGAGAGAAGGGATATCAAGTTATTTATGTCAAGGTTCCAAGTAACACCCCCAATGAAAGAAGACTCCGAGGCTTGAGTTTCCTCAAAGTTCCATTTTATTATTGGCACATCGGGGAAAACCCTGACCTGAAAGTTCCAGGTTTTCCCCACCCAAAAGAAAGGCCCATCCCCTGTACCCATAAGTCCATCACATAGTCCAATCAATTCATCGTCACAACTGGAGACAATCCCCCAGTCACTCCCATCCAGGTGCAGGCCAAACATTCCTTGATTCCCAGAGGAAATAATGTTGTTATGGCTATATATCTCACCAACTCCGTGCAATCCCCCTCCCATTTTCCAAGGGTAGTAATTGTGGCAGCTCTGAAGCTCCAAGGAAAATATGGCTTCCAGGGCTGACAGGCCACCATCCCCTCAGCTGAAGACTGTGTCCTAGAACGAGAGAAATGTAGGGGGTTAATACAACCAGCATCCTAACCACCTCTCCCTCCCTCAGGGGGACCCGTTAGCTTATCAGGGAATTTATCATGAAATTGTTTTACTAATGCATCACATCCCAACTTTTAACCCAGGTATTCTCAGACAAAGGGTATCCTTTCCAATGTATTAAATGTTGTAATCTACCCCTATGTAGTCTAGAATCCAAAATCTTTTTTACTTCATAATGTGTCTCTCATTGTACTCAGCTTTAAAGTGATAGCAGGCTTCAATAAACTGCAATGGAAGACTGGATGCACTTTCCATAGTATGTGTGGGAGGCTAAGGTGTACTGTTACTGGGTTTATTACTTTCACTATGGGAAAAGGTCCTAAGAATTTAGGTCATAGTTTCTTACTAGATATTTTTAACCCAATATACGTGGTTGACAGGTAAACACACTCTCCCACACGAAAGGGGGTTGGAGAGATCTGTGTTCATCTGCTTGTTATATACTTCTGCGACATTGGGGACCACTTTCCTGGTGTTTTCCCAACCCATCTTCAATGACTCCATCCACTCAATTAGGGTCATTGAAGAGACTTGTAGACTATCTTGTATCAGGAAGAGGATGACTGCACTGTCTACAAAAACAAATTTATTATTTGCTAACATTGGAGATGTTAGAGATCACTTTTTATGAAGACTTGAGCTACCAAATTGATATAAGAATTAACAGAAGTCAGCATACAATAACTTTTTGTAGTGGAAATTGTGGTACAAATATTTTCACTTGCTGAAGATTTAACTTGTATGCATATATTCTCATAGAACATCATGATTAATTTAATAAGATAGTGATACATAGATACATTTAATAATTTCCACTGCAATCTCTCCCTAGAAATTCAATCAGATCTATAAATGCAGCAAAAAGAGACTCTCAAAAGCAAGAGGAATATATTTTTCTACCAAGTAATTTAAGAAAATACATTTATCTCATCTTCATTGTCCTGCCCTAAAGTCTTCTTATACTTCAACCCAAACTTGCTCTGGTTCTAACTTACCAGTGCATGTTTCACAGGAAATTTTAATATATAGTTTATTAGGAAGATTTAAAAGACTAATTGGACAGAAGTTAGCAGGAACCGATTTATTAACTTTCATAAAGATTATAACTGTAATAGTACAGCACCAGTTGGGGGTATATGACTGAAGTTATCAATATGTGTGAAAAGGGAGACAAATATAAATGCCTATCAAATTCTCTTCACAAAATGCCACAAAATGTCTTCTTCAATACTGCAGTTGTGGTAACAAAAGATGGACTTTGTTTAGTTTTAAAGGAAGAAGGAATACAAAAATTTCCAACTCGTATACATGATTCATATAAAACCCATATAGAATGATAGGGTGAGATATTCTTAAAATTTATCTGTTCCCTGAAAATAATTCTGTAATTGAATGTGGCTGGATTTTTCATCTTTCTGCCAAAACTGAGAAATTCAGCCTAACACTTCTTTTAAAGTGTTTTTGATGCTCCAGTGGTAGATGAAAGACATCTTGCCAGCAATACAAGGAATAACACATGCTCTTTATCCAACAGGACAGAATAAAGATGGGAACTCACTTAGTGCATTTAAATTTTTCACTTGCTTTTATTAAATAATACCTGATTGGCATGAAGACAGAACGTGGAGGGGAAAAAAAATCTATTTCATCCTGTAGTAATTGGATGCTCTTTATGAATTTCAAGAAATTGACAAATACTATCCAAGTTTTCTAAAAATGGATGGAAAATTTTATGAAGTATAGCACTTTCATTAAAGTCAAGGTTAGGTTAATAATTGATCATATTTCCCCAAACTCTTAAAAATTATAAGAAACAGTTGATAAAAGTTCTTCATTTTTTTATAGGAACTTGATGTGAGTTAAAGTTGACAATTCCCAAGAGCAGTTAAGTCTATTTGATTTCACATGATTCTGAGTACTTATTAGCTTTGAAAGGGAGTTGTCCTACTGCATTGAACTTTGGGAATGGAGCCTCCTAGGCCATTACTGGAATATGGTAAGTCTTGATAGGAAGGCTCATCTTTGGTCCTGGTTGTAACTAAATGCTAAAATGTGGATGATTTTTTTAAAAAATATATCTAGCTTCTATAATCAGCTGTTGGCAGTTGAAATAAGTACATTCCCTCTGTAAATATGGGTTGTGATCTGAATCTTGCCTATAGACCTTGTAGCTGGCAAATCAGCTCATTCCAAACATACATGCAGACTCCGTCAAATGATTGTTTGGCTCTATGGAGTTTAGTTTGTGGGTTCTGTGTCATGCATTTAAGATACCTTTTCCACAAATAAGGAATAGAATAGAGTTGGAAGAGACCTTGGAGGTCTTCTAGTCCAACCCCCTGCTTAGGCAGGAAACCTTATACCATTTCAGACAAATGGTTATCCAATCTCTTTTTAAAAACTTCCAGTGTTGGATCATTTACAACTTCTGGAGGCAAGCTGTTCCACTGATTAATTGTTCTAACTGTCAGGAAATTTCTCCTCAGTTCTAAGTTGCTTCTCTTCTTGATTAGTTTCCATGCATTGCTTCTTGTTCTGCCCTCAGGTGCTTTGTAGTATAGCTTGACTCCCCTTCTTTGTGGCAGCCGCTGAGATATAGGAACACTGCTATCCTGTCTCCCCTAGTCTTTCTTTTCATTAAACTAGACATACCCAGCTCATGCAACCGCTCTTCATACGTTTCAGCCTCAAGTCCCTAATCAGGATTTAATCAGGATTTAAGTTTTGAAAGTGACTTAGCAGTTTTTGTCTAAATATAATAATACATTTTTGAACAAGTCTGAATTGATTAGAATTTAAATGTTGGGGCAGAACTTTTAGGTGATATTTTCTAGATCATCTGATATCTAGAGCAGCCAGTGTTCTACAAATAATTACTGTTGGTGGATTCTATTAATTTAAGGTGTGTTATGTTTCTTAAAACCCAGATTTCAGAAAAGCTCCATTCCTGAAATGGTTCCTAGTCACAATCTCAGAAGTTCATAATTTAATTAAACAACTGAAATCTGGAAAAGCCTTATTGCGGATGAGATTTAATTCCTCCTGAATTTAGGTATAACAGTTCTACCTAGTGGAAACCAATTTTGATATATCTTTTCAATAGAACTGCCCATGTGCCAAAAGAATGGGAGGGCTATAATCATCACTATGTTTAAAACAGCCAAGAGGAAGGATCCAATGAGCTTTTTTAGCAGAATATATGCAAGGCCCATAAATTAAACACTTATGGACTGGCTTGAGGAAAAGAACCCAATGCCTCCTGAGAAGGCAGCTTCCAGAACAGAATGTTGAGCTTTAGATCAGGGCTTAGTAATATACTATTCAATTGAGATATGTACGCATATTCCTAAAACAGCTCTACTTTTGTGGATTTTAAGCTTGCCTTTGATTCAATATCAAGGGAAACACTATGGCACAAGCCTGAAAGTAAGATAAAAACTGGGGGTCTCAGCTCAGATCAACTCTCCACAAAAAGCAGAGTGAAACAAAGGTATCTTCTGGCTCCACTTCTATTTCATTAATGCATTAATACAATAGTGGACTATTTTAAGATTAGCATCACCCACCAATGTTTTAATTTTGATGTTAGTATTACTGTTTATTATCTCTTTGCTGAAATTGTCTCAAGCTGGCCAAAGACAACAATAACAACTTTGTTCCTTCCTTGCTTCAGCTTTGATGGCTTGGCAAGAAATATGAATGTATATAGTATTTTAGAGATTTAAGTACTTCTACACGTTTCTATTAATCCCTCTGACATTTGTTTTTATTAGAATTAGAGTGCCAGAAATGGAAATATATGCTTTGGCTTCAGAAGAAAGTCTTAAGGATTAGGAGAACAATAGACAAACACCAGGACACAATTGGACCACAACAACCTATACTCTAAAAATAGGAGCTTTTATTTTAATAAATATATGAGATTGTTGAAGAAATGGGAATATAAACTGAAATAACCTAAACTCTTGTAGAGAGATGTAGGAAATAGATTCTGAATAATATTCAAAATAACAGAATAACAGAGTTGGAAGGGATCTTGGAGGTCTTCTAGTCTAACTCCCTGCTTAGGCAGGAAACCCTACAGCATTCCAGACCAATGGTTATCCAATCTCTTCTTAAAAATTTCCAGTGTTGGAGCATTCACAACTTCTGGGGGCAATTAATTATCAATGGAACAACTTCAATAATGGGATTTCTCCTTCACACGTTAAAAAAAAAAACTAGGAAAAACAAAGTTTTTAAATAAGAGCCAGATGCATTTTGCAATTTCTAAAACTTAAATATGTCTACATATATTTTTGCAAAGTTTAATACCGCCCCCATAGGATGTAGTGCCTGTGTTGACCCTTTCTGAACAAAAGAAAGCTAGTAAAAAAGATCTGCAACTCGAAGCAAAGCAGATACACCTTCCACATGACTGCAGACATGCCCAAAAATGTCCTGCAAGAAGAGATTTGTTACAGGTTCAGGCATGTCTAGAAAAACTATACAAGGCATGCTAAGAACAAACTGCAGGGATAAACATTTGTTTTAGTAAAGGGACCATTGCTTATATATATATCTCAGAAAATAGGCTGCATTTGACTTCTACTTATTAAATTCCTGTGTGCTTCTGCAAAATAAAGGCCTCTAGTTTTGATGATCCAATCTCAGATACCAAACGTTCTACAAATCATTTTGCAATATTGGAAATATTCTTTAGCACCCAGAGCAGCTCAAAGTCATATTTCCAGGATCTGCTACAGTACATTCTCCGTGCAGAGTGCCCACAGCCAACAAGTTGCAATAAAATCTTTTGTCAGAGTTTCGATGAACAAAATTGTTTCTTTGGGCTGATCTTGTTTGAGTGTTATAAGCTGTGTTTCCATTCTGGCAGATCTGACAATGAGCAGAGAAAATGGAGGCAATGTTATGTAATAATTATTGGGCAACTTGTAAAGTGGTGAATCATCCCATTTTGACCTCCTTCAAGCACCCCGATAAGTAAATAATTCATTTTTATTTCTTGTTATGTACATACCAATGCTTAGATACTGTTTCAACCTAAGAATCTGATTTTTATAACACAATCTCTGACTTAAATGCCACCTAAAAAGCAAGCTGTCCTGCTCCCACCCACATGCACACACAACACAGAGGATTTAAGGGATTTACTTTCCAAGTACTCCCAAGAGTCTTCTCCAGGGAATCTCCATTCAGTTCCTTAATAACTTCAGCATGAATTCACAAAGTTGGAGCAGTCCACAAGGCAAGGACAAAGTAGAGGCAAGGCAAAGCACATATACCAAGGTCTGCTGCTTCGGATGTGGAATACAGGGTTCAAAAAAAAGGCAAGTTAAAGGGTCAAGGCATGAATCCAGTGTCTAAGTCCACAGTCCAGGTCAGGAAGCATACAAAGAGACTGACAAATGAGAGGCACCAAAATAGATCTGTTGTTCCCAGCATCATTTCCCTCTTTTCGCCACACTGAATAGCCATTGCCCATCAAGAAGGTGCTGCCTTGTGAATAGCTGGGATGACTGCCATTGTTCCTGCCTCCTTTCTCAGATTGCCTCACACTCAGATCAGGCCTGTGAGGCAGTTCGTTTTCATCCATGCTGATTTGCTGCAGCTGTGCATTCTCTACCCAAAGCTTCAGGGTTGTCCTGCTGCAACTGTGCCTCAACTTTTCCAAGCTCAGCCAGCTGTTCATTCAGTTGTTCCCTCTGTGACTGCTCTGCCCTGCCTGGTCTCACTGATCCTGGCTCAAAGTCAGCAGCCACCTCCAGGTGTGTTGAAACCATGCTCCGGCATGCCTTGGACCCACTCATCCTCCTCTGAGCTAGCATCCAGAGAGTCATCCAGGGAAGCATTCAGGGAAGCATCTGAGAAGGCCATCACACAGTTTGAAAGAGAGAGTAATTACAATACTATGATATCACATATCTGGGCTTTTTTTTTCTATTTGGAATATGGCTATGAGTCTTTTCTATCAGAGGCTAGATTAGAGTCATTATTTTCACTGTGACTTGGAATGCTATAATTAAACTTTATTTGTGATTGTAGCTCCGTTTTGTATATCGATCAGCAAGGTGTGCATGCTGTAAAATAGTGTCACATGACATTTTTTTTCTGAAGATTAAGATAAGTGGTTAGCATCCATTGAGATAGAAAAGCTACTGTGGTCTCCATATAATTACATTATCAATCAAAATTGATTGCATCATCAATCAAAATAAACTTTCAAGTCAGTGTTATTGTTTCCTCATAGTCCTTTGATATGTTGGAATAGGAAACATTCTAAAAAGTATTTATTACATGCCTAGTCATGGCTTAGGGAGTTAGTAAATTCCCTATTTCAAGAAGGTCAGAAAATGCAATAAAAATCTACCCAGAATGAGATACGTTTTTTGTGGCAATAAGCTTATTATCCTTCATAAGCCTACAAGGGTTACAAGGCTTATGAAGCCTACATTTTCCCTAGAAAAAGAATGGCAGTGTCTCATCTAAATCAGGCTAAACTTCAAATTTACCAAAGAAAACTATGGAAAAAATTAATCTTATTACTGATAGACATATTATGTAACTATGATTGAGTCATCCCTTTATCTAACACGATAGAGAGAATGATAGCCATATGTGTATGTTCCAAGTGGGCCCTCAACTACAAACAAATACAGGTAAAGCATTCTTAAACAACTCTCCAAAGAGTCTTTTAGAACATTATGGCATTCATTACTTTGTCACTCATAATAAAACTAAAGCAACTGTCCCAAGAGGTTTCAGGGTAGAGGTTTAACTCTACCCTGAAAACTGAACTGGAGATATTTTACAGCTTGAAATACCTATCAGTACAGGGATACTGAGACTTTGATGCTACAATAGGACCTACTGTAGACTGGTCTTGGCACTCTAGATTCATCTAATAAATGGGATGTTTTATAGAGGTTTATAGAGGTTTTAGAGGTTTTATTTGCATTTGTAGGCCGCCCTTTTCCCTGAGGGGACTCAGGGCGGCTCACAGAAAACCAGGGAAGGGGGAAATACAACATTGAGACAACAACACATAATAAAATAATGAGCAACATGCATACAACATTCGGGCGGGGTAGGAATCCTTATCCCCAGGCCTGACGGGCGAGCCAGTTCTTCAATTGTTTTAATACAATTGTATGGGGAAATTTCAAAAGGTGAATGAAGGGAATCTTTTCAAAGTATCCTGGTGAATTCTTTGAATGGGCTATCAGCAAACATCAATGGGTGAATTATTCATCATCAAGGAATTGGAAACAGGGAGCAAAAGAGTAATATGCAAATTAAAATATTATGCAGAAAACCCTGTATAAAACTCTTTTTTATATCCAAAAATTCTAGAAGATTCTCCATGACCAATATGGCATGTGCAGAATTGAAAAAGTGCTCAAAAAAGCAACAGAGTAGCAACAAAATTCAGAAAAATCTAGTGAAATGGTCAACTCACCAGAAACATTCAACAGTAGGGTTAAGAAAACTGAAGTACAACAAGTTTAATATGGAAGGATTTTGTATCTAATCCAGCAATGTATTAGTGACAGTTTTCTCCAAAATTCAAATATTCTAATTTCAGTACTTAATTAGTAAGGGCCATGAACCTTCTTGTAAGACTAGTAGAAGTCCACTGGAATACATTAGTATAAGATTTTTAAAAATTACCATTAAAACAAAGAGCTTTTTTCTTTGAGAACTACATGCTATGCCAGCATCTAAGAACTGCTGAAAACACAAATGATCTTATAATAAATACCATAGATAGCCCTAAATGATCCTGTGGTATGATTTGGAGGTTCAAAAAATTGATCCTTGAGACTCATCCAATTCTAATTATGAAGAACTTGGACATGTATTGGGATTAGAGTTGCCCATATATTATTTAAAAACAATCTTTGTAGATTGTTATATTATTGGAGGCTTCAATAGATTACATGTTTATGGAGCCACTGTAGAGCATCAGATGGTAGTGATTTCTACATCTGTTACAGCACTGTATATCTATGTGAGGGCAAGACAACAATTTCATCATGGTAAATTTATGACAAGCCCCATTAGGTCTTAGTCAGAAAGATTACATTGATACCATTGCTATACAAATCAAAACTGACCAGAACAAAATCACCCATTTTATCACAGGAAAATGGTTGCTAAGCTTAATTTTAGGCTACAGAAAAATGAAAGATAGTTATGGTCAAGGAGCATGGAAGTTCTCAAAGTTTCTAACTTACTACGTACAGGGCATAAATTGGTAGAGATATTATAAGGTTCTTGTAAATCATCATGTACGGGTCTGCTTTATGAGGCGTATTGCATGAACTTTTTAGAAAACAAAAACAAAAACAAAAGCAAATGTATTTTCAAAGGAAGTCCTTAAAAATAATTCAATCATATTTCTTAAGTTCTGCTAATCATGTTTGCCAAATCTCTGCTGGGCTTCCTCCTAGTTTTGAATGGTAAAAAATCAAAAAGTCATCTAATTCTATATCAGATGTGACACAAGTTTCCTATAAAAAGCATTTAAAAAGTCTCAGTTATATGAAGTCCTGCTTAGAGAAATTTGATTCAGGGAAGAGCTGTGCTCCCACTAGAAGTAGATGTCCTAACCTTCAATGAATCCTCTGTTTGTCTGCTACAGACTTCTGGATAGCTTACAAGTTGGATAATTCATGTTGATACTCTTTCAGATAAATCAGAGGGACTTGTTTGCCGATTTTGGAAACCAGAGCATGGTGTTCCCAATTACATCTTATAAACATAGTGTGAAGAAACAATTTCAAGTGTTAACAATTGCCCTTCTTCATTAATATGGGTACATAAACTTTCTTGGAGGAATAGCCCAAGGAAAAAAATCTCCTTCTTACTCCAGTCATGGTACGTGTAATAGCTAGTGGTAAGGCCTTATTTTGCTTAATGCTAAATAATCTCCTTTTATTTTTAAATGGGGCCATCTCATATATCAAAGGTATGTTTAATGCAGGAGATAAATTGTTTAACCCAAGTGAATATAAAGGTAAAATACTATACTAGTAGGCTTGAATTTGTGGTTTACTAATAAATAGATTGCTTAGCAGCAGAATAGCAGTACCTAATATGGAAGCAATAAAACCTCTTGATTACTTATTTATGTGCTTCTTCCTTTTGAGTTAGACCTTTTTATTATTCATTTAATGACTTCCTTCGTCTTCTTTAATCTTTGGAATTGTGATGATATCACAAGATCCCTTTTAATTTGTTCATGCTTATTTTTGCTATGCATAAGATGGCTTTTCTCTGCTTTAGTTCAGCATTTACTAACACTTTTAAAATACCTATCACTACCACCATGACCAATTTCTGTCTGTGCTTCTCTGTCCTGGTAAAACCAATGTTAGTAACTGAGCAACTGCTTCTTTTTCTCTCTTTTTCCCCATGTAGTACAATCAGGTATAAAGAAACATGTGTTGTTTCTGGAATAGTGACTGCCAAATTTACCAAAAGAGATGGGTTTAGCTGGGGAACATCTAATAGCAAATCTATGACATGTGTATCAAAGCTGACATACCACAACATTTTGAATGACATGCCAGTCTTTATACCAACATTCACCAACACCTTGCAAGAAAGGGGTGTGCTTTTGTGCAATTTTCAGAGGCTTCAGAAGGCATGCAAGAGAATTATCCAAAGTCATGTTAAGAACAGAGGCCTTGTGTGACCTGGGGCAGCCTTGGCTGGACTGCATAGTTCTGTTGTTAGAAACAGAACATTGTCTGAAGGTAAGTAGTGCATAGCAGTTCTTGGGAAGGGGAACAAGGTGGGACAGATAGATAATTATTTCTCTGTTATTTGGGGCAGGGGAGATGTGTGACACATCAGCAGGATCAAATTTTATAATTTTATTTTAATTTTAACCCATTAAGAAATAAGAAAAAAATCATAAATACTACTTTGCTCCTAACAAAATTATACAAAATTACTTTTTTAATACAGAAGTTGTAAACATCTATCTACTGAGAGCTTATGCACCAAAGACAAATTCCTTGGGTGTCCAATGACATTTGGCCAATAAAGTTGTTATTCTATTCAAGTCTGTTCTGTTCTGTTCTGTTCTGTTCGTTATATGCGTTTTGATAAAAGTTCTTCTTACCTGGGAAATGGTTCAGGTTGTTGATTAAGACAAAGAGCCTCATGTTGGAGCAAACAGGTACAATCTTGTCTTTATACCACATGTTGATGTCACAAACTATTTGCATCATACCTAAATTTATAACTCCTTTGCAAAACCAATCAGTTTCAGTAAAACTGGTTTTGATAATGCCTTGCTTCGGTTTGCTTAAATAATATCCATTTCTTTTATAGTCTGACATGGTTAAACAAGCTTAACATAAGAAATATTTTTTTATATATTTTATGACAAAATTTCAGTGGGAGAATGTTAACATAGTTTTGTAATTGATCGAAGTAACAGTTTGACATATTAACTTTTTAAATTAACAAGCACTTTGGCCTCAATATTTGAGATTACTAAAAGTGGATTAATGTTCTCCTTATATGAAGTTTGCCTTGTGAAAAAAGTGCCTTGTGTGAAATATAATTTATTAATCCAATTTAGTAGAAATAGTTATGATAATCTGAAGCCATGAATATGGAAAGTCTACAGATAAACTTTAATGAGATCAGTTTCAGTGCATCATCAAACTGTTTTTGATCATATAGACCAAGAATTCTCAACCTTTTTTTTCTTTGCTTATTGTGTCCTTCTCAGCCTTATCTACTGATCCGACCATTCTCATCATCACTACCTAAAAACATAGTTTACAATCTGCATTGTTTATTATTAGGGAATGACTAAGGGACTGTATTAGGGGATGATTAGGAGACTGGAGGCTAAAATGTATAAAGAACGGTTCCTGGAATTGGGTAGGTCTAGTTTGATGAAAAGAAATGATGATGGCAGTGTTCCAATATCTCAGAGATTGCCACAAAGAAGAGGGAGTCAAGCAATTCTCCAAAGCACTGAGGGCATGACAAGAAGATGGAAACTAATCAAGGAGAGAAGCAACTAAGAAGAAATTTCCTGATTTCTACTGGAATTAACCAGTGGGACAACTTGCCTCCAGAAGTTGTGAATTCTCCAGCACTGGAAATTTTTAAGAAGAGATTGGACACCATTTGTCTGAAATGGTATAGGATTTCCAGTCTGATCAGATACTAGAAGACCTCCAAGGTGCCTTCCAACTTTGTTATTCTATTCTATTCTATTCTATTCTATTCTATTCTGTTCTGTTCTGTTCTGTTCTGTTCTGTTCTGTTCTGTTCTGTTCTATTCTATTCTATTCTATTCTGCTAAATTGTATCATATAAAGACTATTGCCTTTTTGTTATGGACCCTGGGCGAACATGTGACCCATATTGAAAATGTGGGATGTAGACAACCCAAAAGATAATAATGAAGGATTTTTATGGAGAGGCTGTCAGAATCATGCTGACATCTTAGAACCTTACAATTTCTAAAAATAACAATGCATAAAACTCCAAATAAATTAAAATTAGGGTACTTCCAAGGTTTATTTTTTCATTGAAGAGTTGTATTGATAGATAGTGTGATTTTTCCCCCAGTTAAATTGTATTTAGCAATTGTATTTCTATACTTAACATTTACAAAATACAAAAAGCACTATGTAATTTAAGGCATTCTCTTTCTCTGTATTTAAGGTTCTTGCTTTAAAGGCTCAACAGTTTTATTTGAAAAACTGTATCAAAATATAATGTCGTTAAAAATAAATCTTTCCAACATTGTCAAACCTAGAGGCCAATGAAATCAAGTAAAGAGATTAAAGATGACTTTTAAGGATGGCAACCAGCCTTTAGTAGGGCATTAGGGAGTGTACCATATTGGGTAGCATTTGTGACCAAATGACATCTGCAACTATGGATTTTGATCATATAGTTTAAAGATGCTACTGAACCATTCTTGGTCTATATTGTACACTATATGCTGCATACATTTTAGCTTGTATATGTGTGAGTTATCTATCATTTGTCTGTCTTTAGGTCTGTCTGTCTGTATCTATCTATCTATCTATCTATCTATCTATCTATCTATCTATCTATCTATCTATCTATCATCTACCTACCTACCTACCTACCTACCTACCTACCTAACTACCTACCTATCTCTACCTACCTACCTACCTACCTACCTACCTACCTACCTACCTACCTACCTACCTACCTATCTATCTATCTATCTATCTATCTATCTATCTATCTATCTATCATTTATCTATTATCTGTCATCTAACTAACATCTACCTACCTACCTATCTAAAGCAAGCTGAGCAGTGGTGGGTTTCAAAATTTTTTCGAACCTACTCTGTGGGCGTGGCCTCCTTTGTGGGAGTGGCTTGCCGGCCATGTGTTCCCTCTCTCTCTCTCTCTCTCTCTTTCCTTCCTTTTGTCTCTCTGTCCCTTTTTCCTTTTTTTCTTTCATCTCTCTCTTTCTTTTTTTCTTTTTTATTTATTTATTTCTTCCTTTCTCTTTCTCATTCTCTCTCTGTGTGAGTTTGTCTGTCTCTGTCTCTGTCTCTGTCTTTCTCTCTCTCTGTGTGTGTGTGTGTGTGTGTGTGTGTGTGTGTGTGTGTGTGTGTGTCAGTGGTGGGTTTCAAAAATTTTTGGAACCTCTTCTGTAGGTGTGGCCTGCTTTCCGGATCTACTGGTGGAACCTCTTCTAACCGATTCGGTAGATTTGACGAACCGGTTCTACCGAACTGGTAGGAACCCACCTCTGAAGCTGAGAAAGAAGATATTAAACCACTTTCAAACATTTTTATACATATTCATCATTCTGGTAGTCTTGAGGTCTGAAAATTTCATGTCCAACAGACTGAAAAATTGATATAAATGTAAAGATCTAATGACATAGTTCTGCAAAGGATGGTGAGAAGAAAAATTCTGGTGATTTGCAATTTAATCTTGAAACTGGCTCCTTTAAATATATCATTTGAGCAGTACAGTTCAGTAAATCTATCTTCATTATCCTCCTTTCCACATTGCTTCATTTACATTTCTCTCAATATATGGCTTCATAAGGATTGTAAGATTTCAGAAAGAAAAATGCTCATTTTATTTATTTATTTATTCATTTATTTGTTTATTTGTTTGTTTATTTATTTTACATTCCTTCTTTCCTTCAATCACATTTATTATTTTTACAAATAATTCAAGGCTACAAACATATCCAGAACATCTTTCTCCTGTCCCTTTTCTGTCAGGTTGGTATGACTGGTCCCAAATCGCCTACTAGCTTTCATGGCTAAGGTGGTTCTTGAACTCATGGTCTCCTGCATTCTAGCCTGGTGCCTTAACCATTAGACCACAATGCTTCTGCCAACCATGAAAAAAATAATTAACTTTAGTTTCACTCTAAGCTGTTCATGAAAACACTTACAGTTCCTCTATTGTTCTGGTGTTTATTATGGTTTCACCATTAGATTCACGTCAACCATGTTTAATATACCAAATTAACAGAATAATGGAATTGGGAGGGACCTTGGAATCCCCTTGCTCAATCAGGAGACCTTATACCATTCTAGACTGTCCAAACTCTTCTTAAAGATCTCTAGTGATGAAGCAGCCACAACTTCTGGAGGGAAGCCAGTGATTAAGTGTTCTTCCTGACAGGAACTTTCTCCTTATGGACAGACTTTTCAGAATTACTATCAAAATGCCAGTGTAGTAAATAAAGCCAAACTCATGGTCATTGGCAAATTAGTGTTTTCTAGAAGACTAGCAGTATTAAATGTATAGTTGCATCTCGTATATTATTTTAAAATGTATGCCTAAAAGAAGATTATAAAGGTCTAATGTGAAATACTACAGAACTGATGTTAGCATTGTAAATTGCCTATATATTCATAGAACACTTTTAATTAAAATTGGAAAGCATCTATTAGCTTTTTAAAATGGAATTCTTCCTCAAATTAATTAAAGTAATGACAGCTTTTTGAAGACTGCACTAAATTGTATTCCATCCCAACAGAACAATGGGAAACATTATCTTATGATGGGTGGTGCATTTTTGGATTGCATTCAGAATTTACTTTATATGTCAACTCTAGAAATTTAATTTAGATATTATTTTTCAGCTATGAGATGATTTTATTAAACTGAATGAGAAATGGTAATATAACAATAAGGAAAATTACCTTAGAAAGTACCTCAGATAGAAAGTCCATAAAGAGAGTGGTAAGGACAGTTGAGAGGTTTATAGGCAGCTCCCTTCTTATTATTCAGGATACTGCTTATAAATGTTATGTGCTTAGAGCTTAAAGAATTGTTAGAAACCCCACACACCCACTTCACTGTCTGTTTCTATTGCTCCCTTGTGGGAGGAGGTTTCAAAGTATTCCTAGCAGGACTACTAGATTCTATGACAGTTTTATTCCCTATGCCATCCTTCTGGTAAACTCACAAGATTTGTTTTTCTTGCCATGTACATGTATACATCCGGACTAGACTGTGTTGTTTCTCTGTGCCATATAATATATGTCGACACATGCATAAATATTTTTTAAATTTATTTTGTCATATTCATGTAGTGTATATTGAAGATGATGACCCTTTAAGAGCTGTATGTAACAACATTTCATTTTAAAGCATGGCAATTAGTGTACATTCAAAGTGCTAATAAAGTTATTCTAAGTCTTGTATCTAGAAAGATACTCCTCAGACTGTAACACTTGAATGGGAGATAAAGAAGAAAGACTTAAAGACACAAGGTAAATAAGCCTGTTCTCTTTTTATATCCATTCTGGAAATATATATAAACAAACTGAATGTGTATAACACTTTGAATTAAATATTTATGAAGTATATATAAAATAGAAATGATGTTTTCCATTTTCTTGTTTTCTGAGTTTTGCTTGTTTATGCCTGCTATACTGAAAGAAAGCCAGAAGCAAAGAAAGTAAATCCTTCTTTGTTGGAAGGGTTGTTGTCCCAGCTGGATTCCCAGTAGTTGGATCTTTGAAGATTTTAACACTATTAGAAAATTAATAGAAAAGTAAGAAACCTAGACTTGAAACCTGAACACTTTATAACATTAGAAAAAAAAGATGTCTATTGTACAAACAATACCCCTATCAACAATTTGCCAGTAACAAAGGGTGAATTATTTTTGTTAGACATTTGTGATGTCAACATGCCTGAATTGTTACTGATAATGCATTATTATCTCCCTAAGTTTTATTGTGCTAAGAAGAAATAAGTCAATTTCCACAATATGATCTTGAACATATATACACCATTTTCAAAGAGAGTGTCAGGAACTGCATCAAAAAGAACATTAGGAACCTCTTTAAAAGAGATCCAGAAGAATTATGGAATCAACTTAAAGATGTTATTAAAGATGAATGTGGAAAAAATGACTTTAAAAATGAAGAAAGAGAAGAAAGGAAAACTAATGTCAGAAAAAAATCCCACAGAATTCTCAAGAGAAGACAGAGCCAAGAAAAACAAAAATTTCAGATGCAAATTTCTCAGTGCTGTTAGAACAGATAAGAAACACTATTACAACAACATGCAAATATGTTAAATATGGAAAGACATGGGCAGTCTTTTAAAAATGTCTGAACTCAAAACAAGGTTCTAACTTCAGATCTGTATGGTAAAGTATGCCAATGGACATAGTAGATAATAACTGATTCAAAGATGGAAGGTGTATGTGCAATAATACAGAGTATAGAAATTAATATCCAAGATACCTTAAAAGATATTCCCTACTTAGAAGATCTCTAGGATTGGAAGATGAAATATGTGTGTGGGGGGCGGGTCTGTGTGTGTGTGTGTGTGTGTGTGTGTGTGTAAAATGTTACTCCTTTTTAAAAGTAACATTAAAATCTAATAGAAATTAATAGAAAGAAAAAGAAAAGTAATCTAAAAGTACAAGAAACAAAAAAACAGTAAAAGAAAGAAAGAAAGAAAGAAAGAAAGAAAGAAAGAAAGAAAGAAAGAAAGAAAGAAAGAAAGAAAGAAGTTACAAATAAGTAGCTTCCAATCCTTTTCACAGCAGTTATAAGAACAATTATAAATGTACACGTTACTCTTTGGTTACTGCAAAACTCTCTTTTTTCTATAATATATTCTGTCTAATCATCAACACCATAAGTTTTTTTTTGCACTAAAAATCCACTAGGAGTTAACAGCAAGCAATAAACATAGATATTGTCTTTTCTATGATTAAGAAATAAACTTAGCCATCTCAGCAAGTTTCATTATCTTTATCAACCATTCCTTCATTGTGAATAGCGGCAAATCTTTCCATTTTTGCATATAAAATAATCTTGCTGCAGTTATCATATTCAAAAGCAAAGTTCCATGACTTCTTAAAACTATTTGTCCATTAATCACAAAAGAAAAACCTCTAGTCTCGATTATATGCTATTCTTTAAAATCTTCTGAATCAATGTGTGCAATGAATCCAAAATTTTCTAGGTTTTTTACATTTCCCTAGACATTATAAAATGACCCTTCTGATTGTTCAACTTTCCAACATAAATTTGAAGTGTCCTTATACTTTCTAGAAAATTTCCCTCATGAAATATAACAGTACATCATTTTCTAAAAAAATCTTTTCAAGATAATAACATAGTGTAAATTTTAATTGTTTTAACCACATGATTTCTTCTTGTTCCATCTGAATATTACAACAAACTTCTTTTTGTTTCAAATATCAATAAAAGTACATTTTAGCAATTGAACGTTCATCATTTGTACACAATTTTATTTGAAACTTAGTCTTACAATATTTATACACACTAGTTGTTCTGTTGACTGTAAACATTTCTAATAACTGTAAAAAAAGAAATATTTACAACTATATTCCTTTGCCACTAGTTCTTCTCTTGATTTTATTTTACATTTCCCTTGATAAAATTCTAGGAGCTCACAATAAGTTAGCTACTTGTGTTTGGTACAAGAAAGTCAAAATTAATGGGGATTTTAAAATCATTATGTTAGATCAGTATTTTGAGAATTTGAATAGCTATAACCTCAGGTTGGTCCTGAAAACACATTTCTGGTTCTTTTGTCCATATTTTTATAAACAAAAATAATTTGTTGTTGTTGTTAGTTGTGAAGTTACATCTGACCCATCACAACCCCATGGATAACATTCCTCCTGGCCTTCCTGCCCTCTACCAACCCCTGGAGTCCATTTAAGCTCACACAGACTGCTTCAATGATTCCATCCAGCCACTCATTCTCTGCTGTCCTCTTCATCTATTGCCCTCAATTGTTTTCAACATTCGGCTCTTCTTCAGGGAGTACTTCCTTCTCATTAGGTGGCCAAAGTATTTGAGTTTTATCTTCAGGATCTGGCCTTCTAAAGAGCAGTAAGGCTTGATCTCCTCTAGGACTGATCGGTCTGAATGCCTTGCAGTCCAAGGGACTCACATGAGTCTTCTGCAGCACCATAGTTCAAAGGCCTCAATTCTTTGGCACTCAGCCTTCCTTATGGTCCAACTTTCACAGCCATACATTGCAACTTGGAAAACCACTAAAAATAATAGGTAAACACAAATTACTAGAAGATGCAATTTGTTCAGCACTCTTGTCATTACCAAGTCCAAAGTCTACAGGAACTGATGAAATACTTACTGAAATATAATAAACAACAAGTAGAAGAATTAGCAAAGTTGAGAGGAGGAGGAGGAGGAGGAGGAGGAAGAGGAGGAGGAGGAGGAGGAGGAAGAGGAGGAGGAAGAGGAGGAGGAGGAGGAGCAGCAGCAGCAGCAGCAGCAGGAGCAGGAGCAGGAGCAGGAGCAGGAGCAGGAGCAAGAGCAGGAGAATTAACAGTGTGCAACCTATACTATAATATCCTTAATTTCAAAATAACATTTAGGATCTTCCAATGTAGATTAGATCAGCATATGGAAAAAGAGACCTGGCTTTAGCAAAAAACCAATTTTGTGCACAATGGATTATTGAAAAATCCAAAGAATGCAAAAAATGTGACTATCTGCTTCATTGATTATAAAAACAACTTTGATTGTGTCAATGACATCAAGCCATGGAAAGTGGTCAGAAAAATGGGAACACCAGAACATCTCAATGTACAAGAAATGTACACAGGTAGGGAAGCCATAATGCAGAAAGAACACGGTGAAACAGGCTGGTTCCAGGTTGGCAAAAGTGTGTATCCTCTCCCCTTATTTATTCAACCTATATCCAGAATGCATATTAAAGAAAGCTGCATTGGAAAAAGATGACTGCGGTTTTAAAACTGGAGGAAGAAATGTCAATAAATTCTGCTACACTGTTGATGTTCCCCTGATATATGAACTAGAAAGAAGCTGTAAGCTAAGTAATAAAATCAAGGGACACAGTGAAAAAGGGAGTAAAATTAAATATAGAAAAGAGCAAACTAAATGGCAACAGATAACAATCAGCTGTAGAATTGACAATAAAAATGGGTGCAGTGGTGAATAGCTTCTGCCGTTTCATATAGCCATTAACAGTAAAGGAACAAGCAATCAGAAAAGATTCCAGAGAGAAGAATTTGGTAGAGCAGTCATGAAGATCTCGGAAAAGATATTAAAATGTCATGGTATATTTATATTTAAAAATAATTATGCAAACCATGGTATTTCCTGTGAAATTGTGGTGCAAGATGGGCTTTGAAGGAGCAAGAAAAGAATATCATTGACTCTTTTGAACTTTGGCATTGGAAACCACTCCTGAGAATACTGTGGGCAGCCAAGACAACAAACAAATGGATCATCAAATAAAACAACTCAGAGGTCCAAATATCACTTGAGGCACAAATAACCACACTCAAATCACTGTACTTTGGACATGTGTGAAGGGCTAGTTCTCTAGAGAAGGCTCTAATGTTGAGATAGATGGAAGACAAGAGGAGGATGACTGGCAGCAAGATCAATAGGCACAGTTACTAGTGATGAATGCACTGTTGGAAGACCTGAAGGACAGCTTAGGGACAGCTCACCATGGAGGAAGGTTGCTAAAGTTGATAATGACTTGATGGCATGTAATTATCTATCATTATTATCACCATAACTATTATTATACCAGCTTTCCTTTCCAAAAATATCCAATTTAATGGAGCTGTAAGTTTATTGCCAAGGGCCTTCTATTCAACTCTGATATGCTGCAGAAGTCCTGGATGAACTTGATTGCAATGTAAGTCCTAAACCATAAACACTAAAGGACTTATCATCTAATTTATTTAAATAAAACTGGATTGAGGTTTTTAAAACAGCTAAATCTAAATCCAGACCTATTTATATATACATATATAAAGTTATGGATCGGAGAAAGACCAATCACAGTTTAATAAAAGCTGACATCATCCTTGTGCTAGATACATAGTGGCAGCAGCTCTGCACTGAGTTATTTAAAACATGATGTTTAAATGCAGTTTTATCCTTGCCCACATTTTTTTAAACACAGTATGGCAAATTCAATCACATCAATGTAATAGTCATTCTAAACAATGCAAAATTTGGCCCTGTCAGCTTGCCGGCATCTTAAATTGATGAAAGCTCAGTATCTGGCATGCTCAGCTTTCCATTTTCAAGTTTTTATACATACTAGATGCATTGAGTGACTCAGATAACACTAATAAATTACACAATGACATAACTCTGTGCACATAGGCGTTGAAAAGCCAAATGAAAAAGATGTGCCACCCAGCAGCTTAGTAATTAATGTTATGGCAGGAGAGAAAAAAATGAAGAAGGAAGAAAGGAAACCTTCACGCATACTTAGATAATACAGGATTTAATAAAGGAAATTAAGTGTTTATGTTTTTGCTATCATCAATAGAGGCTTTCAGAACCAGAAAGGGTGATAACAGACTATAAACAATGACTTTATCCAGAGCACAGTAATTTGCACATATGACTAGTATAAACTTACTCTTTCCTAGGTAAATGTTATGTGGTTTATGCCTTCAGTATGCCTTATTTGATTTTGTCCAAAATAAATTTGCAGTGTAGTACCCCATTCATCACAACTCAAAGTATCTGAATAAGATTGAGGAGGAGGAAGAGAGGAGGAGGAGGAGGAGGAGGAGGAGGAGGAGGAGGAGGAGGAGGAGGAGGAGGAGGAGGAGGAGGAGGAGGAGGAATTGGAAGGGAAAGAGAACAAAAACCAAAGAAACTAAGCCAAAAAACCCAGCATCCACAGATGATTTTGCAGGGGAATTTTAGCAAACTTATATTTATATAAGGAAGCTAACATCGCCTTTGGGCAGGTTTTCAGTCACCAAAGTGCACAGTAAGTTGGAAACTTTTCTTTAATAAAAGTTGAACATTTCTATACAAAGAACTTTTTATGGAAATGGAAGGCAGTGGAATGTAGCTGATTAGGGTTTGGTGTATTAGGGATGCTTGAATTAGAGAGAATTAAAGGAGAAAGAATGGAGACCAAATGGTATGTAAAGCTGAGTTGTGTGTATCTATTTTGCATTAAAAAAAATACTATGTAGCCTTAGAAGGCTGCCATCTGGTGTACAGGACAGAGAAGAAAGACATCTGCATTACTTTAAAAAAATCCTTTGCAGGCATTTTTGTCTTGAACAATAGAACTAGAGAAATTCCAGAAGCCTTACATCATCTGAGATCTTCAGGGCACTGAGGGGAAATACCTTCTGCTCTATGGTCAGAATTGTGCCTTCTCTTTCCATGCTGAGATAGAGAATGCTCAATGCTGAGAGACTGAAGAGAAGGTTTAGTGCCTCCAAGAAAAGATACCAATGGATTTCTAGAGGCAGCAAGGAAGTGGTAGATGCTTAGAGCCTATTCAAAAGTCTACTGATTTTAGGGCAACGTGTACAGAGTTGTTTTAGAAGAATGCCTTCTAGAAACAGCTTTAAAACATGTTAAGGAATGAAAAAGAAAGAAATGAAAAATTGCTGAAGAAAAGGGGGGCTTTGAAAAAAGGGGTAAAAAGTCTGCCATTGCACTGAAAGACTTGCCAACTGTAATTTGGCTTTATAGGCATAGATTAGTATGTATACAATGGTACAGCGAATAAGTAGAAACACTTTTATCCTTTATGTTTCCTTTGAAGAATTATTGATCTATGGGGGGGGAAAGAGTTCTGATAATAGATGGACGAACACATTTATAGCATAATAGAAACCCCTGCTTGCTTACTCATATGTGGTCTCATCCTAATCCTTCTCTCTTTATTCTTCTCTAATAGAACCAATCTGGACCGTTCCATATGAAAATAAGCCAAGGGCTGGAAATTCCTAACCCAGAGAGAAAGAGCAGATGTTAGTGTCTTTCATAAATCTATTTCTTGTCATCCAATCTAGAATCTTAAGCTCATAATGTTGTTGTGTCTGACTGACAAAATCTGAGTTCAAGACTATGGAAAATGAACTAAGATAAACTTAGCCAAAGTACTGGTAGCTCTAAAATTCAAAATGTAAGGAAACATTCACTAGTTTGCTTTCAGAAGACAAAACTAAGTTGTAGAAGTCGGGTCTTTCTAAATACCTTTTGATTACTGCATTTTGCTGTTCTATTTTAATGGACTTTTATGTCTTGGTTTGTTAGCTGTAATCTTTGGCATTTCTTTCTTCTTCATTATAGTATAAATGCTATATTGACCCATGATCATTCAATAGCTACTGTTGAATTCGTGTGTGTGTATACATATAGTCTTTGCTGTATTTCTTCCCATAGACACTGAGAAATGGATATGCAGAAAATCATTATGTATTCTTCACCAACGGTCAGTTGCTTAGCTACCAGTGAAATAGAGTACTGCTAATAAACCTATGCAGGAATGCTGGCAATGTTTAAGCAGGACATTGTCCTTAGAAATAGTAATGTATATAAATGAATTTAAAAGTCAACATCTTTTAAAAAAAGAAAAAGCTTGGACAGCATTAACTTGCTTCCTCAGTAATTCAACATCTAAATCTTCTTCTTCATCATCATTATTCATTAAAGAGTCTGAAATCCAACTGATCATTCATGAAATTATCCAGTGATAAATTGACTTTACAAGAAAAGATGTAGTTATTCTCAGCAAGATAATATGCTGCAGTTTTACTTTTAAATACAATTACTGTTCATGTGGGTAGAGTAATTTTCTGTTTGCATAGCTCTGGAACATTTCCGATTGGTTAATTGCTCTGAAGGATCTACCATTTAAGAGGTACAGTTATTATAGTAAGTTTAAGGAGGAAACAGCCACCCCAGGATTAGTGGAAGTAGCATTGTCTCCAGTGAATGCTAATTGCTCAAATTGTTTCATTCAGTTCACATCTTGAGCCAAAGATCAATTTTTAAAGAGCATTTCTTTCTGTGAAATAAAGAGAGTCTAAGACACTAAAGCTCTTTCTCTTCTTAGCATCCTTCAAGGTAGGTGGTCTACTTTCTTTTATTAGGCTGCATCACAACTCTAATCTCTGTCTGAATCCAGTAATGACATGGTATTTTTCCCCCTATATAAAGGCAATTTCCTTTGCTTAGGTAAAAATATCTAGCTATTCTTCTGCTTTCAACTTTGCCTGGGTAACAATATCTAGCCATTTTTCTGTTGTGCACATTGGGTATTAATGCATTCTTTCCTTCCCTTGTTAAGGTCCAATGTGAAGTTCAATTTTTTATGAAAGAAATACTGTGCAGGTGTACAACCTTTCTCAGAGTTATGTGATCAACCCTCAGTGGCAACATTTATTATTTCATTAAACTGCAGAGGAGCAGTTGTGTCTTTCATTCGTGGTACTTTTTTTGTTTGCAACTCAAGGTTCCTTTTTTTTTGAAGCCCTCACTTTCTTAGGATCTATATTTTAGAGTGGATATTTTTCCCATGCATGTTTGTATGTCCTTCAAGATCAGACACTGAACTTCTCTTATATAGGTTATTACCTCAAAAGGCCCAGCTGATAGTAGGAGGGCTTTCTCAGAACTGAAATACAGAAACTAGTCCTAATATAACCCATATTTTACAGAGATCCCCAAGTTCAATGTTAATCTTTGATGCATTTTTTTAAAGTCACTTATTATATATTTTCAGCATTTTAAAAATCCGTAGATCAACTGAAACGGAATACATAAAAAGTTGTACTTTGTTCTTTTTCAATAGCTTTTTTATATAGTTCCAAGGACACATTAGCCTGCTTAGTCACAGCTCTAAGCCAGGAGCTAATGCATAAGTAGATTATCTCCCATGACTTCAATATTTTGAGGAGATACTCCTTTCAGTGTAATTCTCTATAGGCAGCCATTCTTTTGCCATCAGTGTAGTATTTTCAATGTGACTATCGTATATATGTTTGTAGTAGGGTGACCAGATTTAAAAGAAGGCCAAGCTTTCACTTGTTTAACCCTTTTGTGACCGAGGAAGCAGATCTGTTTTAGAAGGGAATAGTCCAGAATGTGACACATATTATTTCATAGGCTGAATGAATGCAAGTCAGGCATTGATGAACTTGAGAGAAAGCATTTAATACTCTTTTGTCTGACATCTAGTGGCACTTTGACCATGAGTCCACAGATAGGAAGAAGCAGGGAATGTTAGGCATCAAACTCATTATTTTTAAAGTGCATCTTAGATAGCAGACACCATAGGCATGGCCTATTGGTTGCTGTTTATATGTACACTGTGAGCTTATGCATTGTGTATCCAATCACTCTTAGTTAATAAAGTATTCTATCCTATCTATCCTATCCTATCCTATCCTTCCTATTCCTATTCCTATTTATTTCTATTTTTATTTCTATTTCTATTCTGAAAAGATCATTAAAAGGCAATGCAGAGTGATATCAGATTTTGGGGGTATGATCTGTGCTGATCAATTACCATAATAACTACATTAACTGTATTAATTTATTTCATCAATGTAAAGATTGAAAAAAAATCTCATACAATAATATTTTACGATTTTGGAAAGAAGTTGTTAACTTGAGTTATTTGTCCATGATTGTCAAACATGAATCATTAAATACAAAGTAATTAAATAAATAATTGGGTTAGAAAATTATGAAGAATAATTTGGGAGGAAGCCATTTCTCCTATCCAAAAAGTATAGCTTAATTACTCTCTTATGTTTTATTTATTAGTATCCTGTCTTTATTATTTTTAGAAATAACTCAAGGCAGTGAACATATCCAACACATATATGTGTAATTCGAACCACCTAGTAATATAGTTAATAAGTATAAGTATAAGTGAGTATAATCTTTATTGTCATTGTACTTAAACACAATGAAATTGGTTTTAACCTCACTGGTGCAAAATTATAACAGAAACAAAAAAGAAAGGAAAAGAAAAAAAACTAATGTGTGCATGGAGTGATTGTGGTTGCATTTAAAAGTCTCACAGCCCAAGGATAGAAACTTTAAACCTCTTTGTTCGGCTGGCTATACTTTGATATCTTCTGCCTAATGGTAGAAGTGCAAAGAGACACTGCAGGGTGTGAATCATCTCTGATTATTTTCCTTACTCTGCTAAAGTAGCGCATTCTGATGATGTCATTCAGTCGTGTCAGAGGGCAACCAATGGTTTCTGGTGCCGAATTGATCACTCTTTGTAGTGCCTTCCTGTCCGCAACTGTTTAACCAGCATACCATACTGTAATACAATATGTGAGGAGACTTTCTATGGTGGACCGATAGAAAGCGGTCATCAGCCATTGTTCCACCTGATTTTTTTCGCAGGACTCTAAGGAAATGAAGTCTCTGTTGGGCCTTTCCAATCACCATAGACATGTTGTTTTTCCAGGTGAGATCTTGACTAATAAGCACTCCCAAGAATTTAAAAGAGGAAACCCTCTCCACACAGCCCCCCTCGATATACAGTGGGGCAGGTTTCTCTCTGTGCTTCCAGAAATCTAGCACCATCTCCTTTGTCTTACTAGTCAGTCAACTTTTCAATGAGAATTCCTGGTAAGATGGTGTTAAAGGCCAAGCTATAGTCTATAAAAAGCATTCTGTTTGGGTGGGGAGGGGAGGGGGAGGGAGGTAATATTTGTAAAAGTTTTTTTTTCAAAATTTTCAATTAAAAAAAAAACATTCTGACATAATTCCCAGATTTCTCAAGGTAGCTCAGTGCAATATGTAGAGCAGTGGTAATGGCAACCCCTGTCGACCTGTTGTTTCTATAAGCAAACTGGTGTTGATCAAAATTTGGTGGAAAACAGGACCTGAGGTGTTGTAGGACCAGTCTCTCAAAGCACTTCATCACTATAGACATCAGTGCAAAGGGTATATAGTCATTCAAGCTTTTTATGGCTGCTTTCTTCGGAACTGGGATAATTGTCACTGCTTTCAAGTATGATGGGACTCTAGCTTGTTGCAGGGAGAGGTTAAAAATTCTTGTCAGGACCCCTGTTAATTGGTCAGGTTTTTACCACTTTCCCCAACACCCCATGTGGACCTGCAGCTTTGTTAGGATTTATAGCCTTCAGCTCAGCTCTCACTTGATGTTCATCCAGGGTGAGTGCCTGGAGGTCAGAGGGCCTTTGGGCTAGAGCCACAGAGACTGATCTTTTGACCTGAAAGTGGGTGAAGAAGCTATTTAGCTCCTCTACTAGCAGGGCATTAGCATTCGGTATTTTTTTTCGTATTGCCCTTATAGTTGGTTAGGTGTTATAGCCCCTGCCATACCTGTCTTGAGTTATTATCTTCCAGATACTTCTCTACATTTTGTTTTTATTTCTGTTTAGCCACCTTAATGCCTCTTCTCAAGTTTGCCCTGGCTTCATTGTATTTGTTTTCGTTTTCTGCCTTGAAGGTGGAGTTTCGGGCTCTCAGAAGTGATTGTACCTTTGCTGACATACAGGGTTTACGATTACTGTAAACTCTGATGTGCTTATTCACTGTTACATTGTCTGTGCATGTTTTAATGTATGAGAGTACAGTGTCAGTGAATTCTTGCAGCTCCAAATGTTCAAATATACTCCACTCGGTAGTCTCAAAGCAGTCCTGCAACTGGCAAAGTGCTCCCTCTGGCCAGATTTTGACAGTTTTCAAGACTGGTCATATCCTTTTCCTAAGGGGGATATACTTTGGGCACAGTAGCAGAGAGATGTGGTCAGGCATACCCAGATGGGAGAGAGGATTGCTCTATATGCCTGTCTTAAGTTTGAGTACATATGATCTAGAGTATTCTTATCTCTGTTCTCCCTAAGTTTGTGCAGTATGTGCAGTGTACCACCAGACTTTAGACTGGCTTGATTAAAATCCCCAGCCAAGATAAAAGCTCCCTCAGGGTAAGTTTGCTGCTGCCTTTCGATGGTGTCATGTAACTTACAGAGCGCTGTGCTAACATTTAAATTAAGAATTCCACATCTGCAGAACAGTGTGTATAAGCAACTCTACTGTTAGTACACCAGTTATTATGTGTGTAAATACGAAGTCCCCCATCTTTGCTTTTACCAGAGTTTAGTTGCTGTTTCTGTCAAAGCGGTGTGTGGTGCGGTTAGTTAGCTCCACTGACGCATCCGGTACAAGTGGATGAAGCCAGGTCTCTGTGATGATCATCACACAGCAGTCACAAATGAGCTTATTCGCTGCCACCCATAGCTCTAGTTCATCAGTTTTGTGGACAAAGGATCTAGAGTTGGTTAGAAAAATGCTTGGTAATTCTGGTCTGCAAGGCTGCTTCCGTAACCAAACTAGCAAACCAGTTCTGCAGCCCCACTTCTGCTTTCACTCTCTTCGCCACCTCCTAGACCCAACAACAATCCATGGAGAGCCTGGCAGTCTTACTATGTCACTCGGTATATTATGAGACTGCTGGAAGTCACTGGTAATATCTAGTCAACTAGAAGATCCAATATTTAATAACTCCCTGCTGGTATAGACTAGTTTTTGCCTAACTCTACTGTGGCACCAGGAGCTCAAAGCCACAGCATCTAAGCACGCCACCATCTTTGGGGGGAAAATAAATAAATCTAAATCTTGATATAAACATGTTTCTGTTTTCATGAAAAAATACATTGCTAATCTATTTTTGCAATTTTTGGATACTACTTATGGCATTCTTCTTACAGAATGATTGGGAAATGTGACTATGACCTCAGGAAAAATATTTTTTAGACATGTTTTATCAAGTATTTCAAAAGCTCAAACATTCCAATCACTGATCAGTTAATGACTTATTTAAATTAGAATCATACTGAATATTTTTTGCATTTGAAACATCACCTCACAAAGAAATTTTCCACAGCTATAGATTGCCATAAAAATGATGCCTCCTGATACTTCTTTCTGTAATTTAGTTACTCATTTGGAAAGATGAGTGAAAAACTGAATGAAACAAATTTTAAAGTCATCCTGGAAAATGAATTTATTTGGCAGAGGCATATTACTAATTCCAAAAAGATAAATAGCCCAAAAACTTTAACCACCAGATTCCTGACTTCTCATTTCATTCTTTTCTTAATATAAAATTATAAACTAAAGCTGGAAGCCAGTGTAATGCACTAATTAAAGCAGTGTTTCTCAACCTCAGCAACTTTATGAGCCAACATGCTGGCTGGGGAATTCTGGGACTTGAAGTCCACACTTCTAAAAGTTGCTGACATTGAAACACACAGAGTTAAAGTTTTCTACTAGGAACAAAGCAACCAAGGTTTGCAGTCCACGTTCTGTCATAAAAATCTACAGAGTGATTTTGGGCCAGTCATTCTTTCTCAGCCAACTTACCTTATGCAGTCATTGAGGTAGAGAAAAATAGATCTTGTACTATGCTTAGATGAAAGATCTTTGAAGGGCAGGCATATTTCACAATGATAATAAAGCACTGCCTTTATCCATCCGCTTTAGATAACTTTATCTGTTTTCCCTAAGAATGGGCTTTGAGTGGCTCAAGAGTTTATGAATTCCATGGCCATGGAAGAGGTGAGGGCAATGAATGGAAAATTAGACATCTAGACCATAAGACAGAAACAGTATTGGTTGACCTTTTGGATGACTTCTAACATGAGTAGGGTGTGGGTAGTGGATCAACCCTTGCCCTATTTGAACTCTCAGTGGCCTATGTTACTATCAATCATTTTATCATTCTGGATCGTTCAAAGGATTGGGGCTAGATGGCATGGTGTTATGGTGGTTTATGTCCTTCCTTAAGGATCAATTCAAGTTGGTGATGATTAAACAGAAGAGGTTCCACACTGGGCCCAAACTTTGGGTGCCTCAGGGTTTGGTACTTTCTTCTACCCTTTTAAAAATCTATGAGGCATTGGGTGAGCTCATATACATGTGTATGCTTGATTAATATAATAAAAATTAGATTCTAACATCTCATATATAAAAATATAATGAGATTCACCAAACGTTTCAGTACATGAAGTGATAGAACAGTTCTGTGAGGACAGAGGAAAGAGAGTATAAAAGAAAAATGGTAACTTTCAAAGCCATGTCAAGCAGAAGATACAAGAGATTAAAACATGATTGTATCCATTGCAAAGTTGTTGTTTATAAAGACAAATGGGGGGGGGCTTGTATTTAAAATAAAATAAAAACTCATTTGATCCAGCTCTAGCAAATTCATCCTTTTGTCTTATCTTCTTGGGATTACCAATGATAAGGAAGGACAAAGGCAGAAAGGTTTCTCAGGATAAGCCATTTTTGTTAGATTTGAAAAAAAAACCCACAATGTTCTATTTTTGTAGAATGCAAACCTGATGGAGTTCTCAATGTCAAATGTTAAATGCTTATTTCAGTCAACATATCTCACTGTATCATAGCCATTGTATAATCAGGGCTGCTTTCATGCATAGTAGGGCAAGGGGTGCCTTCAAACCACTGTTGACTTTGGTGACTGTTTCGTCAAGTTCCTGAAGTTTTCTTGGCAAGATTTCCATAACTGCTCTGCGATTGTCTTCTTTCTAGGGCTGAGATAGAATGACTGCCCAAGGTCATCCAGCTGCCTTTGTGTCTAAGGTGGAACTGGAACACATGGTATTTTGGTTTCAAGCCTTAATTACCGCACCAGATTAGTTTTCTTATGGCTAAGTTACTGCAGCATCAAATTTCTGGACATCTGGAGATGTAACACTTGCCAGGGCTATAATTTACAAAGTACTGAAATAACTGCTTGCTTACCAATTTTGTGGAATTCAGAATTCAATAATATTAGTGACATCTTGCTGTGGTTTATGCCTGAAAGGATTTGTGTTCTATCTATTATCAAGAAAGGACATGTGATAAACCACAGGGATATTTACCAAGTATTGTATTATCCCCAGCAGTTCCAGTTTTCTTTCAAGGTATAATACCTCATTAGCAAATGTTTCCTCTACTAGTTTATCCTTTATTTTTATTAATCATACATGCACACCTCAGGTGGGATGCTCCCAGTCAATTTTATAAACATATAGAATGCTGAGATAGGTTAACATAAATCTAACTAATCCAATATATGTTATTTTGTAACATAGGAGATAAGAATACATATGATACGCTTACTGTATGATTTGTTCTGTTTATCCTTTACCAGAAAACAACTGGAAAATATGAAGATTTTATAAGTGAGTGTCCTATAGGTAGAAAGAGAGAAATAATTGTAAAAATAACAAAACAGAATAACAGAGTAGGGAGGAACCTTGGAGGTCTTCTAGTCAACTTTCCTGTTCATGCAGGAAACCCTATACCCTTTCAGATAAATGGTTGTCCAATCTCTTTTAAAAAACTTCCAGTGTTGGAGCATTTACAACTTCTGGAGGCAAGTTGTTCCACTGATTAAGTGTTCTAACTGTCAGGAAATTTCTCCTTAGTTCTAAAATGCTTCTTTTCTTGACTAGTTTCCACCCATTGCTTCTTGTCCTATCTTCACACACTTTGGAGAATAGCTTGAGACCCTCTTCTTTCTGGCAACCCCTGAGATGTTGGAACGATGCTATCATGTCACCCTTTTCATTAAACTAAACAAACCCAAATAAAATAATATATACATTGGAAAGCCCCATTGTGCATATCCTGCCTGCTAAATCTCTTCTGTTAAGTAATGCCCATCTCTTATACCCTCACTTGACTTATTATGACTCAAGTCCATCAAGATGAATGTGCTATAATATCTACAACTTAATAGATAATATTCTGCAAGTATATCACAAAAATAATGAATGCAAGAACAGGTGGGAGGTTAAGTAGCACACAATGATCATGTAGTAAGCTTGTAAAATTAAGTTTGGACTAGATTGGGGAGTGAAAACTACTTAGGTTTGATCCTCAGAAATATGTTTTTAAACCAAGGAACTCCTTATTAGTTGCTAGATGTCCTCTTATCAGAATGACTTGCAGTAGATTAAAGTACATCAAAGTTTTATGGGCCATGTAACGAGGTGCAAAATTTCTCTGATCTATATATCATATAACCTCTCCTATCTCATACAAGCATGCAGGAATTGATATATTTCCCTTGTTGCTCTTCTATATCCTAAACTTGCTGGTGCGTAGACAGTATAATAATTGCTTTGCAAGTAAGGCTATTGGTATGCTAGATATTTTCCCCCTAAAAACTAGATATATGATCAATAGTATTGTAGAAATCTTCAAAGAGGTTCTTCACTTCAACAATGGCTTCAAAAAATCTATCCTTCCAAGGAGTTTTATTGAAGCAATAAGATGCTACACAGCAAAGTGAAGTGGCTGCTTTGCTTTGCTTTGCTTTGCTTTGCTTTGCTTTGCTTTGCTTTGCTTTGCTTTGCTTTGCTTTGCTTTGCTTTGCTTTGCTTTGCTTTGCTTTGCTTTGCTTTGCCTCGCCTCGCCTCGCCTCGCTTTGCTTTGCTTTGCTTTGCTCACAATAGACAGATTTCATGTGCACAGCAATCCATTTTTGGCAAAGTAGATTCTTTGGGTGGCATGGAGAACTTCAGCAGGGAAGCTCTGTCCTGCCTATCACTTTATATTAACTTCATGTAGGCAATTAAATAAACATGAATCCAAAATCCATGTCCTTTTGTTTCTACCCATTATTGTCATCTACTCAAAAATTTTAAAAAGTCAAAGAATATTTGTTATGTGCCTCATTGGTTATTAAAAGATGTTTCATTGTGTCAATCACATCAAACTTTGGAAAATGATCAGAAAAAGTGTAGAATCCAAAATGTCTCATTACCCACATGGGAAACATATATTGTATGCAAGGCAGGAAGCCATAATGCAGATAAAACACAGTTAAACAGACTGGCTTCAGATTGGCAGGGTGTGCAAAGCTGAACAATCTTTCTTTGTTATACAAGCTATAGAATACAGTATATATCTGTGATGGCAAACCTACAGCACACATGCCCAAAGTGGTACGCAGAGACATGTCACCTGGCACACATGGCATTGCCTGTTCCTCTTCTGGACTTCTGCCATGCATGCACACATGACAATCAGCTGGCCTTCATTCATGCGGCAATGCTGGAACTGGAAGAGCTGGTTTTCCATTTTCCAGTATGAACATGCATGCCTGCCAGCTGATTGTCATGCGTGCATGTGCACCAGGAAGTGGAAGACTAGCTGGCGTGCCGGAAACTGGAAGTCATTTTACAGTGCACTCATGCCTCCTGGGCAGCTTCTAGGTTGTGGCATGCATGCACATATTTCCTTTTCAGCACTTGGTCCAGTTGTCTCTTGAAAAAGCACCTTTGCTAAGATTCAACAATGACTTAGTGGCACATAGTCAGTCAGTCAATCACTCAAAATTGCATTCTGGCTTTGCAGGGCTAAGGTTTTGGCATATGTAACATTGTTTCTACTGTCTTCTATGCCATGGACTCCATGATTGATCTATAGGCAAGAGATAAATGGGAACATTTGTGTTTTCAATGCTCAGGGAACAATCATTGTCTTTCTATCATACACTACATTTATACTGACATTGATGGAGAATTTTATAATCAGCAAATATGTTTAGTCTATAATTTTCATTTGGAGGCTAGCTTTGAATGACAGATTTCATGGCTGGAACAACTGAGCAGTGGTTGCACTTTCTTCCTTCTTACCATGGATGTCCATGAAAATGCGGAGGGGCACGTAAACAGGAAAGCAACAAAATCTGTTTTCTCACTTCATGATGGAAATATTGCATATTACATGCTCCTGTCATATACTATGACTCAACTCCCTAAAGGGAAAGTAGGATATGGGTCATGATGTCACTGCATTTGCACTATTGTTTTGGCTTACTGTAGAAGTCATTGATACTCCTGTTTTTTTTCCTTAGGTTTGCAGACTGAAACATTCTGGAGAACTGTAAAATTTTTCAGACCTGAAAAGTTCTGAAGAGTGCCCAACTTTTTGAGCATTTATGTAATCTTCCTTTGAGTAAAGATTTTGCTCGGTGTTGAAAAAGTTGTTCATTGTTATGAATCAACATGATTATCATCGTCTACACCTATCTAAATGCATGATTTCCTTCCCTGCTATCCTAGCAAAGTTTTCTCAGAGTTAAATTACAGGGATTTCTGTTATAATAACAATATTATAAAATATGATGCTGTGCAAATGCAAGGATCTGACCTGCTCAATTTTCCCCATTTCCAAAATATCTGTTCACTGTTATGCCTGACTAGTATGCAGAACAAATCATTTGTCCAGCTTTCTAAAGGATATACATTATCAGAGTGGAACACCTGCAGAACAAAAGACAGGTTAATTTCACTGCTCAGATGCAAAGAAGATCATTATAAAGTCTGCAGCAACCAAACTCTGTGAAATATCTGCATTAGTCATTAACTTTTTGATATTAAAATTCACATAAAACTCAATTAACTCCTACATAGCTTTTAATGACTTTTTTTCCAGACTATGCCGTTGTTTACTAATATGATTTTCCATCCCGGGTATCTGTTCTTTTGTTTCCTTGTTAATAGTTGAGGGCTGATTTTCTTCAAAGAAAGTAGAACAGTGAAAATCATATTTGCTAAATGCCGTCCTTGAAATATGCTTTTGAAATTCATGCATCAAAATGTGGCCTTGTGAAAGTCAGATACAGTCATAACATAGAGAAACTGGGTAGAATTTAGCCTAAAGGCATAGGAGAAATAATAAATATAAAATAATTTATGTTCAAATGTAGTTGGAACTGGAATTTAAATGTACCAACAATACATACATATGTGAATACATATTCACATTATATAGTGGGTTTTATATAGTGCCTGATGAACAAGTTTTAATATGAGGCAATTATTGTGTCCATGCCTTGCATATGGCTACAATGTATTACGTTTTTACACTGAAAAAACTGTTTGGTATGTTGATCCACCTATAATGCTTTGATTAACTGAGAGTAATGATTAGTTTTTGTTAATTGGTACATGGAGCATTGTTAATATTGACTAGAAAAAAATGCAAAACTCCTTTTTATATTTTAAACTCTTGTTTACATGAGTTAATTGTAACTCATGTAAACAAATTACATAATTGTAATCATGTAATTTGTTTACATGAACCCAAGCAATTCTATGACCTGATTACATGTTACATGGTAGTAACAAAGATCTAGCAGCAGCAACAAAAATGAAACTGCAGAAAACATGCCATTTGGTCCCACTCCTTTTTTATACAACCTCATAGTTGTGACCTCTAACTTGATTCCCTTTCTCCAACTCCAGTTGTTCCTGCACTTAGAAACTGCTTCCAAAAAATTTGCAGGACAGTGACCACTGAGATCATGCAGAAGCTTATAATAAACTATTTTTAATTTCCTCTCATGTCTATTAAGATCAGAGGAGGATTGATCTCAGAACTGCAAATGTTTCTCAAAGTCTTCTCTGATCACTGTTGTCAAAAACTAATCAAATAGTGCCCGGGTGAAATCTAATCCCCCTCCAGTTCTGTGGGAGTGGCTTGGGGTGGTGGTCATGTGACTGGGTGGGAGTGGCTAATGTTTTTTTCACTTTCAGCTTTTTTTAAAGCTTTTTAAAGCATTTTTTCCCTGCTGGTTTGGGCGAGCCAGCAGGGAAAAAAATGCTTTAAAAAGTGGGGAAAACACTTCCAACAATTGCACGAATCACAGCTGAGCCTTGCAATCCTCAGAAGCTTTTTTTTTTAACTACCGGTTCGCAGAACCAAGGACAAGCGTCCCTACCTGTTCGGCTGACTGGACCTTACTGGGAGAATTTCACCCCTGAAATAGTGCCATTCTCTCTTCATAAAATACAGTTATAATATACATACTAATAGGTTTTTACAACATGCAAATGCAAAGAAATCTCTCTCACACACTTTCTCAAAAACAAGAGGGAAACCTATAAGCCCAATGATGGAACTTATAAATACCTACATTGGAAGAATGGATAGTAAAACTAACAGAAGACAGAGGGGTGGAGAAATGAACAGCTTTGATTAAAGAATAAACTTTGACTAATTTTACTTATACTTAGAATCCACTTTTGGGATTTGATTAGAAATACATGTGATTATGGAAGTGATGAAAAAACTATTGCTAATTTTAGTTGGATGAATTGGAAGCCATTCTTTTTTCTTTTTCTACTTTACACATTTTTACTATTCTTCCTTTCTTTTGAACTTTGTTCCTTCCTGCTTGCTAACTTTTTATTCATGTTCTTAAAATTTAATAAAATCATATTTTAGAAAAGAAAGGAAAAGCAGAAAACACTGACACTGCTCCTGTCTGTGACATGGTACCAATCACTTTGTCTCTTTGTTCTACCCACTGCATCTCTTGCCATTGCTAAGTCAACCTGTGGAATCCTAAAGATTTCTCATCCCTGACTTTAAAATCTGATCGTTGACTGCTTTTTTTTTTTTTTTTGACAACATGGCAAGAAATCTATCTATGTTCAGGTAACAATCCTGATTTATTCCACCTTACTAGCAAGCTGGTTTTAGGTACTGCTGCGTGTGTGAAGGGATTGTGCTTCAGAAAAGCCAAACTTCCAGGTTCTGGCATGCATGCGCATCAAACAATTAACTGGTCAATGCACTTGCACATGCTGGTTTTTTGCACTGCTGGGCATACAAAGCACAGCTGATTGTGACATGAGCATGCATGCCAGAAACCTGAAGACAAACAGATAAGGCCGCATGTGCCAGGCGACATGGCTTTACGTGCCACTTTGGACATGTGTGCCATAGGTTTGCCATCACGACCCTTTTGTCTCAGTTGATAGTGATACTGTTCAGTACATGTTGAAGGACTTTAGTTGCACAATGCTTGGTCTGTGACTTCAGGGGCAAAAAAGCATTCACATATTCCTCATTTATTGCTACACAGTAAAGTTAGTTTTGCAAGATATTATTGCTAATAAAAGCAAAGCAGCCAGAAAAGATAGTCTCAGCATTTGTAATAGTTTATATAGATTACATTTAGCTTCTGCAGCCCATAAAGGCCAGACATATCAAAACGGCTGTAATTCTCCATGCAAAACGAGGTTTGAAAAGGGGCCTGTTCTGTGTAACAAACTTACAAAAAAAGTGGATCATCACAAGAAAAGTGTTGCAGGTTTAATAGTTTTGCATTCAGATTAAATCTACTTTTTGACCTTTCTTACTCATATTTCTTCAAAACAGATTTTTAGAGCCACACTTTTACCATTTTCAGCTGGGTTAGAAACTTCAGATTCAGTTGGCAGCTTATATACTAATATACAATTCAGTGGGAAGTATTTGTACAGACAACAAATTGTGCACTCTTGCACTATGCAGGAATATGAGTTGCTAT
This sequence comes from Thamnophis sirtalis, assembly GCF_051295495.1. NCBI lineage: Eukaryota > Metazoa > Chordata > Lepidosauria > Squamata > Natricidae > Thamnophis > Thamnophis sirtalis. The sequence continues at coordinate 120,686,798 of NW_028261381.1, forward strand.
TGACAACTTGCTGCCAATAAAAATCAGTGCTTCACTATTTATTAGGATAGCAAAAGAGTTTTAAGATGAAGAAATGCAGATTTATAACCTAACATTATGAAGGACCTCCAAATATAGAGCATGCCTGAATTTCAAGTTTTACATTATTGGTTGAAAAAGATAAAGAAAGGAAACAAATTATAATCAAGAGTGTGTTTTATGTTTTATGATTTTAAACAGACTTATATAAAAGGTAATATTTCATTTAAGAGAAAAATGCAGGCAACATATGGGAAGAGATAGGGCAAAGGCCAGGATACAAAAGCTATTAAGTATAATTAATAATAGGGCAATAAAATTGTCACATTAAACAGCACAAAGATCTGACCAGTTTTGGAGACCAATACTCTTGGTGGTGGTTACACTAAAAAAAAGTTGATATGATATCAATGATGCCTGTTTTTTACATGTACTACAGGCAGATACTGTGTCTGCATTTTGGTAAATACAGCACTGAAAGTTTGCATAATTCAGGGACATGTAGATTGAACTGATTCTTGAGGAAAAAGTAGATATGGGTTGCCTTTGTCTGTCTGTCCTCCTCCTCCTCTTCCTCCTCCTCCTCCTCCTCCTCTTCCTCCTCCTCCTTCTTTCTTTCTTTCTTTCTTCCTCCTACCACTCCTTCTCCTTTTTCTCCCCTCCAATTTGGTGAGTTTGCTTCAGAAAAAAGACCCACAAAGAACAAAGAGTAGAACATTCATGGCACATTCTTTCTATCACCAAAGCTCTGTGTAAACAATATCATACTCTTTCCATATTCTGATCTGCAAACTGCAGCCTTTCACTGTGTCAAGAAAGTAGGAGACAAGAGCAAAAAGCAAGTTATTTTCCAGGGCGGGGAAAGAGGTTGGAAGGAAATGCTCCATAATGGAAGGTGATATTGTGCAGTTATAGTTCCCCTCCTGCTGTGTATATTACCAGGTGCTATTGAGACACAGTGCTACTACAGTGTGATTTTGAATAATTAATTGCTCATTTTGAATAATTTTCAGAGGGCTTTTGGAAATGAGGAGAGCTTTTGAAAGGGGATGTCAGAAGAGAAAAAGAGGAAACAGGAGCTTGAGCAGCAAATACAGAAATTACAAAGAGTTGACAGTTATTTCACTGCAGTGGACAGAAAGAGACCTGATTCTCAGAATAATCAATCAGGCCCAGAGCTACCACGGACAGCTACCTCTCCTGATTATATCAGGGTGAATAACTGCTACACATGAGAAGGTTACAGAGCCTGAAATCCCAGAAGAAGAACATAAATACACAAAGCCCACTAATGATCTTAGTCTCTGGGGTTTCTTGAATGAAGAAGAGAATTCATTGTGGTTATATATTTTAATGGTTTTGCATTCATATTAAATCTGTCCTTTTTTTCCTCCTTTGACACTCATATTTCATCAAAGTGCAGGAATCCGATGAAATATGGTACAGGGGCTTGCAGCTAAATCTGGTGAAGAAATGGAAATGTTTAACCTACAGAAGAGAAGGCTAAGAATGTACATGATGCCAGCCTTACAATACTTGAAGGGTTATTACAATGTTGTTGTGCCAGGATATCTGTTAAATTATATATATAGTTTGTTTAGTTTCTTTTTATGATTGTCTGATAAAAGTCTTGGTCACATTTTACTGTTTATCTTTGCTTAATTGTGTTTTTGTTCTGGGTATAGAAACTGAAATTACAAATTTTAATGCACTTTTAGCTGCCTAGAATCACCATGTTGAGATGAGCAATCCAATCAATTTCCTAAAGGGTAGGAAAAGAACTAAGGGATGGAGGTGTTAGAAAAGAAGATACAAATTCAAGGTTTTTTCTCACAAAAAGTACCATTCATCAATAGAACATCCTGCTGCCTGGATCATGGGTGCTCCATCAAGGATCATATTAAAACCAAGGTGGGATAACAATTTGTCTGGAATGGTATAAGGATTCCTACTGGGACTGTGGTTGGACCTCCAAGGTTTCTTCCAATTCTATGATTCTATGAGTTGTTGATTTGCTGATGTAAGTTCCCTGGAAGTGTTAGCATTGGAACAACTCATTTGAAACATCACTGAAGGCATTTAGTGCATCAAAACTAAATTAAATATTATTCAAAGAATCAGTTTCATTCAAAGGAAGGTAAAATGGGAAAATATACAGATGAAAGTGGTTGATATACTCCCCTACAAACATTTCTATACAAGCTCTATTCAGTAATGCAGTTCGACTAGCTAATGATGGATTGAATGAATGGAAAAGCTATTAGTGTCTGGGTTCCAAATACCATCCAAAAATAAATCAGACTCCAAGGCAAAGTATTGCTCAAAGTTCTAATTTATTAAGAGAGCCATGTTGGCACATCTGGGAGAACATGAATCTAAAAGCTTTCTGGTTTTCCACATTATTGAAAGTTCAAGATCTTGCCCCCATACCCACAAGTCTATCACATGGTCCAATCTTCCATTGCCATGCTGGTAGTTCCACCCACCCAGTTCTGGTCAGGTGCGGAGGTGCAAAGAAAAAGAATGACCTTGGCTTTCTAAAAAGAATTTTGTTATGGCTGCATAGCATCTCACTCCTTATAATCCCCCTCCCATTTTACTACAATCGAAAATGCAGAATAATAGAAAGTGTGGCAGGCCAAAGATCCAAAAGAAAAGATGGCTGCAGGACTAACAATTAGTATTCAAAATCATGAGATCTGAAGAACTTCATTTGCATATCTGACAAGGCAATGTGGGTGAACTTTCACATGCTGGAATAGAAACAGGAGTAAGGCACATGTTCCTGACTGGTTGATTGAGGTTGTGTGCATATTACAAAACATAGTATATCTTTTCTGAAAAATGTTGTTCTCAGTAAATGGTAGCTTTCTTGGCTTGATAGAATTCACTGCTAAGTTTAATCCATTTCTTCCATATAAATCATTAGAAAGTATTCATGCTTTTCTGAAACAGAATGTGAAGAGTCATTTAGACAAAAGCTAAAAAAAGTAAGAGAAACCATTTTAGAGAATTGGAGAAAAACAAGATATTTCAATTTGTTTGTTAACTCTATACCAAACCTTTCAAATTTAATGGAAATGCTAAAAGAGTTTATTATTAGGAGAATACCATGGCATAGAGCCCCGCTGCTTTTTTGTTGTTGTTGTTGTTGTTTTGTTTTGGCTAGAGCTTTTGCCAGGCTTGCTACCAAGAAATGTCTTTTTTTTTGAGTGGTGTGGAGAAGCCTTACACTTATTGCATGAGCTCGAAAGGACATAGCCCATTTATCTTTCTCTGTTGACACCATTATACAGGCTGGGAATATAGGGATGATCACATAATTATTACAATGGCTACTTGCCGCTTTCTAAAACGTATGTCCTTAACCTTGAAGTAATGTACAATCACATTCAGTTCCATGTATCACTGGGATAACATGTAGCCTGTGTTGCTTAATATATATAAGTCTACTGAAATTCTCACCCAGATTAACTTTAGTAAATTTGAAGGTGCTTCATGTTGATCACTTTCATTCTCAAGATGGTCTTGATGACAGAAAAGAAATGTAAGCCACATATCTATGTCTCTGTAGAAAACTTTGATGCAAAACCTTCCAAACACCTAAGATGGAAAGGTATACTACATAAATGTTTATAATCTTCACCAATCAATATTTTTGTTTTCTAATCCTTTTAAATCTGTTATTGTGCTTTGGCCATGCAAAATACCGATCAAATAACTGTTATTTAAAACATCATATAAAGTATTATGCATATCTTAGCACATATTACTATAATTATTATAACACATCTATTTTATGATACACTATATCCTACATCCCTCATAAAATACATTGTTAGATATGTATTGCAAAGTAGGCATATAAAAAGGTTTTTTAGCTGAATGCTTTTTGACCTTCCTCAAATTAGAATACCACAGCAGTGAAAGTATGGCCAATATGGTGCTCAATTACCTATGTAAAGGGTGTGAAGTTGGCTTCAGTAAATGCTGAGGAGACACACAATATTTCTGCTAATATGACAGAACTGTTAAAAATGCAGCAAAAACTTCTAAGTAAAAGAGAATGCTATATATACTCCATGTACTGGACATTCATTAAATGTTATTTGCCATTGACACTTGCCAAAATGGAATACATTTGTGTATATTTTTCCTGCTTGTAACAAAAAATGTATACATTTTTCTTTTCCTATATAAGTTACTCAAATCTTGCAGTTCTGATTTTATAGTAGCAAAACATCTGTCTGTCGTTATGCAGAAAGTATGCACAATGGTGATGTCAGCCATAACTGAGGACTGTGATTCAAAGATCAATGTTCTTATTCTTGTTTATACTTGAAACAATGAAAAAGCTGGTGTTCATCAGGCCAGAATGAAGAAAAATAGTTTGGGTTCATGCTGCAACTTTACAAGAGTTTGATAGTTCAATTCTGTAAAACCAGCAAACCCCTTACATCTTTCCACCTCATTTTTTTTCACTTTTTGAAACAACATTGAGAAATCTGTGATGGAATTGAATTGAAAGTAAAAGAAAAGCTATCTGATATAGACCACCAATGGGTAGCGTGGCATGGCTTGGTGGGTGTGGCTTAGTGTGCATGGCACCCCACTCCAGGGGAAGGATACTGCAAAATCCCCATTTCCTCCCAATCAGCTGAGACTCGGAAGGCAGAGAATAGATGGGGGTGGAGCCATTCAGAAAGTGGTATTTACCAGTTTTCTGAACTACTCAAAATTTCCAGTATTGGTTCTCCGGAACTGGTCAGAACCTGTTGAATACCACCTCTGATGCACCTGAAACTAAAGGGAGGCATTCTGAAAGTTGAAACTTTCAAGTCCTTTATTGCCTTTGAATTGATGGCCTTTGAAACCAACTTAAAGGTGGGAATCAATTATATATGTAAAAGTTGCATATACTTGTTCTTGTTTGGTTCAGTTAGATGTCACAGGAAATCAGTCATACGAAGGCATAAAACTGTGATAATGCTAGTGTATATTGGGGAAATATTACTACTATTAACAAGGAAATAAAACATTTCCATGGATAAATCCAGCAATGTTACCTAACTGAATAGCATTTCCAAGATTAGGATCTGTATATCAAGTTAGCATTCAAATTTCAAGCAACTTTCCAAAATATAGAAATAATGGAATAGCTGTTGAAGAGAATGAACTGTGGACATCAGTATTGTAAGGGGGGGGACTTCCAGCCTTAAGCATTATGTACATAGAAAATTGTATAACTTGATAACACCATCAAAGACTTTATTTTCTAAAACTCACAAAAGAAAATATTTTTTTAAACTTTTATGTGGAATGCAAGGCAGATTATAGAATTTTTTTTTCCCAGTTGAGAAATATAGAACTCTGTAACCACTCTCATGCTACTATCTCTGGAAAAAAGAAAAGAAATAGTAATAGTTGTTCAGCTAAGTGTAGTGTTTATAATGCAAATAGGGATTTTTCCCCCCTAGAAAACTGTTTTGTTAGATTATTAGTTTTCCATTACATCTTTACCAAGTATATGTGAGAAGGTTAAAACATTGTTTCTATTATTTCTTTATTCTTTATTATCTGTTGGAATTCTTTTTTTAAATGCTCTGGGGTCTCAAGCTTCCTATAGTTTAAGACCTTCACATATCTTAATCCAGTGCTAAATCCAGGAGCACCACGGAGAGCTTTCTACAGCAACATCTTTAAATTTGCCCTTTACTGTTCAGGAACCAATCTCTCTTGGATGCTCTTCTCCATAGCAATGCAACCCTGCAGAATTTCTAATGGATGGCACCACAGCAAATAACTATAATCAAAGCTGCAATAAATAAGCAGTGCTGACCTAGAAGCTGGTTTTCTAACCTTGGAGTATATGATTACTTTTCCAACAAATGATGCTCTCAGTTTTGGAGCAAATGTGATTTTCAGATAAGCAAACTACCTAATACAGGGAGAGGCAGATACATTCTTTAGAATAGCGTTCAGCTGTGGACACTTCAGGAACCTTTGGTGTAAATAATACACAGTAGTGCAAGTTTTAATGGGACTCAAATGCTAATACAATATATCATATATATGATATGTCAATGAATAACAAGGCTGGCTGAGTGGTTAGAAAGTAACTTAGAAGTTGCTCCCTATGTTCATGAAATCCCATGCAGTTTAATTATTTAAAAGTAGTATTCAGATATTTTGCAATGAAAATTGCATTGGCAATTTATCCTTCGGTATATGGCATCTAAAGGTTTCACCTATATAGGTAGTCCTTGACATACAACAGTTCATTCAGTGACCGTTCAAAGTACAACAGCACTGAAAAAAATGTGAGCATCCCCATGGTCATGTAATGAAAATTCAGATGCTTGGCAACTGATTCATATTCATGATGGTTGCAGTGTCATATAAGCATCTTTTGCGACCTTCTGACAAGCAAAGTCAATGGGGAAGCCAGAGTCACTTAACAACCATGTCACTAATTTAACAGCTGCAGTGGTTTACTTAATAATTGTGGCAAAAAAGGTCATAAAATGGGGCGAAATTCACTTAACAAATGTCTCTCTTAGCAACAGAAATTTTGGAATCAACTGTGGTTCTAACTTGAGGACTACCTGTATATAGATGTTTTTGTGTCTCTGTGTGGAAACAGGACACACAACAGGACACAATAAAAAACAATTATATAAGTTATTTTCTCCAAAAATAAATTTCCTTGATTTTTGGCTTATATAATATTCAAAGATCCAACTGTTGGGAGATGAGATCAGCTGAACAGATGTAGAGATATGGAGATCTATAGCCTCTTCCTTAATCACAGAAAATAAGTTCTGGAAATAAACTTAGAGATTATCTTGCTCTGCAGTGAAATCTACTTTTCATCCAGACAGATGGTCATCCAATCTCTTTTTAAATGCCTCCAACTAAGAAAAACCCATCATTTCCTGAGGCCATCTCTTTCATTTGGTTGTTCCTGTTAGAAAGTACTGATATCCAAGTAACATCGAATTCCTTGTATTTTGTGGATCTAATTGGATTCACATTCAATTGACCTCCAATCGAATTCCACTGTTTTGTGAACAATTCTGCCCCATCTATTAAAGACATTCCTTCAGATATAAGTTCTCTTCTCATAAATTTTTACTTGCAGATTCCTTAGTTTGATTGCTGTCTTGTAGACATACTGGTTTATCAATTTGTCTTAAATAATACAATTCCCAGAACAAAAAACTTATTCTTGGTTCAGTCAAGACAATTTGCTTTTTTGCTAGCCTGCTTGTTTTTTTGTAGCTGCATCATGTCTTGCTTATGGTCTACCAAGGTCTATCCAGATCTTTCTCACTGTTCCCTTCCACCCTATACTTACAGTATGCCTTTCATTTTTCCAATCCAAATAAAGAACTTTGCATTTATTCCACTTACAATTGTTCCTGCTGGTTTCTGCCCATCATTTCAGCTTCTCAAGATTCTTCTAAACCCTGATACTATATTTTTATTATCTTTAAACAGTGTTCAGATTTGATTATAACATTTTATAATCCCACAATTGGGAATGGAACTTCCTTTGCTAAATGATGCAATCATTATGTGAGTTGCATCACTGGGTGATGGCACAATGGTTAGAATGCAGTACTGCAGGCTAATTCTGCTGACTGCCAGCAGTTTGGCAGTTCATCCTGACTGGCTCAAAGTTGACTCAGTCTTTCATCCTTCTGAGCTTGATAAGATTGTTGGTGCCTTATGCTGACTTTTTAAACCACTTAGAGGGGACTCTAAAGCACTGTGAAGTGGTATATGAGTCCAAGTGATATTACTATCTGATTTTACAACTTTTTGCTACAGTTGTTAAGTGAATCATATGGTCATTAAGTGAATCCAACTTTTTCCATTGACTTTGCTTGTCAGAAAGTTGCAAATGACAACCAAGCGACCAGTGGTGGGTTTCAAATTTTTTGGGAACCCCTTCTGTAGGTGTGGCCTGCTTTCCGGGTCCACTGGTGGAACCTCTTCTAACGGTAGATTAAAATCTTCGGTAGATTTAATGAACCGGTTCTACCAAATAGGTGCGAACTGGTACCTCTTCAAGTGACCCTGGGAATGTTGCAACTGTCGTAAGTATATACCAGTTTTCAAGCATCCAAATTTTGATCATGAGACAGTGGGGATGCTGAACAGTCATACGGTCAAGAACTGGTCATAAGTTTCTGTTTTCAGTGGTATTGTAACTTTGAATAGTTGTTAAATGAATGATGGTAAATCAAGAACTATCTAGAGTCATAAACTAACTGCTTAACAACTGTGGCCATTTGGTCCAGCATCATGTCAATCTGACCAACTATAGTTAACTGGCCTTCTCTCTACTCCTTTCCCTTCCCCAGTTCTCTATCCCCACTACCCATCTTTCTATGTTTCTGAAAAATAATAAAAAGGGACATTGAAATAACATCTACAATCTTCCTCAATAATCTCAGATGTAATTGATGTAGTGCTGGAAACCAGAAAATATAAGTCTCGAAAAATTCATTCATAGTAATCAGATACTCCTACCCATTTATTTACCATAAGTTCCATTTGAAGATAGATCTCCTCTGGAGGGGGGACCAAAAGCACATGCATATCCTTTCCCTACCACCTTTTCATGTTGTACTGCTTTCTCCTAGCAGTGGATTAAGGCCTTCCTTTCTCTTTCTTTTTTCTTCACACATTAAAAAACCTCTTTTTGAAATACAGAATGTCATGTTTTGCAGAAATCTTAAGTAAATTGCCTCAGCTGTCTTCAGTTAGGAAGAAAATAGAGTGGGTTTTTTTTTCCTGCCATATTTCACTCTACATTATTCCATAGCATTACCGCATACTTCTAAAATGTGTGGGAACTGAATGAGGCAAATCCAGTTAATATGACAGATGAATATATGTTTATGAAAAATTGTTTTGGACCATTTGGGGTATTCTGGTTTCTTCCTCGGTGCCTTAATAAAAGTTCAAAATATAATTTAAAATCAGTTATTTTTCAAAGCTCATGCAACTGTAATTTGAAGTGTGGCCTCAGGGGTGAAAGGCCATTAAATAACTTACTGATCCATGAAGACAATTTCAAAAATTTACAGTAGGTAAAGTAATGTGAGATTGTTTCTGTATTTGCATGTTTAATTTCTCTGTGCTGAAAGGCATTATTGCAGATCATCTTGATAGAACTCTGTGCTTGGCAATAAACTAGTTTGAGTTTTCAACATGATTTTCTGTTGATTGCTGAAGAAAAAGACCAAACCATCTCTCCATCAGCGATCAGCACACAGATCAGCATAGTTTAATTCCAAGGTTAACATCAGACCAACAATCAAGTAAACAATACCCCAATCAAGTAAATGCCAAAGAAGCCAACAGCAAACAGCCCAATCAAATAATATCTAATATTCTTTAGATTAATATCCACCATCACCAATCCTGACAGGTGAGCCCCTAGAATATAAACTGACTCAAACACCACTCCTTACTAGCACTGATGATGTTACCTAGTTTGGGTAATGAAACGTCTGCAAGAAAACAAGCAAGCTCAGAGAGCACTAAAAACCTGGAATAGTTTAATAGTTGTAAATAAAGGGGACAAGTCCTGTCATAGGTAGTTAGTTGTCTAAAAGACAGGAAACAGAAGGTAGCAGTAAACACATGTTATTTTTTTAAGAAATAGGAAGTAGGGGTTGTCTTTGAGACTCATCAGTTTTTTTTCTTTGTTAGTCTGGTGTGTGTCTGTGTGCACAGCCTGAAACATAGGTGGTCCTTGACTTAGGACCACAATTGAGTCCAGAATTTATGTTGCTAAGTGAAAAATTTGCTGAGTTTTGCTCCATTTTATGACACATTTAACACTGTAGTTGTTAAATTAGTAACACAGTTGTTAAGTGAATCTGGCTTTCCCATTGACCTTGCTTGTCAGAAGGTTGCTAAAGATAATCAAATGAGCCTCGGACATTGCAATCGTCATAAAAATGAACCAGTTCTCAAGCATCTGAAAGTAAATCGCATGAAAATGGCTGCAAAGGTCATAAGTGTGAAAAAATGGTCATAAATCACTTTTTTCTCTGCCCTTGTAACATTGAATGGTCACTAAATGAACTGTTGTAAGTACAAGCAATTGCTACAGTACTTTTATAGAAGTGTGCAGAACAGAAAACAAGGAAAATAGCATTTCAAAAATAGTTGCTTGATAGTTTGTCATTAGAGAAATAATTGGAATGTAAGCTATAAGACTTTATTCCGTATATCTATTTTAGTTATAAGTTTAGTGTTTAGGCCACTTTTTGTTGATATTCCATTTCAAATACATAGTTTTAATATCTCATTTTTCAGGGATTTATCGGCAATGATATCCAATTGCACTGTGTGTGTGTGTGTGTGTGTGTGTGTGTGTGTGTGTGTGTGTGTGTTTGGGGAAAGGGGGAGTAATGCTACAAATGTAGACTTGCATTGACTCCCCAAATTCTTTAAACCATCACTGTCTTTTGCCCTAACATTGCTTCCCAAAGTAAATCACTATGTATCAATTACAAATTTTGTAAATATTTGCCACTGGTTTCCTTGCTCTTCTCCCTAACGTATATGAAAAATCTAAATGCTGGTAAATATGGAGCTCCATAATTTCTAATAAATGCCTTGGATCATTGAATTAGCAATGTAGCTATTGCCATTTCTCCATAAGCCTGTAATTTCTTCAAGGCGTCAAAGTCATTTGTAATGTCTGCAAAGCATCAGTGTTAATAAACAATGGTTCCCAGATCATGCTGGAGGTCTGGGGGCTGCTACTAAATAATACAAATAGCAGTACCACCTGCAGCGATTGAATGCAATGACAACTTTTAGCTATTATTTAGGGAAGATATATTCAGCTCCTTTTTTCCCTTTCATGCATACAACTTCAAATCCTTCTCTGTATTAGATAAGCCACTTCATAAGATATTAAAAAGAATTCCTCAACAATACCGTGTTAACAGAATAGTTTGCCAGCTGACAAATCAGAAACATCCTTTCAGACTGTTGCTTTGTATGACTCTATATGCCAAAGGCTTTGTTTTTTAAGATGAATTGTCCTGGTAAACTTTGGGAGTTGAACAGCCTAATTATTAACATGAAAGGAAACCTTCATTGAAAAGAGGAAGCTGTTGGGCTAGCAATATATGTATCCCTAAAAAAAAAGGGGGAGAGAGAATGTGGCGGAAAAGCCCTGACTGTATTCCTGACTACAAATCTTTTACATGCATCATCTAGCAGCCACTCCTCTTCGTTCTCATCTGTCATCAATTTGTCAGCGTTCAACCCGTCACCTGCTTATCCAGCTGTGCCTTCGAAATTTCAAAGAATGGGTCCCAAGTTCTTTCAAACTCTGCCAACCTACTCTCTGGTGAAAAGGCCAATTTACTCAGTTCTGAATAGCTGCACATTCTTCACACAACTGAATCCCTGCAGAGATGCTCTGACAGAGATAGCCAGAAAATACAAAAGAAGCGTTTTGCCATTCCTGTTCTTCATAGAGTGAAGGGCATTGACAATTGGACTTTGTTTAAGATTTCAGCCATGTTTTTTTTTTAATGCACAATACTGAATGTGGGCATAGTTGCAATTTTTTTCAGGAAAATAAATCAGGATCTATTATTATTTTGGCCTCAGTGTTGGGAAAAAGTTTGTTACTCCTTCTGTTCCCCCCTCCTTTTTTAACATCATGTAAAAATCTTGCATCAACAAAATGTAACTTGTTTTCCAATAGAATGAAATAAGAATATCATTTGCAAAATTCTATGTTTTAATAAGCTAATGTATTTTTAAGGTGGCTCAAACGTCCTTATTCTTTTTCTGGAATTGATTGTTGGGGGAAGAATGTTGTATCCAAACATAGCTTCTAATTAAACAAAACCATAAAATAACAATGTCCAAGGATTTTAAATTTTGCCCCAGGTGAAGGGTCAGGAATCATTCCCTGCACATTCCAATGACATTATGAATTATACTAGGGGTGTCCAGATAAAGGGCTGTGGGCCAAACCTGGTCTGCAATGTGGTTGGATCCGGCCTGCAGGGCCATCCTGGTGTACCCAATGTAAAAAAGGAAACATCAATCTAATGTACCTTCAGCCTGTTCTACCCAATGTGAAGAGGAAAGATCAGTCCAACATAACTTCATCCCAGTCTACCCAGTGCGAAGAGGAAAGATTAGGCCAGCGTAGTTTTGGCCTGGTCTACCCAATGCAAAGAGGAAAGATCAGACCAGTGTGGCATCAGCCTTGTCTACCCAATATGAAGAGGAAACATGCCAGTAGTTTGGAGAATGGCGTCAAGCTGGCCATGCCTACCCAGTTGGCCACACCCAGTTCTCCATGCCCAGTCGGCCCCCTGATGTAGCCCTCAATGAAATTGAGTTTGACATCCCTGAATTATACTATCACAAGAGTATGCTCCCAGAAAGATAATCCATAATGGATTAGTTATATAAAATGGACTAAATTTCTATGTCTAGACTAAATGTAATTCAGGGAAGATGGAAATGACCACCTTGATATTGGAACATGAGTTTCCTAAGTCAGAAGGTATCCAGTGAGAAGGGAATTAGGATTTATGATGTGACTGGATTAAGACTGAAAGGTAATCTAGTTGCCTTTGCCTGTAGAAGCAAAAGGAAAGTTTGATGCTACAAAAACATGCATACCATTGTTATATGGAATGACAGAATCATGACCAAGACAAATTTGATGTTCTTAGAGCAGGAATGTTGATTTTGAACAGCAGCATTCAGAGAAACCAGTAAATTAAAATGGGATGGGATGATCATTCCTCATTACATTTTTTTCAGAGTAGATAAGAAATGGGTACAACATTGCAGCTAAAAGGTATACATTAGTGCTTGGATACAATACAAGATATAATGGAGTGATCTCAAGACCAGCCACACAAAAATAATCCAAATCTTTGCCCCAACCATAGATACAGAGTAAGGAAAAAAATATGTAGTAACTTGTATGACACCACGCCAACAGAAGACCTCATACTAACCATAGGAGATTCGTGACCCGACAAAAGGGCGAACGACTAAACCGTGTCGCTAAAACCGCGATGTCATCAATGCGTCGACAACAGCGCGCTGACAACAGCGCGCCGACAGAAGCGCGATTTAAGTTAAGGTAAGGGTTAGGTTTAGGTTTAGGTTTAGGTTTAGGTTTAGGTTTAGGTTTAGGTTTAGGTTTAGGGTTAGGGTTAGGGTTAGGGTTAGGGTTAGGGTTAGGGTTAGGGTTAGGGTTAGGTGTAGTGTTAGGGTTACAGTGCGCTTCTGTCGGCGCGCTGTTGTCGACGCGCTTCAGCGCTCATTCTTCGGCGCGCTTTAGAACTCGCGGTTTTGTCACCGCGGTTTAGTCAGGCGCGCTTTTGTTGTTCACCCTTTTGTGGGTGAACCTAGGAGATTAGTAGAACCATAGAATGGTAAAGCTGAAAGAAAAGTAGTATTTGGCATAATAGCAAAAAGTGACTAAGTGTAGGAATTAAAACAGGAAGCAGCCTAATAGAGTTCTGCCAAGAAAATAGCTTTTTTCAGTCACCTTAAAGATAACATGCACATGGACCTCACCAAATTTGAATTTTGCAAGCAAAAGAAAAAAAAGGAAAAAGGAAAAGCCTTATTTACTCAGGAAAAGCAAAACCTAGCATTGACTACAATTCAGATCATGAACCCCTTGCCAAATTACCATTTAAACTGAGAAAAAACAAATAATCAAACCTAGACGATGCAACCTCAGCAATAATTCCATATGATTATGCAGTGAGGATCAAGAAGTGATTTAATGGATTGGTTTGATGAATAGAGTGTCTGAAGAACTCTGATCTGAAATTCATGACGTGATTAAAGACAAAGCAAACAGAAATATTTTGATACACATCAAGCAAAAGGCAAAATGGTTTTCAGCTAATATGTTGAATATAGCAGAAGAAAAACAGAGAGCAACTGAGGAAAATAGACAGAACTGAACACCAAGTTCCAAAGAACAAAAAGAGACAAGGAGGATGTCTTTTCATTTTGGTTTTAAATTACAACTGAATGAGGCAATTACAAGATTTATTTCATAACATTACAGAAATCAAGGGGATTTTTTAAAGTTAAAATGGGCACAAGAGTATAGACCAGGGGTGTCAAACTCAATTTCATTGAGGGCTACATCAAGATTTTGTTTGACCTCAGGGCCAGGGTAGGCATGGCCAGCTCAACATCTCTCCTGTCAGGGCACCTGTGGTGGCCCAAGCACTCTACCAATGAAAACAGGCTCCTGAGCTCTGTTTTCACTAGCAGAGGGTTTCAGGAGGCTGTGGCAGCTGAAAATGAAGCTTGGAAGCCCATTTTTGTTGGCAGAAGAACTGTGGTCGAGCCCGTGGGGTTTCCAGGGCAACCCCTCAGCCCAGATCTAAGTACTCCTTGGGACAAATCCAGCCCCCAGGCCTTGAGTTTGATACCCTGGTATAGACAAAAAAGATGAAAGCACATAGTACAAATACACAGAAAAACTATACAATAAGCAATCCAGAATTAGTGATACATGCAAAGGCTGCTGAACTACAGCATTCTGGAATGTGAAATTAAAGCGTCTTTGAAAATATTGATAAAAAAAACCTGCAAATGTTTATGGAATGTCAGCAGAACTGATACTTAAAACATGGTGCAATTGAGCTACTACACTAGAATCTCTTTTTTTTATAAAATAGTTTTTATTAAACATTATTACCTTTAAAAACAGAAAGAAAAACACAACAACATAGGAAAAGACAACACATACATAACAATATGAAGTAAATATACAGCCTTTTGTATCGGCATTCATTAGTTATACATTTTTTTAAGAGTAAAACATACAGTATGAACAGTATATAGATTTAATTATTATATATGTAGCATCATTAAATCACATCTGCCTTTTCTTTAGTAGCTGTTAGCCTTCATTCACAGCAAGTTCTTATCAAAAGCCAAATACATTGTAATGTATTGGCATGCTATATTTGTATCTAAAAATATGACTTTTTGTAAATGACAGATAAAAATTTGCTCAATAAAACTATTTTCTAGGTGCTATTAAAGACTTTTTGTATGGTACCTGGTATGCCAATAACTAGAAGGACTACTACTACTACCAGTTTATGGCATAGTTTTTCAACTTTGATTTTCAGATGCTTTGTGATCTTCTCCAATTCTTTGCCTTCCTTTCTAGTATTCCCTAATATTACACATCAATTAACCATATGTTCTTCTTTCCAACCACAGCTAAATCTGGTATATTATGAGCCAGGACTTTCTTTTCTACTTTGTATCAGAAATTGCACAATCATTTGCTTGCAGATATGGATAACCCAACAATGAGTGATGACACTGTATTTCATTCACTAAAAAGGCAATGGTAGCGATTGTCCAAATAATTAAACTAATGTTCTTAACCACATGTTAGTAAAATATGCTCAAGATTTTAACATCAACAAAACATAGAACAAGAACTGTCATCTAGAGAAGCTGGATTCAGAAAGAACAGAGGCATCTGATAGCACTATCTCACATCTGATAAATAATGACAAAGGAAGTACCAAAAAGATTATGGTTTTGCTATTGCTCATTTTTGTTATGCAAAGTCATTTGATATAAGACAACAGTAAAATGTGAGTAGCCATCAAAATAGGAGTCCATTAGGCCATGTCATCTTCCTATTAAAGAATTTACTATATTCTTTAATATGGAAGTAACTTTGAACAAAATGTGAAATAACCAATATTAAGAAATGGAAGCACTAAGGCTGCATACATAACAAAATAAATCAAAAGAAATGCTGGATTTGAAGAAATAGAAATGGAAATTAAAATTGCTGGGAGAAACATCAACAGTCTCAGATGTGCTCTTAGTTCCACTTTGATGGTTAGAAATGAGGAAGACTTAAAAGATTTCTTGTCCAGGAAGCCAAGGAAAAGAATGTAAGCTAGGCAACTACTAAGAAATGATAGATAGAAGATGATAGATAAATAGATAGATAGATAGATAGATAGATAGATAGATAGATAGATAGATAGATAGATAGATAGATAGATAGATAGATAGATAGACAGAAAGACAGACAGACAGACAGACAGACAGACAAACTTCTAACCAACCTAATATTTTATATCAGGCAATGCCAACTGACTGCAAAAGGCAGAGAAAAAGTTGAAGTGGTTTGAGATTTTATCTCCCTTGACTTGTAAACTCACAGGAAATTATACCAATGAAATAAAAGCATGTCTGCTATTGAGAAGAAACTCTGTCACAGATCTACACAAAATATTAAAGCACACAGACATCACACTGACAACAAAGGGACATAGTATCGAGGCCATGAGACTGCCAATTACAATATAGTATATAACTGTGCGAGGAAGATCATCAAACAAAAATAAATAAATCTGGATGCTTTTGAATTATAGTGCTGGAGAAAATTATTTCAAGAACAAATAATTCTATATTACATGAAATAAAACCAGACTTCCCCACATCTTAAGATTAGGTATTTGGGATAAATAATGCAAAACCAAAAGGAATTGAGAAGATTCTGGTGCTTAGAAAAATAAAGTGAAACTTAAAAGACTGACTATCACCATGAATAACACAATCAGTAGAGTACAAGAACTCAGAGAAGCAGTTACTAACAGATTCCCACTGTGTCACAAAGAATCACAAAGAGTGTCACAAAGAGTCCCAAACAGTTGAGCTACTGGACAGCAGTAGTTCAATGGTCTAATTACACATTGTCAACAATGGCACAAAAATAATAAAAATATTAATAAATGTAAAATAGAAAATGAAAACCACAAAAGAAGGAGGCTAAACATGGGCACCTCAGCAATGGCGCCATCTTCATAGGTCCTTGGTCACCTGGGAGCCCAGGTGGGAGCCCTGGGAGCCTAACAACATAACCAAGACTTGAGGGTTTTTCCAGAATAACAAAAGTGATGAAGCTAGTTTAATTTCTGGAAGATGAATATTCCATAAGGTGGACACTATGGCAGGTAAGGTGCATTCTCCTTGGACCCATCAAATGATTCCTGGTTGATAGTACCTAAAACATGCCTATTGTGCTAGATCTAGTAAGGTGAACTGATGTAATCAGAGAGAGGTGATTCCTCAGATAACACAGTCTCATGCAATGAAATACTTTTAAGTTTAAAATGAACACCTTGAATTGGTGCCTTATCCAGAGACCAGGATAAAGTATTTAATGCATCACTTAAATCATCAGGGTTAGAGAGATAAACATTCACCCAGATATGAAGATATTTAAAAAGATATGAGAAAACACCAAAACTTATGGCACCCCACATAGTAGGGCTGAGGGTGGGATCACTCCTTAATCATACATAATACTATGCCATCTACCCCAGTCCTTAGATCCAATCTAGGAAGATACTATGATTGATGGTATTTAAAGCTGCCAAGGTCAAAGGAAAGGAGGGATGTATGATCGGCATCCCACCCATACCCTTGTGATGGACCTGTGCCAAAGCCAGAGAGTATTGGCATAAAATAAAAGAATAGCTGTAACAAATTACAGAACAAAAGATCGAATGGAAACAAAAGATCAAAAGGAAACAAAAGATCAAATGGAATGTTCTGTTGGGCATATTAGATGATAAAAAGTGTAAAAAATCACAATATATAATAATATATATATTAACTGCAACAAGAATAGTATTCGCTCAAAATTGGAAACAGAATAATATCCCTTCACATGCAATGATAATAAGAAAGGTACTTGAATGTGCAGAGATGGATAGGTTAACCCTGGAACTGAAGGATAGAGAGGAATTGGAGTATTATAAAGTGTGGAGTAGATGGTATAAATGGTTGGACGATGGACGTAAGATACTGTATTAGAATTAAGTATTATCTACAACAAATAAGATAACACTGTATATACCTGTAAATATTATTATATTCTAAGCGACTATATAATATAGAGTGTATTAGAGAAGATAGAAATAGAGCTTATGTAAATATGAATGATATTAATGATACAATACAAAGTCGCTGAAATGAGTGGAAATTTGTGTTTTGTTTTTTTAATGTTTAAATAAGTTCAATAAAAAATATTTTAAGGAAGAAAAAAAAGAAATGTTTGTGTCACTGAAACAGGACTCCAAGGCAGCATTCTGCACACACAATAAAAACAGAGAAGTATCAAGATTTTGTCACCCTTACTGCCACAATATAGACCTTAATAGTGACTCTTTTTCATGTTGTCCCATGATGAGTGACATTCTAGACCTTTCTACTCCCATTTCATTTCTTGCAACTCTTCCACAAACCATGAGGAGTACCAGGATTCCTCAGAATGGAGAGGTTGCTGGAGTATGATCTGACCCAAGGCCTCACCCACCTCTTACTGCAAGCAACAATCAAGGTTTCAGATGGATATAGCAGAATAATAGGGATAGCCCCCAGCTCGCTTTGAAACTGCTCAGGGCCCATCAATTGCGAGGAGCAGACCAATCTAATAGCAATAGCAGAAGCACTTAGATTTATAACCGCTGCACAGTGTTTTACAGCCCTATCTAAGTGGTTACAGAGTCAGCATATTACCCCCAACAGTTTGAGTCCTAATGGTTCCCATCTCCTTGTGGTGGGTTGTGGTATTGTAGAATCCCCAGCAAATTAGGGTATGATTCAGTCACAACCAATGGAACAGCATAAGCTCTCCCATTTTCAGATCACTTTGCCATTGCTTCAACAGGAACTCCAAATTTGCAGTATGGCCATTGTCACGAGTTAAGTTCTGGATGGCTCAGGACAGGCTTATGGAGTTCATGGTTTCGTGGAAACCATGAACTCCAGAGCTATCTCAAACTCCATTCCAAAAGAAAGCAAATTAAAGTGCCCCAAAACTATAAGTCTGGAAACTCCACTGCCAATTTTGAAATGGAGTTGAGCTCAGGCAGGGAAGTTACTATTTAGCAGTGACATGCAGTCAGAGGAGGCAGGGGAGGCACAGCCTCACAACTGTCAATCATGAAAAGGAAAAACAATGTAAACAGGAAAAGGCGACTGCTGAGGGTAGGCTAGCTAGCTGCTGCCTCACCGTGAATGACTGCCTGTTTTAAAAAGCCCTTTAAAAAGCGCCTTCTACTATGAGGCAGGAGAACTGCATGCCTCATCTAGTCTGACTTTTTAGGTGCTCGAGCAGAGTTAAGCAAGGGTTAAAAGCCTAAGAAATCTCAAGGTAGTTGAGGCATGCAGTTCTTCTGCCTCATAGCACAGGGCACATTTTTTAGAGGCTTCAACTCTGTCATTCTGTTTAAAGCTGCAGCATCGCGCTCACTCCTCCTCCTCTCTTTCTCCGTTTCTTATGCCCCCCACCCCCACCACACGGTCCCTCTTTTCCTTCAAATTTCCTTTTTTTCTTTTTTCTTTAATAAATGCAATGCTCAGGCATTCTCTCCTCTCCCGCGACATCCCACTGACTAAAGCACTTTCTTTCGCCCGCCTGTGCTCGCAGCAGAGCTCAGGTGGGCGAAAGAAAGTGCTTTAGGCTCAGGCGGTCAAAAGAAAATGTTTCACTGACTAAAGCACTTTCTTTCTCCCGCCTGAGCTCGCGGAAGAGCTCAGGTGGGCTGCCGCAAGCTCAGGTGAGCAAAAGAAAGTGATTTAGGCTCAGGCGGGCAAAAGAAAATGTTTCACTGACTAAAGCACTTTCTTTCTCCCACTTGAGCTCGCGGCAGAGCTCAGGTGGGCTGCCGCGAGCTCAGGCGGGCAAAAGAAAGTCCTTCACTGACTAAAGCACTTTTTTTCACCCGCCTGAGCCTAAAGCACTTTCTTTCGCCCGCCTGAGCTCTGCCGCGGGCGAAAGAAAGTGCTTTAGTCAGTGGGGTGTCAGGGGAGAGGAGAGAATGCTCAGACATCAGTGCTTCACCAGCCATAAACCTCACCGCACGTCACTGCTATTTAGCAGGAAAGTTGATACAATACCAACAACTCAATTGATCCCTAGGACCCCCCCCCCCAACCTGATGAACAGGGTATCACAACCACAGTGCTGTGGGACAGGGTTCTGTAAAGCACAGGAGATACGCTTTTATATCTCTTGTAATATGTAAAACATTAGTTGTTAGGATTAACTATTGATTAAAGTGAATCAGGCAGCAGTAATTATTACACAGTGTGATACATTTTGTTAGATAGCAATTCCAAATACTGAATTCAGAAATATGATCCTGGTCATATTAGCCTAATAATTCTGTTCAGTTGATGTGCAGCTATTGTTTTTGAATGCATATTTCTCTTAGAAAAGTCAAACTTTATGTAACCTCTGCATTTTTCCTATCAGTTAATATTATTTCTGTGGTTATAAAGGATATTACAGCTTTCATATGGTAACTTAGAACAACAAGGTCACAGATGGAGGGAAGTGGTTTAATGGCTGCTCAATAGCAAAGAAATTACCTTCCCCACAGCCTCTACAAATACTGAAGCTAATGGAACTACAGATCTTCATACAAATGGAATTACTGTGTAATTGCACACACTGTCAAATGAAGAAACATAACGTGGAAATGGCATGGTTATTCATACCACAATCACCAATAGAACAATCACCTCATTTTAGTCTCTGAACATAGTGTTCCAATGAAAGGGAACAGATTTGGAGGGCCATCTATATTAACTGGGGATAAATATTGTTTTAGAAACTTTGGAAACATAATAAAATAACTATTGGTATTTATGTGCCTGTGCGTTCATGCATCCCGAGACTGTAATTTAAAGAAAAGGGGGAAAAATAGATTACTGAAATGCGTTTATCCGGACTGTTGAAGTTCAGGACATGGCAATGTCAACTGAGAAACTGAAGTTAGACTAGTTTTTCATTTTCCCAACTCTGGTCAATCTCTTAAATAATCACTTTGGGTAAAAGTGGGTGAGCTACACGTTCCTGGCTTTCAGCACTAGTTTCAACATCAGTCATTGCAACTTGCATGGCTGTACAATTATATTGTGATGCATACTTCACACAAATCAGGACTGTTTCTGTAAAGCAGGATGTGTCACGGCATCATCATGTGGTATATTGCGACTTTTTCCCCCTTTGCTAAACTGGGTGTTGGCGTGGCCTGTGCGTGATGCATCCGGGCCGCGGCCATGAGTTTTACATCCCTACTGTAAAGAATTGATGAAGTAATACAGTCCAGGGCTAAAGATGGGTAATTTCAGATAAGCAATTAGAGAAGAGCAATAGGCAAAAAACCCCAACAAACAACAAACAACTTCTCATAATCGCCAAGATGTATCTTACCTATGATTTTATTACTTTCTCACATGATACATGGCTTTCCTTAGCCTTAGGTGTAGGCTCTTGTTATGTATTGCTATTTCTACAAGCATCTTGTACAAGATATATCCCCTAATCAGGGATGGGTTCCAGCTGGCTTTATTGCCAGTTCATTGTGCATGTGCTTCGTGGGCACACACACACTCGTTGCACACTTCACGTACATGCGTAGTTCAATTAAAATTGTTTTGCACATGCACAGAACTTTAAAAAAAGATGGCGGTGCCAATGGTGCTGACTGGTTCCCAGGGAGTGGCAGGCCTGGGTCTCTGCCGGTTCCAGCGACCCAGGCTGCCATACAATTACCAATTCAGCTGAACAAGGCCAAACTGGTAGGAACCCACCTCTGCCCCAAATACCATGTGTACATCTCTGATTTGGGGTGGAGTGTCTTCTTAGTGCCCCTGATCGGGTCTGAATCTTCCTGACAGGCAATAACTAACAGTTCATAACATAAGGCAACATTCATTTTGTTTTTTCCTGTTCCATGGGTTGTTTAAGCTTCTGAAATACAATTGCTGCACTGCAGCGCACATTAATTTACAACTAAGTGTCACTAGATGCATTGCATTTCATCTGGATGGTGCAGTGAAACATCAGTTTAAATGGGGGAGAGGGAAGGCTGCAGCAACCCTTTTCATTATCTTTTAGCACACAATTGTACTTAGACATTGCCGAGCACCTTGTGGTATTTCCCCCTTCCTCTAAATGTACACACGGAGAGACACACAAACATGGCTGCAACATGTATATTAAGAACTTAACATTTTCACTGGCCAGCAAGTAAAAAAAAATGATGGATCAATTACTCAGTAGCCCTGGTTGGTGCTTTGTTGTTATCTGTCAACAGAGTGCTGCATTGCAGGCTAATGACTGTGGTTTGGGGAAGCGTTGCTCATGTTAATGTTCAAAAGCTCAGTCATTAGCAAGAGCTCTTGGAAACTAAGAGGAAAAAAGCCATTAATTGACCCCAAGAGGGTGTTAAAGTGTAAAAATATTATCTTTGGGCTTGAGCATTGATACATTTCTACTAGAGCCTGAAATCTGTCAACAAAGCTATTAACGGTATCATCAGGAAGAGTCTTTTTTATTCAGCATCTTCCACAGAGACCAGAGACCTGTCTTAAAGTAACAGAAATAAATGCATCGGCTTCCCCTGGGGTAGATGGAGGGACTGGGGTCTTGTGCTTTTAATTCATAGCCACTGCCTTGGGCCTAATTGCTGCTATTTTTGAAAGAAAAAAAGAGGGGATACTTTCTTCCTACAACTTGAATTCCCAGATAAAGAGAAGCGTACGAAAGAAAGGAAATGCCACAAATTGTTCATTGCTGCGTTCTCAGTAAAGATAAGTCATACATGAAACTTCCCCTAAAAGCTTCCTAATACTGCATGAACCATTAGTATCTTTTCCAGTTATTTTCTCTTTATTGCTTGACCATCTGAGGGCTGATTTAGCCAATGGGGTAATGGCTGAGACAATGAAGCCACTTTAAATGTTATTTTGTCTATTTGACCTCTCTGTATAGTTTTGTGTACTTAAAAAAAAAACTCTTTGCATTCTGCTTTTCTGCTGAACAGTATTCATAAATCTGTTTATTGATCTACCCACTCTTTGCATTTCAATCACTGCAGAATCCTTTGTTCTTTGTTGAGCTTTAAAATTATTTCACACTGCTTGTTCTTCAAATTGTATGACATTATTTAACAGCACCTAGTTATTACATGTTAAACGGACTTTCAGTTATCCCTTCTTTTCTCAGAATTACGTTGTGTGCACTATTTAGATTTGTATTTATTTTGTAAGTGACTTCCTACGATCTGGTGGCTTGTATTTAGACTGTTTCTCTTGATAATTAAAATAATCTCACTTCTACGTTAGGGATAGCGGAATTGTGGTATTCTGGCTAGTTTAAGGTACAATTCTATATAGCCAAAGCAGGACAATCTCTGGTAAATAATACTGGAAATCATAGTTTTGGAAGAATACAAGTTTCTCTTTTCTTTTACACCTTACATATAACAATAGCTCTGCTGGACTGGGCCAGATTATATTTTCTTCTTTAGAATACTAACCAGATGCTCTGGGATGCTAACAACTGGGAGATACAGACATACTCTTTTTCCCCAATTATTCCTACTCAACTGGTATTTGGAGGCATGCTGCTCCCAACTGAACTTAACATTGGCTCTCAAAACTAATAGCCCTTGATAGATCTGTCCTCCATGAATTTATCCAATTCCCCTTTAAAGTAATTTAAGTTAATGGCCCTCACCATGTCTTGTGGTAATGAATTGCACAGGTTAATTATACTCTGTTTGGAGAAATACTTTCTTTTGTCTCTTCTAAATCTCTTTCAGGTGAACTTCTTTGGAAGACTTCTGGACCTGGTATTTTGAGGGGAAGGAGAAGAACACAAAAATCTCCCTACTCAATTTTGCCATTGATGATTTTGTACATTCTGATAACAGTCTCTCTTTGTATCTTTTTTAATAAATAAAGAATCCCAAACATTTGAGCCCTTTCTCTTAAGAAGGGAGCTTCTGTCTTAAATACCTTTTTTAATAAAAAAAGAGTCACAAACATTTGAACCCTTCCTCATAAGAAGGGAGTTTCTGTCTTAAATATTTTGTTTTCTCTCTTCCACCTGTTTCCAGCATTTTTATTCTTTTTGTGAGCACAGAACCAAATACAGAAGATGTTTCAGAAATATATAATGATAGCATATCAAAGTAATGTATTATATATTAATATTACAGGATTAATAATTTTATTATTACTCCTTTACCTAATTATTGCTAGCATTATACCATATTTTTTCGGAGTATAAGATGTTCTGGAGTATAAGACCACCTTAGTTTTTGGGGAGGAAAATGAGAAGAAGAAAATATCTTCCTCTGCCTACTAGCATCCATAGTATTCAGCTGGCTAACTTCAGCTGGCTAACTTCCTGTGAGTGTGTGAGAGTTCATGACTTGGTCAGGCAATTAATAGGCCTAGCAATTAAGTCAGCCAATGAGGGCTATTTGGACTCTGAATCAGTATTTGCTGTGTGAATAACAAGGAGACAGGAAGGAGCCTGACTTAGCTGAGAAATGAAAGTGAAACTCCTTGTGTTTTGCTTGTATTTACTGCTACCTTGGAAAACCTGCTTTTGGTATTGTATATTATTATTATTTTGAATCCTGCTGAATCAGTTACTTGTACGTGCTTTCTGAATGTGATTGCTGCTGCAAATCTGACCAGCCAGGTCAGCTTTAGCACTTATTGCAGCCTGATTCAGCACAGCTGATTGGTGGGTGGATCGCACTGCCGGAATGCCCCAATCAGCTGTTCCAGGCTGCAGGGATTGCCACAGACCATCGCTGCCTCCATTGCTCGCATTTTTGCCCTCTGGTGGGGTTGAGTGAGGTTAGATTCTGTGTATAAGATGCACCCAAATTTTCACCCTCTCTTGTTGGAGAAAAAGGTGTCTCTTATTCTTCAAAAAATACGGTATTTACTTTTTTCACAGTTGCCACTCAGTCAACATCTTTCTATTAATCCAAGATCTGTTTTCTGATTAGTTGCAGGTAACTTAGACCCCCCCCCCCACCAGTATACATGTGAAATTAGAGGATGTTTTATCCCAGCTTACTTCAGTCACTTACTTAAATTCAAGTTCTTTTGCTATTTGTTTGATCAAATGTAGAGATTCTCCTAGAATTTTATACAATTGCTTTTGGTTTTTATGCCAATACTCTAAATAATTCTGTACCATCTGCAGACTTATGTTCTGTAGACAATCCTGTGATATCTGGAATTCTGGAAAATGGGTGGGTGGAAGGGGGATTTCAATTCCACCCACCTACACAAATAATTAATCAAGATATGGGTTCCCCATATTTGCAAAATGAAAGAGTTAGCTAGAACTATCAACCCTCACATATTGACTGTCTATCCATCTGTCTGTCTGTCTCAGAAAATAAGAAAAATAATTCAAAGAACACCAGTTTCAAAAGCAGTAGCATTAAGAGAAGCATTAAAAGAACAGTCAGACAAATGTTTGTAAACAGATACATTTATTGACATGGTAAAAGTATGAATTTTCTGTGCACATTTGGTTGAGCTTTTTTAAGGTAAGTCTTGTTATAGGACAAACCTTATTCCTATTTGATATAGCAGAAAAATGCAGAAAGGTAGTGTGGTATGGACCCTACAAAAATGAACATAAGGGTGAAGATAGTTCTTAAAAAGCTCTGATTTTAATTTTTTTCACATTTTAGAGGCAAGTTTAATAGATGTCTGAAAAAATTGGCAGGGAGTCTTTTTAAGGAAAATAGATACATTTGATTTTGAGCCACCAATTCCCAATAGGACCTTGGCATTTAAAAAAAATTTTTTTTTGCACCAGCTGAACTTTTGGAACATTTTTCAAAAGGAGGACTACACCGAGATGATTACAATAATCTAATCTGGAAATAATTCTGGCAGGAATAACTCTGGCAAGATCTGACTTTGGCAGGAAATATTGCAGCTGGTATTTCAGCAATCAGTCTTAGCTTCATTTCATCTTGAGAAGGCACCCTGCACTACAGAGGCAGCACCAGTCCCTAGTTAAGATGAAGAGTGATGTAGTTGCCCTTGATGAATCATTTTTTACTTAACTTCATCACCTAGGAAAGAATAAAAATTTAGAAGAATGCAACATGTCAGAGATAAAGAAAATGTAGCAATAGCAATTAGACTTATATACCACTTCATAATGTCCTCTCTAAGCAGTTTACAGAGTCAGCATATTGCCCCCAACAATCTGGGTCCTCATTTTATTGACCTAAGAAGGATAGAAGGCTGAGTCAACCTTGAGCCAGTGAGAATTGAACTGCCAAACTGCTGGCAGCTGGCAGTCAGCAAAAGTAGCCTGCAGTACTGCATTCTAGCCACTGTGCCACCATGGCTCCTGTGTAACAACAACACATATTTAGGATTAGATAGGAATTTACAAGTTTGGCAACAGGAAAATAAGCAGCAGAAACCACAAGTCAGGACAAAAGAAGACATAGAGCTTAACCAAGGCATAACTCTGTAGGAGCAAAATGACATATATGCTCAAACAAGGCACAACTCCATAGACAAATGGACAATAGATTAAAAGGTAATAGCTTTGTGAAATATTATTTCCCTATTTCTGGAAATAAATTGTATAAAAGATGGTGCTATGCTATTGTTCAAGGTATCAATTCCCAAATTTTGCTGAAGTGCTTTAGTAAAAGTTTTGCAAAAGTTCATCTCTTCTGTCTGGCTCTGATTGGCTTCTGTGCCAAGCTGAACCAATTTTTAGACAACAAAACAATGTGCAGTCATTTCACTTTTAAAGGGAAAAAATGCATTGCTTCATAGATCAGCTTTGATGTAATGATTGGATTGAATTATTCTCAGATTGGATCATTCAGCTGAATTTTTCATGGTTCTAATCAGCAGCAAAGAGTGGGAGGGGGGGAGAGAAATTCATGATTGTCCCAAAGGTGTTTTTCAAAAGGCAACTGGACTTTTTGTTTGTTTGTTTGTTTTTCCTTGAAGACATTTCACTTCTCATCCAAGAAGTTTCTTCAATTCTGACTGAAAAAAGCTTCTGGAAGGAGAAGCAAAATCTCTTCAAGGAAAAAAACACAAAAAGTCCAGTTGCCTTTTGAAAAAACACCTTTGGGACAACCACGACCTGGATGACTGAGAATCTTCATGGACACCATGTCATCAGTGCTATTTATATTTGAAATAGAAAGTATAGCTGCATAAACAAATATAAATTAGATGGCCCAATTATTGACAGTACCTTTATCTGATGGTCAAATTTGTTTAATATTCAGTCAAGATCCATGTTCTTTTTATGCTGTTTACTATTATTGTATTTTATGCTGTTTACTATTATTGTATTTCTGCAATTTATCAATCTTCATAGAAAACTGTACTTTTACTTATATCGTTTCCTGATTTGAACATCATATAGTAGCAATGCAACTTAGTCAATTGTCAGTTGAGAGTGTCCCACTAAAAAGAACTGCAGAATTTGGGGACAATTTTTTTTGTGACCCATGTAATCTCCTCATGGGAAGATAAAGTATGAGATAGTCAGTATGAGATAGTTTGAAACATCTGGTTCTTACAATAATAGCCCCTTCAAAACAAAAAGCAACTAGCCAGCTTCCATCTTATTTTCTTCTTTTTTTTCATTTTCATTTTTCTTTATTTGGGGAGAATGGGAAAGAAATAATCTTAACAATCCCAGTATTCATGGTTGGCTGCATTTTTCATCATTTGCTATCACATTTTGGAATCATACATAATCGCATACATATTTTATACATAATGTAGCTAGATGTACAGCCTTTTTCATAATCTTGTGATTACAGCTGCCTGAATAATTCTAAAAAATGAGGAAATGAATTCACATGATGTAAAGGCATATTTTTGGAGCATGGCATCAAACACAAAAGTCATTTAAGTCCCACTGATTTTAATGGATGCCAAGATTGAAGTTTGTATTTCTAGTTGCAAACCAGTGAGAGTGCAAGTAAATAGGTCCCCCGTTGATTTCAACCAGACAAAAATGGTTGAACTGGTTTATGAAACAATCAGAATGTTGAAATGGCTTTCTTCAGAGTACAGGAAAAAAAAGAGCATACTAAATTACACCACTGAAAGTACACCTTCATAAATATACCTTTGCATTTTCTTTTGTTTTATACATACCTGAAAGAATCAAGCTGTAGCCAATCACCATCAGGGCACAATTGATCATGAATAATATCCCAATAACTGTAGATGGAGAGATATAATAGCAAGAGGGTCATTTCCAAATAAATAATGAGCAGGGATAATAATTAGCACTGACTCAGTTCACAGGTAGTTCTTCTATGTACTGTACCCCCTACTGCTCAAGAAAGAGTTCAGTTACATTTTAATAGCTCTGGATACTATCAGCAAAATCTGTTTTCCAGTCATTTTAAATCAATGTCATTCCACTCCCACTGAGCCATCTGAAAGTTCCTAGCAATGAAAGATGTGCCCTTGGAATGATTCTGCAAAAAACGTGTCCCTTTGTCAGGCCGTTGCTTGTGTTACACTGCATCTGTGAACAAGATGGAACATAGAGAGGACAATTCCATCCTGCCGGTGCTTTTGGAATGCCAGGAAGATGAAAGAAGCAATCAGAAAGATAAGTATTTTGACACCGCCGTGGAGAAATGTTTGATTGGATTTTGTTCTGTGTATGTCTGAGGGCTCCTGACATACAAATAGTTGAGAGTGTAAGATGTGGGTTTGAATTCACATCTCCCCTCTTGTGTCTAAAGTATAGAGAAGGAGGAGCAACTTATTTCCTTGTAAATCATCACCACCACAGTAGTCTGAGTAAAATGCCTTACAGACCTGCAAATTTTTGAGCAAGATCAAAAGCGGATGTTCTAAACTGCAAAGCAAAAGAAATTCATTCAGTAGAAGGTACTGGGACTTGGCAGGAACAGAGGCAGCTGCTTTCTTTTTGTTTTCTGGGCTTCATGGTCTAAACAACTTTTGTTGGTTCTCTTTGTATATGACCATTCAGGAAATCCTCCTCATGTACAATGTATCTTGTCAGCCATTTCCTGTGTGTGCAAAATGTAATTCGTCACCATGCATCGGCTTGGCAGCAGCTTTGTAAAGGACATGCCGAATTAATGAATATTTCATAAAGAGGTGATTTATTAGCATTCTTCTTTCTTTTGCCTTAGAACCAAGCTCACAAATGGCTACCTGCAGGTACAGGAATGAAACTGAACTCCCTGAAGGCAAATTCCAAATTCCTTAATAACCTCTGAGCCCCAAAGCCTTTCAAAGAGATATTCTGCCAGTCTTCTATGAATATTTCAGTTGGCAGTGCTGCAGAGTATTAAAGGACTGGCCTGTTCATGGCTAACAGAGTTATCTGATGCTCTGCTGTAAGATTATAATTAATTTACATATTTTGGAGGTTTTTTCCTTACCCTTAGAGCAGGAGACAGAGAGGGAAGCTGTCTATTCCAGCTTGCCCAAAAGACTGGGCTTGGTTGCAGAGTAGTAATAACAATAACATTTTATACTCTAATTTACGAAGTTCTGAGGTTACTATCTCAACCAGTTCACAAAGATCCTGATGATGATTAGGTGACAGCAAAGAGTCTGAATTTCCTCTTCTTTTGCTTCTATATGGTAGGGTTGATTGACTTTTTCAGCTCAAAACTGAGAGCCTTAATGAAACCTTCAATGGATTCTGACCTAATAGCTTGGTTTAGATGTAATGCTAAGTCAAGCTTTTTACAAGTTTGGTTTATTGAACAAACCACAGTGGCCTGCTTCATAAATAATGCTAAGCCATATGTCATGGTAAATCAGAGCAAACAGACCACAGCTTGCTTTGGCTTTCAGTGTTGAACCATGCCAATTGCTGCATTCTGGCAGTAAAACATGGTTGGAACAAGCCTGTTTCCTCTGTATTCTGCTTAGTGTTGCTCCTTTCTTGAACCAGGTGACATTCACAATAGTTTGATATATAATTTGGAATCTGGGAAAAAAAATAAATGTAAGAATATTTGGTTGACCACAGAAGATACCAAGAGAGAGAACTGTAATCATTTTAAAACATTCCTGATTTTTCTTTTTAAAAAGTCCTATCTCATGCAAATTTTGATCCACTTTTATTTCATCTTCAAGTATCTTAAAACAAAGATATCTGCATTTTGTATATTTCCACAAGACCCACAAAATTGTAAGATGCAATGTTATTTCTGAAACTTCTGAAGTTCATGTCCTTATCTGTGGAGTGATATCCAGATTGGGGAAGGCTGACCCAAAGTATTCTTACGGTAGAGAACTAGGACATTCTAGAACATCACAGAAATGACATTTTGCTACTAGTATCTTTCTAGAAATACCTTAATATTGTATTCATTATTATTACTACTGATTGGAAACATGAAAGCTAAGCAAGGTAGCCCAACCTGAGAGACACAAAATGATATAGGATATCAGTTTATCTGAGAGACCCTACAGCAAGCATCATTAAAAATTTCTCAGTCATTTTGAGTTTTCTAATTTCAATATACAATACTTATTATTTTTAACCCATGCTGTATTAAAATCATTATATGGGGAAAGAAGTATGAAGAAGTGTCTACTTCATATTACATTTTTTTCCTCATCTACCTTTGCTACAGTGCTGGTGGCCTATCTATTAGCCTCTTCCACTGAAGACTCAGGTATCAAGATTACTGTGTTTCATAGCTTACAAAGTGGAAGACTAAATCAAGTTCTGAGGTGCCTCAGTATCTACACAACCAAGTGTGGATAGCTTGCACTGTTCAGCTGCTGAAGTATATCAACCCATCAATTGTTGACAGACTCCCCAAAGATGAAGAACAACAGAAGACAATTTGTCATAGACTCTGTCTCATAGAAGCATATGAAAGAGCAATCATCCTGTTGCTGTCAATGTATTTTTATATAAATACTGGTATTGGGATATTCCTTGAAATCAATGGAAACACAAACTCGTTTTCTTCTGTTTGGATTCCAAGGGAATGGAAGGGCTTCTTTTTTTTGCAAGATTACAAGAAAGAAAGAGCAATACATTTTTTTTTACTCCTGGTGGAATATCACAAAATACCAGCCTTCAGGCCTCAAAGGATTCAAGTGAAGCATTTTTCTTAAAAGTCTCGGATTCCCAGAAGTGGGTCAAATGGGAATTTAAAAAGTACTCCAACTCTAAGGATACAATCGTCAGTTATAAAGAAATGTTTATTTTTATTTTAGGAAACTGTAATAGTTGAGCCAGCACATGGAAACAGTGTAGTAGCTAGATGGCAAATTTTGGACAATTTGAAGGTTGAGTGTATGCCCTTAATTCAGTATAGTTCTACAAGAGCTATTGAGTCTTAAGATGTTGATCAACATTTATAGCAGAATTACAGGAGGATGTCTGTCAAGGAAGGGAGAAGTTGAATATGGTTAGGAATGGTCTGACTACAGACCAGCTCTTTTAAAGATGGGTGAAACAAAGCCTGTTGTCCTTACTACAAAAAAGGCGTGCAAACGTTATGTTCTCTTGGGGAGAGAATATAAGTCATTTATGTAATAGGGAATCATATTTGTGACAACTATGGGATGCCCATATAATATGAATTCCTCAGTTGACACCCCATGCCCCATTGGGTTATTCTTTCAGATATATTTCCTTACCAATATTTCCTTAGCTAAACAAGAGAAACAGAATGTCCATGAGTGGGCAAGAGAGCAGTGCACACGGGAGCGATCTCTGACTTCCTGCTGACTTCCCATTTGAGATTTCTTTTGGTAAGCTGGCAGGGAGAATCATAAGCCTTCCTTCCTTCCTTCCTTCCTTCCTTCCTTCCTTCCTTCCTTCCTTCCTTCCTTCCTTCCTTCTATTGGTGGATCTTGTCTGCAGTTTAAATAAATGTCTAAAGCATAGATGAAATTAATGAAATTTTCAGCTTAAAATATTAACAGAATTGGAAGTAACCTTGAAGGTTTTCCAGTTCAACCACTGCTCAAGCAGGAGATCCTATACCAGTGATGGCAAACCTTTTCGGAACTGAGTGCCCAAACTGGAACACATGTGTGCATGTGTGCATATGCACTGGAGGCCTGGAAACTAAAGACCAGCTGGCTGGCACGCATGCATGCACCGGCCACCTGGTTTTCTGGTTTCTAGCATGCCCATGTGCACCAGCCAGCTGGTCTTCAGGCTTTTAGGACTCTGGCACTTGTGAAGATCAGATGGCCGGTATACATCACATACTGGAAACCAGAAGAGCAGCTGGTGATGGCATGTGTGCCCACAGAGAAGACTTTGCATGGCACCTCTGGCATGTGTGCCATAGGTTTGCCATCATGGTCCTATACCATTCCAAACAAGGGACTGTCCAGTCTCTTCTTAAAAGTTTCCAGTGATGATTCTACTATAGTAGAAGTGTTAGGATAAAACTCAAATTTAAATGCATACCTCACATCTATATTTACAACTTTTTAACTCAAAAATGTGTGGTGGACTCATTTCTAGACTAGCAATAAGATTATTATGATTTTATCCCATCCTGAAATGTCCAATGATGTCCCATTTGCACTCAGTTTTAGGTCTAAACTTTGGAAGTTCTCAAACCGCTGGAGGGAATCATTCCTAGTGGTAGCTTTGATATTAAACAAAAGCTTATTCTCTTAGCTTCACTAGATACTCCAATTTGTTGGTTTTGGGGAAGACCATTAAGATCCTATCAATCATTTGGATGCTAGTGATAGTGTCCAATTGAATTATTATATTTTTCTGCTATATTTGACATCTTTGAGGAATTTATTACAGCAAACAAAAGGAGAACACCCAGAATATTACTGAAGAAGGCTCACAGTCTTGGACCATCAGGTTTGAAGGAATTAAAATCTGACCTACATTTTTTTTCCGCAGGAATGTGAACACTTTTATTTATTTGATATGGAGGCATGGATGCTTTAATAGTTGCCAGCTCATCTGGACTCTGTCTAACTGATTGATTGGGCATCTTCTTATCACTCACATCCTCACTGAAGCTGGAAAGCTACCATGAACATATGCCTCAAGAGATATCTTTCCTGCTTCCTTTCTTTTTCTGAATGCTGCCTCAGGATAATGTTTTCTTCTTTCATTCATCACTGTTGCTCTGTGCCAAATGCATAGGCTTTCAACCCACAGTTGAAGAGAACAAATAAGCATGCTACTAGCAAGGCCTGAGTGATGGAAGATATCAGCCTGTAAATGGCCTAACTGGTTCTTACTACAACTCCTTTTCTGAGATCTTGACTGCTTGTTTCCTTCAAATAGATTCCAAGAAACAACAGGAAACAAGAAGTTCCTTGAGAAGCTAGTTTTAATCAGACCAGGCTCCTTCAGAAGGAGACAGATAGACAGAATCAGACGGAATCAATTCTCTCTCTCTCTCTCTCTCTCTCTCTCTCTCTCTCTCTCTCTCTCTCTCTCTCTCTCTCTCTCTCTCTCTCTCCCCTCTCTCCTCCCTCTTGTATCAGCTACTTGCTATTATTCTAACCCATTTTTCCTGACTTCCTATTATTTGTAAAGTCTTAAATCTATCCAGATGGACCATAACTATATTGGTCTATAAAAAATCTTGTCCACTTACTTTCACTTAACAAAGACATTGTGATCAGCTGTTTTTTAAAAGTAAAACATATAGTTTAACCTTTACAGAGTACTGAAGGGATTAGTCACAAAGTAATGATTCATAGCCTAGTAATCTAAGACTTCAGTCCTTTAACTTCAATTGAATGGTGCCCATATTGATTACAATGGGAGTTACTTTGGAGTTATTACTATAAATTTCTCTCCTAAAATGACCTGTTCTAAAAGTAAATTCTACTTAATGGAATTTAAATGTATGTCTTTAAAATGATTGTGTCTTTGGACTGCCTCACCTGTTTCTGGTTTGGGGAAATAAAGTGCAGTATTGTTGTGAAGGCTTGCTAGAACGATAGAGATAGAGACGAAAGTACCATTTCATTAGTCTCCCAGGGAATGCAATTTTGCTAGGGGATGAAGCAAATCCTTGTGTAAGATTTTTGTGAACTATACAGTGTACTACATGCATGAAGTATACTGCCTTTAGAAATCATATAACTCATAGAATCAGTTTTGAAAGCTTATCACACAGCAAAAAGTACAAAGCATTGCATGCCAAGATCCGAAGGGGAATCTGAGATGTTTCTAAGTGGAACTGAGAAAGGCTCCTTTTTAAAACCCTGGGATATACTTTGAAAGTCAGTATCAATTCTGTATTTACAGACCTTTGAGTGATTTAACCTGATCTCCATATGCTGTACTTATGGCAGTTCTACTTTCAGTGGTAAGCAATTGCTGCTTTTGTGACTAATGACAATATTAGTGTTATACACTGATGAAATTAGGGCAGCTAACCAAATCTCCAGTTAGGTTAAGGTAACCCCCTATAATGTAAAAAAAAAAGTTTAACTTGTGCAAATGTACCGTATATACTCGAGTATAGGCCGGCCCGAATATAAGCCGAGGCACCTAATTTTACCACAAAAAACTGGAAAAGTTATTGACTCGAGTATAAGCCTAGGGTGGGAAATGCAGCAGCTACCAGTAAATTTCAAAAATAAAAATAGATACCAATAATGTTTTTGAATATTTATTTCAAAGAAAAACAGTAAAGTAGCTCTGGGACATCGTTATGTGGCTGCTTGCCATAACAAGGAGGAGGTGGGACATCGTTGCAGAGCGGCAGGAGGGGGAGGAAGGGGAATCGTAAGACAGCCCTGCATTACATTAGAATGTGAGGAGGGGGGATGGTGCGGTGCGCGCTGCGCGGCAAACTGACACAGAGGGAGGGGAAACTCACAGGGGCGCCGGGCCATTCACGAGCGTCACCCAGCGGCATGGCCCCACCCCTTTTTCTCCTCCATTTCGGGCAAATTTTTCACTGACTCAAGTATAAGCCGAGGCGGCTTTTTTCAGCCCAAAAAGTGGGCTGAAAAACTCGGCTTATACTTGAGTATATACGGTAAGTCATATTGTTGTCATATATTACTGTGTGTCATATAGCAAAAATCTTGAAAAAGGTTTTTTTTTATTTCCAGTTTGTTCCCAGGTCAAATTTCAGGATAAAAAATTTGGGCGGTTTGCCTGTAATACCAAAAGTAACTTGGA
Source organism: Thamnophis sirtalis (assembly GCF_051295495.1). Lineage (NCBI taxonomy): Eukaryota > Metazoa > Chordata > Lepidosauria > Squamata > Natricidae > Thamnophis > Thamnophis sirtalis. The sequence goes on from NW_028261381.1 coordinate 120,721,887, forward strand.
GTTGCAATATCTGATCTCAGCAAAATATTATATCACATATAATAATACATCAGTAAGTGTTGTAAACATTTTGCCTTTTCTGTCTCTCTTTCCAACCCCTTACTTTCTGTGTTAAACATTTAATATTATTCTGTTCTGTGAAAGTTTGGGCTTGACAAGAAAGCAAATTTGACTGACTGAACATCCAAAAGTGATTTCTTGACAATTTGATTTCTAAATACCGTACTTTTTCCTCAAAAAATTGTATACTTGTACAGAATCTTTAAGGGTATCTGACACTAATTAGCTTATTTTCATGTTACCATATTGAAACCTACAGTACCCTAAGATATTATGTTATTTTAGAGAAAAAATTAGGAATGGGACATTTGCATATCTTGTCTGTTAATTGAGAACCTGATACTTTTATTTTATTTTTATTGGCTAAGGTTTTTAACATGCATCATGCTATTCCTCTTTGGAGTAAGCAACTTCATGCAATATGCAGAAAATAAACAAATACTGATGATATACATCTTCAGATATATATATTTTATCTTTGGAAGCTGTCTTCACCAATTCACATATAGCTTTTTCTTCTTTACATTTCAGCTCCTTCTTTCTAAGAATCAAAAGGACTCATTCCAATCATGACTTTTTTTTTTGGTCTTCCCCTTCCTCTAGTCCATCTTCCTTTATACATTTGCTCTGTGATTCAATCCTCATTCATTCTCCAGTATGATCAAACCACTTCAATGTACTTCTTTCATACTGGTCACTCACTTTTGTATTCAATCCACATTCATGCAACAGCTATTCATTCCTGATTACTTCCTGGTTTCTCACACACATTTCTTAAGTACCTCATTTCTACTGCATTCAACATACATTTATACCTCTCCTGACATCTCCAACTGCACTCTCAATACCCAGCCATTTTCTTCCAACAAACATTAATTCCTTATAACAGAACACATGCTGCAAGCATTTTCAAAATCCAAAACCAACTTTTCTCAACTTAACATTCCTGCATCCTTATCCTATCTTTAGTAAGCTTTATATAATTTTTGTTATTTTGTTTATTAAGATATAGAGAGTAAACAACAAATGAATAAACAAGAATTTTACCAATATTAAACTGAATAAAACTGAAAATATTAGATAATTTTTACTATAACCTTAGTTTGGTTTTATAAAGCTAAATCACTTGTTTTGCTTTAAAAACTGCAGGTCATTATTCATATCAAATTAGTATCCAAGTATCAAGAACAACAACAACAACAAATAAAGGGAAACAAAATAGAGACTTACAGTAATTTCTATCTAGTGATTAAAATTGTTGAGAATTTGAATATTAAAATTTCAGGTTAAGGAAAACATTTTGAATGTAGTACAATAATCTAATAATCATTGAAAATAGTTTGCATTCTCAACAAGCAACATAACATTGTCTGCATATAAAAGTACTAGTACATTTTTCATTCCATCCAATGTACCTCTAACATTATCACAAGCTTTCTTATCATTTATTCTGCTTTACATAAATGACCTTTGCAATCATATTATAAGCAGCTGTGTCCTCTTCACTGATGATGTAAAACTATTTAACAATGCATTTGACAATGCTGCTGGCCTACAAAGAGATCTTGACTATGTGTCAGAATGGTCACGCAATTGGCAACTCCAAATCTCAACTAACAAATGCTCTGTCTTACACATTGGCAACAAAAATCAGAACACCAAATACAAACTGGATGGATACACCTTGTCCACTTACTTTCACTTAACAAAGACATTGTGATCAGCTGTTTCTTAAAAGTAAAACATATAGTTTAACCTTTACAGAGTACTGAAGGGATTAGTCACAAAGTAATGATTCATAGCCTAGTAATCTAAGACTTCAGTCCTTTAACTTCAATTGAATGGTGCCCATATTGATTACAATGGGAGTTACTTTGGAGTTATTACTATAAATTTGTAGATGACCCCCACTCTGTCAAGAACCTAGGAGTACTCATCTCAAATGATCTAAACCCCAGAGCTCACTGTAACAGCATTGTCAAAAAGGCTTAACAGTTGTTAACCTAATTTTGCAAAGCTTCTTCTCAAGTAACATTGTACTGAAAACTACAGCATAGAAAACCTTTGCCAGACCAATTCTTGAATACAGCTCATCTGCCTTGAGTCTACACTGTATATCAGACATTAATACAATTGAACGAGCTCAGAGATATTTCATGAGAATAGTACTCCACTCCTCTGCTAACAACAGAATCCCTTAAATTTTGGGCTTGGACAACCTGGAATTATGCCACCTTGCATAGTACACTAAATTGTCTGCTACAATGTCCTACCTGTCAATGACAACTTCAGCTTCAACTCAATAACACACGGGCAAACAATAGATACAAATTCAAGGTAAACCACTTCAAACTCGATTGCAGAAAATATGACTTCAGCAACAGAGTGGTCAATGCCTGGAATGCTCTACTGACTCCGTTGTTACATCCTCAATCCCCATAGCTTCAACCTCAAACTGTCTACTGTGGACCTCACCCCATTTCTAAGAGATCCGTAAGGGGGCATGCATAAGTGTACTAGCGTGCCTACCATCCCTGTCCTACTGTCCCCATTTATTTGTACTTATTTCCTTTGTTCACGTCCATGTTTATACTTATACCTGTTATCTTGTACATATTTGACAAACCAAATAAAATAAAATAAAAAAAATTACACATCTTTGACTTATTCCCTGTTTACTGCTTACTTTACACTAATCATTTAATTTAATCTTACACATGCTTCATTTCATTGTATACATTTCTTACAGCAACTGTCAACTTCTTGTTTATGCAAAACAAACCATAATAAAGCCTATTCACTTTATAGTATCTTTAAAGCATTAATTCTTCTTCTTTTCTATGAACAGCACATGTGCCCATTTTCTGCTGTTGGTCCAATATTTTCCATTCAATTAGAGTTTTGCCCAAGACCTTCCCAGATTCTTAAGTAACTTATTCCCTGATAATTTTTGTACTCAATCTGTTTTTCTCTTTGTATATATACAACAACAATGGAATTCTTTCAATTGCCAGGCACAGATATAGTATCTGCACACCCATCAAATAAGCTGCATAGATAACAAGTTGCTTGGACACTCCATGAACAAATTATTTCCATATTTTAACATTTTTCCAGTTATGCCATCTGTATTTGCAGCCTTACCATTTTCCAATGTTATACTTTCAGTTTAGTTTCTTTCATTTTCTTCTGCATTCAATTTTCCCAAAGATCCATTCATGATACTATCAAATAGCAGTCTGTATCCCACTCAAAATCATTATTGAATTTTTCAGTAATTGCTAATTCTTCATTATTGCATTCTTTAATAATTCTCTCAGACTTTTACAATCAAATCAATAATATTTTTTTAGATTTATATACTCTTCTTTATTCTTCTATTTCTCTACATATTCTGAATACTATTAGTATGGACTGATTTATGTTTAAATCATGTATCCAAAACAGGTATTTTTCTAAGGAGATATTTACAGTCACTGTTCTCATTCATTCTAGGGTCTTCAAATGGCCCAATTAGCTGTCATTCCACCCTTTCATGTTATCTCTCTCATATATCGATATAGATATAGATGTAGCTGTAGCTGTTGATGTAGATATATAGAGTAGGTAGGTAGGTAGGTAGGTAGGTAGGTAGGTAGGTAGGTAGACCTTCTGATCGACAAGCTCAGCATCTTAGCCACTGAGCCACCACGTCCAACACACACAAACATAGATAGACAGATAGATAGACAGATAGACAGACAGACAGACAGATGGTAGATAGATAGATAGATAGATAGATAGATAGATAGATAGATAGATAGATAGATAGATAGATACTGCTGTGTTTCCTTGAAAATAAGACATGGTCTTAAAATAAGACATGACCAAAAAAATAAGTGTTTGGTCTTATTTTTGGGGAGGTCTTATTGTTTTTGAAGTACAGGAGGCGGCGAGCAAGGTCATCTCATGGCTGCTGTTGTGTTGAAATATTTTCGGGGAGGTCTTATTTTCAGGGAAACAGGATAGATAGATAGATAGATAGATAGATAGATAGATAGATAGATAGATAGATAGATAGATAGATAGATAGATAGATAGATGATAGATAGATAGATAGATAGATAGATAGATAGATAGATAGATAGATAGATAGATAGATAGATGCTAGATAATAGATCTAGAGTCTTGAATAATTTTCCCTGCTTCGTCAGTTATCATGATTAGAATATTACACACAATGATTGCCAATTTATGGAAACCTTCTTTCAAATACACTTGTAACTTTCTAGATGTCACCAGTTCAGTTTCTGACACACATTTATACCCTTTCATTCATAATTAATCCTCTACCTTCACTTCCCTGCAAGTGATCATTAATTACCTTCAAGAATACCAGGCTATATTCATTCAATTCTATTATAACTTTGCTTTTGATTTTAATTTCACATAAAACATATCTAGATTTATTTTTCAGTTTCATCCCCCATTTCTCTTATTTCAGTCAGAAACCAGAAATTTAGTATATGCATACCTTTTTGCATGTTTTTTATACAGAAAGAATGAAAATGGTTCATTTTTATACCAAAATAAATGGAGTTTGAGGCAGAATGCTTACCTCAGAGCACTTAATTTATTTTATAATCAATTGCAGTTCCTCACTTTTCTGTGAATGCTAGGGAAAAAATATATATTCCTAACAGTAAGATCAATTTGATAGTGGAACCTCTTACTCCAGAAGATAATGGGATTCCCTTCACTGTATGCGTTCAAGCAGAGAATAAACAACCATTTGCTGAGAATACTCTAAAATGAATTCCTGCACTGAGCAGGGAGTTGGATTCAATGCCCCCTGCCAACTCCTTGATTCCATGCACATTGAAATAGTTACTGAAGACAGGAACAAAGTACCTGAAATAGTTCTACTTTTTCTCTTCACACAGTTGAAAAGGTTGGGTGAGGTTGGAGATGATCCTCAACCTAAAACTACTATTTCTGTTTGAAGATTTCAGGTAATGTGATTGATTTGGTTTATTGTTCGATATACTGACAAGGAAGCTGACTTTCCTTTTGTACCAAAATACTGAGATGACTCATCAGCTAGGTTTGCTAATACAGAACCACCCCAAAATAAATGTTTTCTTCCCTTGGCTAATGCTACTCAATATGTGCTGGGCAGTATTTGTTTCTGCAATATGAGAGTCTCTTTTAAAAGAAACTTTTCAAAGAGAGTTTAAAATATTGCTATGGAAACCTTTTCTTCATTTTGAAAAGCTTTCATCACCAGTCTAGTTGCTTTTCTTACGCCTCAAAGGCTTACAGCCATCATTTTGCTTTTACCTATAGTTACCATTTCGAAGCTATTAATCCTCCGTTCCTAAAAATAACTATTTTCTCACTCTCAACATTTTCCTCAGTTGAATGAAAGAAGGCAGGGAGGGGGAAGAAAGACCATATTGCTCTATGTTTGTAAAACTATCTTCTTCTACCATAATATTGGAAGGAAAAATATCAACTTGATTCAGTTATACTAGGATGGTATAACATTTTCTTTTTCATTTCCCTCAGAATTGCAGTGAAACATTTTCCAAAGACTCAAGGTCTTACAATTATCTCCTCTTTCAAGTTGTGTACTTCCCTCAGGCTGATAATGAATATAAATAAATGACAGAAATGGTCCCATCTGCCTGCTGAAAGATGGAAAACACCCGCTAAGCCCAAAAATGATGGCTTGTTGGACTGCTGTGCTGACTCCCACAAAGCATTTAACTACAAGTGCTTGGCCTACATTCTACTGGAAAGCACCTTCTGCCCTTGGAGTTAAGGACAAACGGAAACTTGCTGGGTATTTCCACCATGCCCAAACATGCCTTAACACATTGCATTTTTTCTTTAAACCTTTCACCTCTTCATTTTTGAAGAGCTCATCAGGTCTGTTCAACATGACTTTTTTTTGTTTTTCCACCTTTGTCCTTACTCACTCATTCTTCTTTTACAAATGTGTTGTTGTGATAGGATCCTCATTCTGTATGGTGAAACCACCTCAACATATTTTTTTTCATATTGATCCCTTTTTTTTCACTCAGTCTACATATTATCAATTCCTGGAGATAAACCAGGCAGGAAAGAGGACAAGATGAACTAATTTTACTATATTCTAAGACTATTTAAGGGCCATGGTGGCTCAGTGGTTAAGACACTGAGCTTGTTGATCATAAAGGTCGGCAGATTGGCGATTTGAATCCCTAGCGCCGCGTAACAGAGTGAGTTCCCGTTATTGTCCCAGCTTCTACCAATCTGGCAGTTCAAAAGCATGTAATAATGCAAATAGAAAAATAGGGACCACTTTGGTGGGAAGGTAACAGCTCACCTTTGGCATTTAATCATGCTGGACATGTATGACCATGGAGACATCTTTGGACAGCACTGGGTCTTCAGCTTTGAACATCACCCACTAGAGTAGGGAATGACTAGCACATATATGCAAGGGGAACTTTATCTTTACCTTTAAGACTATATTAACAGAAGATTTCAAGTCTGAAGACACAAACTACCTATCACTACTTTTAACTGCTTGATCCATTATGGCAGGTCCTTCCTAAGTTTCTTTGTCTGAAACTTAGTCCCTGGGGGCTCCAGCTTCTCCTATCTGATCCTTCCCTTGGCAATATCTTATTTCCTCTTTCTCCGTGGCTATTCACATATCCCATTATACTCACATTTATCATCCTTTAATTCTTGAGTTCATCTTGTTTTCCTATTCACTTTTTAAGTGTCTTATTTTCATTCTATTTAATACACTTTTGCATTTTTTCCTGATGTATTCAATTTGCCATTTATGCATAACATAGAATTGTTTACTCCATTTTCTCAAACACAACTACCTTGATATTTGATGCAGTCTTAACACATTAAAGGACCACATCTCGCATCCATTTTTGCAAAAATTATTCCATGAACCGAGTTTAATTTTCAAAACAAGCAGATCTTTTTTAAAATACTTTTACATCACCATTCCATTTCATTAGTGAAATAGACAAAGAGATATAGATGAGATATATTCTCCTAAACCCATCTTGGTTCTTTCATTATTATCATTAATTGGTATATTTGCAACTATCACCAATCCAGTACTGAATTAGAACTATATAAATCAACACTATTCCAAAAGATCAACTAATCTTCATTTAGATTATTCTCTTTTCTCTAAACATGACATTCCTGTTTTTCTTTCCTTCATTTCTCTTGTTCATCTATGTTGCTTTGGCACATTTTGACCAGTAAGCCACGAATGAAAGCAAAGTCCCATTTCATTCTATGCAAGGAAGAATCGCTAAAGACTATTTCTTTGAGAACATACTATGGACTGTGTCCATTAATTCAGAGATGCATGCAATGTATTGTTGTACATTCAACAATGGACTATTTGATGGAATATAACATCTGAGACTTTAACACAAATGCCATTCTATTTTATTTTAGAGTTGTCTGAATTGGAATGGGACTTTGCTGATAAAACAGAAGGAAGAAAATCTTTCTCCAAATCTTTCATCAGTACAATCATAAACAAGAAGATAAAAATACCATCTCCAATTCTTTGCCTGGAAAAGTGGCAGCTAAGTAGAAGTAGGTGTCTGATCCATGGAAATTCAGCAGTGTATTTAGCAAGTACACTCTACATTTGTGCCCTGTTGCTGTTTTAACAATTGTTGTTGCAGAACTAACTTGTGAACAGTGCTAGAACCCAATTACTGGAGAACTAGGTTGGGTCATCCAAGGTGCATTTGGGATTTTGCTTCATTAGTGCACCCTTATTTATTTTGTCAATACTTTTTTATAGATACAAATGTTGTATTACATAGAATAAAACATTTGGTATGAATTTGTCTGCATACCATGAAGACATATTTCATCAGGATTATGGTAAAAAAAAAATTAAAGTTGCTCTTTATGACTTGACACAGAGTTGGCTACTCAACTGAGATACATGGAGGTTTGTTTCTGAGCAATGAGTGTGAGAAGTTCACATGATGGAATCTGTTGAATTCAACTTTTGAGTAGAGCACTGTATTATTGGATTAAAATTTGCTTACCTATACATTGATACTTCAAATTCTATGTAGCTCAAAAACAAAAAAATAAAACTCAGTATTGACAGACTTCTAACTAGAGCTGCATAATAATATGATTGAAAGTAAAGAAGATAGAGAGAGAAAAAATCAGTTGCCAATTACTATTTTATATACTTTAATGGTACCTTAGTTTCTTACATATTTGCATTGTTAAAATAAAATAATTTTGAAATACTCATCTCCTCCATCCTGCAAATCCAAGTTGGTCTGAGTCAACATGTTCAGAACTCAAGAATTGGTAAGTAGGACAACTCCTATCTAAAGTGGTAGAGGAGCACTGAAGTCAAGGTTCTATTACCTTGTCACATTTATTTATTTATGTATTTATGTATTTATTTATTTAACTAACTTATATACCGCTTCATAGAGCTTTGAACCGCTGAACTGCAGATAACAGTCAGCTGAAGTGGCCTGCAGTATTGCACCCTAACCACTGCACCATCTCGGCTCAGATGCAGCATGGACTTCTTGGAAATTTACTTTCCCCATTGGCTCAAAATAACTGACATTAATCAGATCTTCCCACAGTGGCATGACTAAGGTTACCAAGTCTCTTCTATAGATATCCAGAATACTATTGCATAGGAGTGAAGGGATCAAAGGAACTAAATAGAACTAAAGAATTGCTATATGATTCTTCAGATTTTTTGCAGCCAACAGCTGGTGGTTAGAGATAAGGCCTCTTGGCCATAGTATGATGTCATTATGAGTACCTGCAGAATTGAAACTCTGCACACCTTTTTCATTATTCTTTATTGATGCATGGATCCTTCTTAATATAAGTGAGAGAATAGGAGGTGGTTCATAATTTCTTTTTTTTCCTCTAGGATTAATTGTTTTCATAGCAAACTGATACTCTATAGCCCCAACTTTAGAATGTCCACATGGAGCAATGAATGTCAAGTTATCTTAATTGTGTAAGTAATAGTTAGCATTGAGAGGAAGAGTAACAAGGAAATTTTGATCCAAGCCTTCTGTCCTTTGTAGCAGCAGGAATACATTGTCAAACTGACATAGAGATCTGTGGAAATTCTTCATGCACATTTGGAACATTATATTCCCAATTATTTGTACTGAGCTAGGGAAGCTTTCCTCATCCTATACAATTCCTCAGTTTGCTGGTTTCACACAACATGCTATACTAGCTCAAGTGAGATTCGCTAATTTGTGGTTCAGAATGTGATGTGAATCCAGTCACTATTTTTTTTACAATGTTCAGTGAATCAATATCACATTAAGTCATGATATGATTTATTCTTTGAGCAGAAGATGGTATGTGAACAGAATAATTGTGTTAATATAGATTGAATGTTAGATGAACCTGGGCATTCAAAAGCACATCAGAAGCTCCCTAATATATAGATCAGTTCCTTTTTAAAATTTCAGAAGTCAGGTAACTAGATAATTCAGTCTAAACAAGATTATTAATTTTAAAACGAAAGGCATGCAATGTAGGTAAACAAATGAGAGAGGAAAGCACCCTCAAAGTTTGAAACTGGGAAGTAGAGAAGTGTTTTGAGTACCTATTACAGATTATCAACAGGAATGCTGCATTTGTATTCAAGTTCTGACTACTGCAGGAGAATGTTAAGGCAAACAGGTCATTAGGTTCTTATATTACACTACACACAGCATCGGATGATTGTAGTTAGCAAAAACCTCTGTGCTGGGTTTGTATGTGATGTGAGATCACCCCCCACAGGTTGTAATGCATTATGGCAGCATTCCTTAGTATTTATTGTGTGATGATTCCAGAAGTATAGCACCCCAGTTCTGAATCCCAGCCCAAGAGATTTGCTTAGAAATAAATCTTGTCAGTGACAAAGTAATCCTTACAGGAACATGGGCCAGTCTTTCAAATTTGTACCCTTCTAAGCCAAAGCAGAATCCTATAGCTGGCATTAATGGCACTTGTCCAGGATTTCCTACGGAAGCTTCCTTTCAAAGAAAGAATGTGGGGAGGGAAAATGTTCAGTTTCATTAGAGGTGAAAGGCCTTATATTTCTTCCCTTGTGGCCTCTTATGACTATAATACAAAAAGTGATCTACAGTGACAGATGGATGCTTTCCAGCTGGCGACTGTACAAAACATTGTACATTGGCACAAAGCCCTGAAGTTATTATTTAAGCATTTATTTATTTGATTTCTAGGCTGCTGGTTTCATTCTTTGTGATATACCCCCCAAAAATCATAACTCTAAACGTAAACATAACATGCACAGGATAATGAATGAATATAATGCAAAAATTAAAATAAATAACCTAATAAGATGTTTTCAAATATTTTTTTTCTTTAAAATATCTAACAAATTGACGAAAGATTTTTTTTTTTAAAAAAAAGAGGAACATGGGTGATATACCATATCTCTAGTTTGCTTCAAGCTGAAAGCTTTGGGTTCAACCTTATTAACTGTATCACCCACACTTAAGGCCCTAAGGGTTTCCAAAGAAATGAGTAAGCTAATTCTCATTTCATCTGATGGCGTCTTTCCACTTGCTGGGTAAAAATCCATGTTTGTCTCTTCCAATAATGCTGCAATGTTAGTTTTCTTTTTAAGGTAGGCTAAACATTTATTCCCAAGTGTACCTGCCATGCATGTCTTGAGCTATTTTCCCACATATTGTATCAACTAGTCACTAAACTGTTTTGACTGTCAAGATGGATATTTTGATGGGGTGACTGTGTTTTATGGAGTCATGTGGCTGTCAGAACACAATGTTGATTCTGAAATGAAAAATCATTTAAGGGTGAAGCTCAGGTTGCACCTTCTTCCAAAATAAAACAAAACTGAAAGAGGATTTCTGACTACTCTGGAAATATTTTTTTTTTCAGCTAAGTGAAATATCCCCTGGAACTTGACCTATTTCAGTCAACTTGTTCTGCTGGAAGGACTTTCTGTCATGCTTCTTCCCCTCTTTGTCCAGGCAGGCAGGTAGAGATTCTTCTCTGAATCTCATCTGCCAAAAATTATATGAAAATAAGAACATTCACTGAGTCATTCCCAAAGATCATATGAAACAAGTACCCACTATATCCATAAAAGAATGATGAGAAACAAATATTTAACAATGCAACTAGTTCCCAATTAAACTGTTGTGAACTACTCTACTAGCTTTATATGGGTATTTAAATCATTACAAGTTGTCCTCGTTTAGCAACTGCCTCATTTGGTGACTGTTCACAGTTACAACAGTGATGAAAGTAACTTTATGACCAATCCTTCTATTTATGACCTCGTCAAGGTTTTAAAACAAAGGAAACCTGAAATAATAGTATAAGCACAGTTTCAATTACTGCTTTACTTAATGATGAAATTGCCAGTCCCAGTTATGGTTACTAAATTACCGTAGGATTATATGTATTTCATTTGGCTTTAACTTCTCTATTATACCTTTATTACTAGTTCCTTTGTCTCCAGAAGGGACACAGTGGCTAAGACGCTAAGCTTGTCGATCAGAAAGGTTGGCAGTTCAGCGGTTTGAATCCCTAATGCCACGTAATGGAGTGAGCTCCTGTTACTTGTTCCAGCTTCTGCCAACCTAGCAGTTCGAAAGCATATAAAAATGCAAGTAGAAAAATAGGAACCATCTTTGGTGGGAAGTTCTCTGCACCTTGAGCATTTAGTCATGCCGGCCACATGACCACGGAGACATCTTTGGACAGTGCTGGCTCTTTGGCTTTGAAATGGAGATGAGCTCTATTGAAAACTCGTGTGTGAGTGTGGGTTGTTGTTGTGAGGGATTGACACGCAGGAGCCATGTATGCAATGACAGATCTTTATTAGTACCAGATGACAAGCGATTCAAAGATTCCCTGCAACTGTCAGGGTATTTATACTAGCCAGAAGCAACTGTCAAGCCCAACTGTCACGAGGCCAGCCAATCAGATGCTGTGCCTTGACCAACCAATTAGTGGGTTATAACAAGCTCCACCCCCTAGAGTTGGGAAAGACTAGCAGATATGTGTGAGGGAAACATTTACCTTTACCTTGTCTCCAGATGTTTATCAATAAGCAGATGGAATTGGGATCTACTTCAATTTTGTCTTATTCATTACATTTAGAATACTAGAAGTAGAACACATTGGGTAGACATAAAAGTGGTTTCCCAAAACATACTTCACTCTTTAACTTTTTGTGAGTTATATGAGTAGTTATAGATAAGACAAAGTAAATATGCTCCGCCATGTTTTTCCTCATCCAATTCTTAGTGTGTAGGACTTGAAATAGAGCTATTGTTTTTGTAAGAGTTTTGTTCTTAATAGCAACAGAAGTTTAGATTCTGAAGCACAGATGAGCAATCCAAATGTTACTGAGAAGATACTTTATACAATAACTTCAAGTAGAAAGGTGGCGCAGTGGTTAGAGTGCAGTACTGCAGGCCACTTCAGCTGAGTGCTATCTGCAGTTCGGCAGTTCAAATCTCACCGGCTCAAGGTTGACTCAGCCTTACATCCTTCCGAGGTGGGTGAAATGAGGACCCAGACTGTAGGGGCAATATGCTGACTCTGTAAACCCCTTAGAGAGGGCTGAAAGCCCTATGAAGCGGTATATAAGTCTAACTGCTATTGCTATTGCTAAATACCTCATGGCTGAAGACCGGTGTATCACACAAAGAAAATATATTTCCTTAAGCACTTAGAACAATTATCTTTCATCTTCACTCATACAACTTTTTAAATTACCAGAAATAAATTTAATGGAAAAAACAACAACAAATGTATTATAATTCTGGATTAATTTTCCTTTGTTTGTAGTCATGCTCACAATAGAACACTGGTGTCAAACTCACAGTGTCATGTTTTGTGATGTTTTTCCCATTCACGGAGCTGGGGTGAGCATGGCCTGCAAGTGATGCATCCAGCCTGTGGGCCACCAGTTTGACACCCCTGCAATAGAACATAGGATTTTTTTTTTCATACGCACTTTTACAAAAATCATCTATGAAATCTTCTGCCCAATTTTCTTGACATAAGCCCCACTGAAAGATAGCAGACTGGTCTCTTAAAGTATTTTTGAAGTCATTATAAAGGCTTCTTCAGGGGAGGGTTGGTGCCGGCGTTGCTGCTGGTTCGCTTCTGCATGCGCCAGCCGCACATTGCTTGCGCATGCACAGTTCAATGCAAATTATTCTGTGCATGCGCAAGGACTATTAAAAAGTAATAAAAACCTTGCTGGCAACAACAGCAGAGATTGGGGAACTGATTCAGGGGTGTGGTCAGCCTGGGTCACTGCCGGTTCGGGCGACCCAGGCCAAAATACCACTACCAGTTCACCCAAACCAATGTGAACCGGTAGCAAACCACCTCTGGGCTGTTTCTATGATTGCCATTATATTAGGCAAGTTCATTCATATTGTATACCATAGTAGTCATTGCAGAAACCATGCACCTATTAAAGCACATGCAGTCTTATGTTCTGATAAGAGGAAAGACACTTTAGATGATGATCTGAAACCCTTTCTAGCAATTATAAGAATGGAAGCTGCTTGAACTCTATGATTTTTCTTTTTTTTAAAAAGGGGGGGGAGCTTCAAAAGCGAAATGCTTTAGCCACATTGATATTCGATAAATAGATTTTCCTGCTTGAGATCTATTCTTCTAGAATGCTTGTCAGTATGTTACCTTTATCATGCTGAGACCTGCATAAAAATGAAATGTCATACTTTGATACCCCTCTAGCCACTCATACAGTTTATTTTTCTTGTCCACTGATAGCATTCACAAATTTAATAACTGTCTTTTATCCTTGTATCTATTCTGTTCCAGCTTTCTATTGAGCTTCTTTCTGTGACAGTTTGCAGGAAATTCTTCATCTTACATATTCTACAGCAGGAGAAAAAAGATGAAAGGAGAAAAGAGGATATTAGCTACCATTTAGCAAACGGATGAGAAGCAATCACTCCATATGAATGGCCAGATAGAAAGCGGGGGAAGAGGAAATTATTGTTATTCCACTGCATCGGTTTTACTCGCTTTAGCTATTTGCAGCCTGAATTAATTGAGTAGTTGAAACTGAAAAGTTTATTACGAGACTTATTATCTGCTCTTCAAATTTTGTGGAGAGAAAAATATAATTTATTGGTAATAAAAAATAATAAGGTTATTTGCAAGAAGTTGGGATAACCCCAGAACAATTTTGCAGCTGATTAAAATATATGATGATGAATTCTTGCCTCTCTGTTTTGATGCCCGAGATAATAATTAAGAATGACTTGGCAGGTCTTCACATGATCTCCAAATGACAATGATATTAACATCAAAGCTGGGCTTTATTATATGGCGGTGATTTTCAGAATTTTTATAAGTCTAAGTAAAACAAAGTCACATTTTCATTAAAAAAAAACAACTCATCTGAAATGTATGCTTTTGTTAAGCATTGCAGCCATCTCATGTCACCTTAAAGAATTGGTTGTTTTTTGTTTCAAAAGAAATATTCAATATTCTGTCAAATTACCATTGGGTTGTGCATCAGAATCATCACTAATGGACTTGATGACAGATACACATAGCCAAACAAGACACAGTTTTGTGTCCACATTAGTGTGTCCTTAGCTACTCAATATATGACACTGAGCTTAAACATGGTGTGCCTTATTCATTGCTGGGCATATTGCTCTCAAATCCAGGATTAAAAAAAAAAGAGTATCCTAGATCAATGATTCCCAACATTGGTGGCAAGATTGCCCCCTCATCTATTTGATTAACCTTCAGGGCAGGGGTGGGTTCCGTCTGCTGCTACTGCTGGTTCACTCAGTGACATGCTTGATGCATGCTATGCATGCATGCACAGTACTAAAAATGCTTTTGCGTATGCATAGAAGCAAAAAACAAGATGGTGGTGCCTATGGTGCCGTTAAGAGAACCAATTCAGAGACGTGGCAGGCTGTTACTACCTACTTGGCTGAATGGTCTGAACCGGTAGAAAGCCACCTCTGCTTCATTGTATTTTTAGATGATAGTGAGGATTGTTAGGGAATGCCCAGACTACGGGGTAGCCTTGGAAGCTGATGGCAATGGCTAGCCAGTTATAAACTGCTGCCAGTAACCACTAGTCATGTCCCTATAGCAGGGACGTGCAGTCAGGGGAGGCAGGGGAGGCAGAGCATCACCACTGTCATCTTGAAAAGAAAAAAAAAGGAAAAGGAAAAATGCAAGAGCTGAGGTCAGGCTGAGCTAGTTGTTGCCAGAGTCACTGTGGATGACTCTGCTTAGTGCTTAACTGTTTAAAAAAGCCTCTAAAAAGCACCCTCTACAGGAGGAGGCAGGAGAATGACTCATCTGGTCTGACTTTAGGCGTTTTATGATCACTCGAGCAGAGTTAAGCAAGGGTTAAAAGCTGAAAAATTCCTGACAAAGGTGAGGCATGTCGTTCTCCTGCCTCCTCCTGTAGTGGGTGCTTCTTTAGAGGCTTTTTTAAACAGTTAAGCAGAGTCATCCACAGTGACTCTGGCAGCAACTAGGTCAGCCTGACCTCAGCTCTTGTCTTTTTCCTTTTACATTTTTTTTCTTTTTATGATGGCAGGCAAGAGCAGAGTTGAAATCCTGTGTGAAACAGCTGGAAAAGGCACGTGTAGGTTGGAGGGAGGGGGGAATTCAAACTTCATCCTCAAGTGTAGATCCCTCCCCAAATGTAGTTTGATTGCAGGCAGAGCCACATTACCTTTTCAACACACACACACACACACACACACACACACACACACACACACACACACACACCTGGATAAAACTATATAAGCCCAGCTTCACTGATTACAAGTTTGAAAAGGCAACGTGGCTCCGCCTGGAATCAAAGGCTTCTCTGCCTATTCTCTCACCCCAGCCTGCAAGCAGGAGGTGAGTGGGTGGGTGGGCTTTATTACATTTCAGGCACTTCCCACCCAGACAGCAGGCTGCATTTGCAATGGTGTAGACTTCTCTGTGTGCGTGTGTCTGTTTGAGAGAGGGGGCAGGGAGGGAGGGAGGAGGGGGAGGGAGAAGAAAAAGAATGAAGGAAACTTTTTCGCAAAGGAGAAAAACAAATGCTGTCGCTTTAAATCAGAACTGAGCATGCCTGGCTGTGGAATTCTAGGAGTTGAAGTCCACAAGTCTAAAAAAATTTGAAACCCACCACTGTGTCAGTGCCTCAGCCATAAACCTCACCGCATGTCACTGCCCTATAGACAACTGGAAAGTCAAACTCTGTTAGAGAATATTGTCATCATCATTACCTTAGTACCATATTCTCTCTTTAGTTTTATCTTTAGTTCTCTAAGAGCCATGGTGGTACAGTGGTTAGAATAAGTACTGCAGGCTAACTCATTGCTCACTACAGGTGTTCAATTCTGAGCAGCTCAAGGTTGATTCAGCTTTCTATCCTTCCGAGATGGGTAAAATGAGGACCCAGATTGTTGGGGGCAATATGCTGACTCTGTAACCTGCTTAGAGAGGGCTGTAAAGTAATGTGTAGCAGTATATGAGTCTAAGTGCTATTGCTATTTCTTATTTCAAATGTACCCACTTTTCCTATTCTCTCTTCACAGAAATTGTTTTTATGCTCCAGTCAGCTTTGTTATCCAACTCAAGAAACTTTACAAAATGTTCTGAACATGTGCAGAGTATCTTTCCTTCTTTTGTATTTTTGAATGAATTTTGATAACGAAGCTATCCTGTTCCACTTTGGATGCTGAAGTAACACCCTATGCAATCTAAACACAAGCAAAGTTAAGTAATGTATGTCACTATGTGTAATAGTGTGTATAAATATGTGTGACTGTTGCAACTACATATAACTAGGCAATGTTAAGTTAGTCAGAATATCCAAGGTTACAGGTTTCAACCATCTTTGTTTCAACAGAGGCTAGGAAGAAAAAAAGATAAATATAATTCTACATGCTTAAGAAGGATCATTTTATAGTTTCACAAGTCAAAGTATAGAGTAGTTTGGAAAAAGAATGGCCTTCAAGGATGACTAGTTTTGTATAAGCTGTTTGTTGCACAGTATAAATATCAGCTGGAAATTTCTTGTGATGCATTCTCTAAGAGACCCTTGATATATGTCAATAAACTGCAGCAAGCCTCATTCACCTTTTTCTAATTGCTCTTCATTATCACACATCTGGAGGCTACCCACACTGATGAAGAGTGACTTGAAGGTTACCTGTTGGACCAAAGTGGAATAATCATCCATTTTTCAGTTTAAGATCACCACTGTTGGAAAATTCCAAATTTATTTACATAAAACTGATGCTGGCAAGAGTTATTTGCTAGAATGGGATCAGGGATATTAAATTTACAGATCTCAGTATCCATCTGAACATTGGACAGAACAGATATGGGAAAAATTTTGGCGTGGTATCTGAATCAGTGATGTGCGGTCAGCTTTAGGGCTTTTGAAGCACTTTTTAGACTTGTGGACTTCAACTCCCAGAATTCCACAGCCAGGCATGCTCAGTTCCAATTTAAAGTGACAGCATTTTTCCCCCTTGCAAAATAAGTTTTCCCATTCTTTTTCTTCTCCCTCCCCCTCCTTCTTCCCTCTCTCCCACCCTCCCCCTCTCTCAAACAGACACACGCACACAGAGAACTTGGATCCCTCTCTCACTTACTCACTCTCAGACACAAACACAGAAGTTGGATTGGATATATTTTCCAAAGGTTTGAAAGCAGCTCCTCTGCCATACCCCCCCACTTTCCCTGCTGCCTTCCGATCAAATTTTTTGAATTCCTCCCCCCCTCCCCAAACACACACCTTTTCAACTCTGCTTCTGCCTGCCCTGCCCTCCCCTCCCCTCATGAAAGGCCAGAGCTCTGAGTCAGACTGAGCTAGTTGCTCCCAGAGAACTCTAAAAAGCCTCTAAAAATGCCCTCTACAGGAGGCGAGAGAATACATGCCTCATTTGCATAAGGAATTTTTTGCTTGTTAACCCTTGCTTAACTCTTAAAAGGCGAAAAATTGCTTATGCACAGGAGGCCCCTATTTCTCTGGCCTCCTCCTATGGTTAACACAAAGCACTGTTCCAAGTCACTGTGAATCTGGTAGCAACTACCTTGGCTTTAATTATTTTTTAAAAATTCTTTAAAATTCTTTCCTTTTCCTCATGACTGGTGAGGCCACGCCTCCCCTGCCTCTAGTGACTGCACGTCCCTGATCTGAATGTTGTTGCAGCATCTGCAAGGAGATTAATAAGCTCAGACATAAATCAAGGAAGATGGAGAGATTGTGGTTATGGAAACTTTGTTTCAATGAAGTCCCATCTTTCGTTCATGATGTGGTCATGCTTACTCCTGCAGAACTTATTCATCCTGCACAGGTTCTCTTGGACCCACAACTCTTTCTGAAATAGCAGCTGGTAACTTTGGTTAAAGGGGTTTTTGCACAGATATTGTGTACCTGGGTATGACTGGGGTGACTCTTTATCTTAATCATCTCCTCTTTGCATTATTGCATTTGGCACTTGATGGGCTGTCCTTAAAAACCACCCAGAAACTGCACTTGATCCAAAACAGAGCTGTTCAAGTAGCAATGGGATCTTCAATGCGCTCCCATGTAACAATTCTTTTCTGAAAGCTGCATTGGGTTAGTTTGCTTCCAGGTGCAATTCAAGACATTGGGACTCACTTTTAAAGTCCTACAGGGTTCAGCATCTTGACATGTACAGTAATGGGACCACTTTTCCTCAATGGCTTCTGTCTGTCCAATAAGATCAGGAAAGAGAAGTTGGCACAAGATTCCTTCTCTCTGATATTGTCATGTTTAGCAGAAGTGTTATACTTTAACACAGGGGTGACAAACTTGCAGCTCAAGGGCCAGATGTTTTATTCATTGTCCTTGCCCACCCCAATTTTAGCCAAGGGGATAAAAAGTTGTGACAACAATGTGATGCCACAAGTTTGACACCCTTGCTTTAACAGTTGGCTATCCCTTTTCCTTGAAGCAGCCTATCATCTGAGGTCAGACTACAGTAGTTCTCACCTTCTTAAGCTTCATGAAGGCTATAAAACCTCTGCTTTTTTTCAAGAATCCTGTGAGTGGGAGACTCAAGACTAATGAATCCAATTATGAGTATATGTTTGATGTTCAATTATTCTTCAGGTACCAAAGTTTTCTTGTAATTTCAGTTCTAATTGTCCATTCTAATCTAGTGACTCTATTTTTGTTGTTCTTTTTAACCTTATTGCCACAAGGGAACATAGGCTGCTCAGAGGCCTTTTGAACTGGCATCACATAAAAGCCCTACTAAATAAATTGCTAAATATGCAAATTAATTAACAAGTAATTTTGTATAGCACCACTTGAAGTTATTTTTTTCTCTAATTAAAAATACTATATCTGATTCATACTGAAAGATAAAATTCTTTGCATATCTGGAAATATGTGTTCAATGTTCCTCTGTTTAAAGAACACCAAATATACCACTTTAACTTGAAATAATTAGATGCCATTTTTATTAAGATAAAACCAACATCTCTTGCCAAATATCATATGACTCTTTCCCTCTTGGTACAGCTCCTTCTGCATCCAAAACAAGGAAACATCAAAGCTTAACATACTGTAGTGTAGAGAAGAACCATGGGAATGACTGCCAGTGGAATTAATTTTCTGCCATTTCCCATTCTTAGCATGTGTTACTCTGATGCTGAAACATAATGTCATTTTATGTAGTTGTACAAATCCCAGGATTAGATACATTTCATGTTCCTTTTAATAATTGTGACAAATTTCACATTTTTCAGCAGAAAATGGATTTCATACTTATTTAAGTGATGTTATGAGCCTGTGTTTTTTGGGGGAGGGGAAGGACGTGGGGAAATCACATTATATGAAATGGAGATGGTTTAATCTTAACCCATTTTACTGCAAACATTGGGAAGAGACTAACAGAGACTGCAGGATTTTTTTAAAGCGAAGTAATAGATTTTGCATGTTCCTTTGAGGTGTAAGAATGCTTTTATGAAGGCAAGGCACTTGTCTGGAATGAAGATGATAAAATCTCCTAAACTCTCCAGCAAACCACTTACAATAAATACATATTCTGTTCATGCAATTGTTCTGAGTTGGAATTTCAGTAAACATGTCCTAATTCACAAGAACTGTCTTGTTCATTTCAGGACTGCCATGCGCAACCTTGACACATGGTCCTAAACACACTAATCTAGTCCTGCTTTGTATATTTTCAGTAGCTTGCCAATTCCCCTATTTTCTTCAATCTAAACCATTAGCAAAACCAGGATTTTTTTCCCCAAACTGTAATTGGCCACATTTACATACTGGAGCATAGACAGTGTCCTAAACACATGTGTTCTTGTTCTAGCCCAATATACAGACTAATGCAGCTGAATATTGTGGCTGTACACTTGACCCATTCATTGTAGACATATGATCACTGTCTCTTTCACAAATCTGTTTTTCAAAACTGTTTTTTGTAAGAGAATTACAAAGGAAGAGAGGCAAACCTAAAGAAATTGATTTTAAAAAATCAATTAATATTTGTGTTTCATGCTAGATAGATAGAAATTATAGTAGTTGTGATTTCAGTGCATCTGGATAGTTGAAAACTGCTGTAGCATTTAGGCCTACAAGAAAAGCTACATGATTTGCTTTATACTGGAGAAGATTATTGCTTACCTTTGGCTAGGGCAATCTATTTTTGCTGGCATCAGCTCTCTAGGCTGAAGTTTCCCCCCCAGTTCTGTTTCTTAAGGGCCTTTGAAGTACTAAGTTTCTCATTCTTGCTACGCATGTGCTGTTTTCCCTCATGGACTTGGTCCCTTGCTGGGTGTAGACTAGATTAAAGCAGCATTTTGTGCATCTGTTTGCATTGAAGTGTGTTAGTTTCAATTATGATTCCATCATGGTAACAGATTAAGGGTGGAATAATCTTCTTGTGTCCCAATGTCATGCCTTAAATATCTGAAAAGCATGTTTCCTTCTTCTCCTACCAAATGCATTTGTTTTCCCACTCCTTCACTAATTCCTTAAACTGACAGTTATATGATGGATTTAGCCAATCCTGCATTTATATTTCTCAGATAAAAGAATATGCATTGTAAATTAAGGTTTTTGAGCCTGAGATAATCAAAATTCAGGGGAAGCAACAGTTGAGTAACTGAAAAATCAATTTGGAATTACATTATTTCTTGGGAAAGAGAGTTTGCTAGCTTGTTTGTTTACACTTCACTGGAAATCTTCTTATCTAAATAAAAGTCCTTTTTAGAGTTGCAGTTTGGGATAGTTATTGGTTTACTATAATTTACAATGCATGCATTTGAACTTTGTGAAACCAATAGTATATCAAACGTATTAGAAACAACATAAAATAGAGGGTTAGTGCCAAACTCTTGATGCCTAAATCACCAACAGAATGATTGAAGCCTGAAAAACAGTTTTCTATTTAGGGCTATTGAGGATGACAGTACTGAAACGATATAATTTAATACTGGGGACATGCTATGTCCCCCTTGAGCAAAATAATCAAAGTGCTTTTGAGATGGAGAGTGTAATCAGGAAGATATCTAAAGAGAAAAAGACAGCACTAAAGTAGCAATGCAACCACACCATTCAACAAACCTAGCCTCCTAAAAGTCACGCTTGTGATATCAGTTAAAGCCATGCTTGTGATATCAGGTAAGGGAAAAACACCTGCATGTACAGTACATGTCTTCAGAATATAGGCTTCACTCTAACATTTTTGTTTGTCAGAATTTGGACTTGCCTAGAGGCTGATATACATATTATTGTGCGTACAAAAGCCAATATAATGCAGTGTATATTCATGTGGCTTATATCAGTGTTTGCAAACCTTTTTGGCACCAAGTGCTGAAATGGGACTGCATGCATGGGGGGAATCACCAGGACCTGGAAAACAGCTCTTCGGAGCACACATGCAGGAGTGCCAGAAACCGGAAGAGCAGGTTCCTGGTATGCATGTGCACCAGGGAACTGCTCTTTCAGTTTCCAATATTTCCGCACGTGTGAGGACCAGCTGGCCAGCATGCATGTGTACGCCGGAACCCAGAAGAGCAACAGGTGATGACTGGCATGCCTGGAGAGATGGCTTTGCATACCACTTTATCATCATGGATATATATGGATGTCAGTCTTTAACCGATAGCATAGATATGACTTATTGAGGAAATAACACCAGACATTGCTAGTTGTGTTTTACTACATTTAATAAAGCTTGGATAAGAAGATTGTTAATCAGGGTCTAAAGTTCAAATCCAATGAAGAAATATTAATGAATCTGAGTATTTAATGTTGAGATAAGACATTGGATGAGGGAGGAAATTAGCTGAAGGAGTGTCACAAAGGACAGCACTATCTACTTCATATTGTTGCAAGATTAGAGAAGAAGTTACAGGAAAATAAATTCTGTTAAGAAGCAAATTTTGCTTATGAAACTAATTCCCCACTGAAAACAAGTACGCAAGAATGGGTAAGGTTCCTTTCACTGGATATTTTCAAAGAGATTCTGGAAAACCATTTGTTAGGATATATAAATTTGGATTTCTACTATAATAAGGGGAGAATTTAGCCTAAATGGGCACTGCCAACTTTTTGGTTCTAAAAAGGGGACTCTAGTAAGCACTCTTTGGGAAATATTATAGTGTTTAGAGTTCACCACAACTGGGGGAGGTGGTGGTAGAGGACAATTAAGGTAGACAACAGAGATGTACTGTATAACACTGTAAATGATGAGAAGGTAAATATAGAAATGTTTCGCGTTGCTCATAACAAAAGAACTTGGAACTATTCAGTGAAAGCGGATGTGGTAGAAAACACTTCAGGTGAGATATATGAGATACAAAATGAAATTTACAACTGCCAGCTCTGGTATAATGATGGACAAATTCATTTCAATAGCTATAAATTACCTGTATTATGATTACTTGTATGCCTCTCATTCAGCCTCAGATAAGGCTGAAGCTGCCATACTTAAAGATAAAACAGGCAAATAAGGAGGGTGGACAAAAACCAGGAATCTTATTTAAAAGATTGTTTGGGAAAGTAGTTACAAAGAAACCAAATTGTTAAGGAAACAAAGGAAAGAATGTCACCTGAACCAGACAAAAGAAGTTGGGCTTCAGCATATGAACCTCCCTCTTCCCAGTTCCATCAACAGCTACCAGACTTGCCAATCTACAAGGCAAGAGTGGCTACCCATCTTGTGAATTAAGAAAGCCAGAATTTGGAGGAAGGAAAGGGGTCCCAAAGCCACCCACTCATTGAGTTATCTTTGGACCCAGACTTGGTGACTTCCAGCTCTCTAGCTAATGCCTAACAGCCTAGTTGAGAGGAATATGGATAAGTGTGGATAAGTGTACTATGTTTGTGCTTGTGAGAAAGATCAAGTGTACATGTAGCCAGTAAAGTTTGCTGTTATAAGTAGTCAACTTACAACAGTTTGTTTAGTGATCTTTCAAAGTTACAACAGCTCTGAAAAAGTGACTTATGAGCATTTTTCATACTTGCAACATTTTGCAGCTGCCCATGGTAACATGATCAAAATTCAAACTCTTGGCAACTGGCTCATATTTATGACAGCTGCAGTGTCCTGGGGTCATGTGATCCCCTTCTGTCAAACTTCTGACAAGCAAAGTCAATGGGGAAGCAAGATTCACTTAACAACTTAACAACAAGTGTGGCAAGGAAGATCGTAAAATGGGCCAAAACCTGCCTATCAAATGTCTCACTTAACAATAGAAATCTTGGGTTCAATTATGATCATAAGTCGAGGACTACCTCTACTTTAAATTCACTGGGTCTCCATGTATTCCAAAGAACCTGTTGTGCTTCCGTGTCTGAGTTGAAAGTGATCTGAGTGTGTCCCTAAATATTTCCCTGCTGTTTCCCAAAATTGTCTGTCTTGTCTTCTCCAGCTGGAAAACCCAGACAGAAGGTAAAGTGTGTTTCAACAGACTGTGAGTGTGAGTGAGACTGAATGACCTGTAAATGCATTAAGGTATTCTCAACCATTGGGAGAGACTGTTCACAACTTTCAAACATCAGCCTGAATCTTCTGCTTTGAACCATCAAAGCACCATATTCTGGCAACGGTTGCTTCATGGGCCTCCCTGCATCATCTGAGCAAGCCCATTTGTGCACAGAAGCCATTGACGCTGAGATGGTTTCTAAAGAAAAGTGGCAAAAGGAAGCATTAAAAGTTTTCCTTCCCTGTTCCATATCAATGCTCAAGGACTTGCTACAGAATGGTGATGGTGATGGCGAGTACCCCATAAAAGACATTATTATATATAATGGTTAATGTTTAAACACACCACAATGGTACTAGTCAAGGTGATTATAGTCATTGCTATTGTTCTACTCTTCATCTTCCTTTCCAGCTCTTTTCCACTGTCTTTTCTCAAAATGAACACACACATTGCGCTACCATATATTTTAAAAAAATGTCTTTTTTGTGATACTGCATACTAAAATACATATATTGGGTGAAATTTGCATATTTCCATCTCCCCTGTTTCTATTTAGGATTTTTCAAAAACAAATGTGTTAGGAATACTTTCCTACAGAGGTTATTATGAAAAAATATGAAGACATATTTTATACAGTTCTCTAAGACAATGAATACAGATTTGTGTGCATGCAGTGCGATTTAAAATGCACAAGCTGTCAGAAACGGATTAATATTTCACTGTCTGCCATGGACCTGAGTTAAAATAAACTGCACTTCTCTATTTCTTCTCACTGTTCTCTTTCTCTTTTGCTTCTATTGTCCTTCCCTGCTTTAATATTTGCTTCAGGGTTGACTTATAGAATTTAGAGGTTGGTATAAAACTGGGTTTGGAGTCCTACTCTCATTCCTACATGAGCTTCATAGACACATTCCTGCAATATAAAATGGAGGAAGAGTCAGTGTACTCTAGAGCAGAGGGCTCCAATCTTTTCAGTGCCAGAGACTAGTTCCATTTTTCTGCGGACTGGATGGGGCATAGCTTTGCATGCTGCTGGCATCTCACCCCTACATGAATGGGATGTTGCTTGTTTGCATGGCTTGACACGGTTTCTGGCACATCATAGGCTAGTGCTGGTCCATGGCCCAAGGGTTGAGGACTCCTGCTTTAGTAAAAGTATCCCTTTGCACTGATATAATACCTGGGAACAGAAAATTCACTCTGCAGTAAAAATCTGCTTATGAGGAAGATTCTATTAGTGTAATCTAACATAGAATGCTATTGACGTATTTGTAAATTGACCTACATGAAAATCTTATCAACGTAACCCATCCATTGACTAATATCCACTCTGTTAGTCTACATTTGGACTTGCTAGCTTGAAAACCTCAAGATGAATGCAATGTGCCTCTTCACCTTTGAACCCTTTGTCCATAGCCTGTTTCAAGTGCTGCTATGCTTATCCTTTTCTGGGGTCCATATGCTTAATCCCACTTAATCTGGTCCTACTTCCACACCCTCACTTTTTACTTTTCTGTGCCCCAGAGTCAATCTTTTTGGATTTGGGCCAGCATGTATCATTATTCCTTCCTTCCTCTTTTCTTCATCTCATCCCAACTTTTATTTGTGTGCCATTGTCCTGTTTCTGGGATGGGGTGCCTGAATGGCCTCTTTGCGGCTTCCATGACAGCAGTATTTTTTCGTAACTGGATGGTTCCATGAATGTCTACAGATGACATTGGCTATTCTGGTTCAGACAATTTGTTGGCAATGTGATCACAGATCTGTCAGTACCATTAACTCTATAGCAAACATTGCTATGATTTATTCTTGAGTTTAGAACATAGAATTCTAGAGTTAGAAGGGACCTTGGAGATCTTCTAGTCCAACCCCCTGCTCAAGCAGGAATCTCTATACCATTTCAGACAAATGGTGGTCCAGTCTCTTTTTGAAAGCATCCAGTGATATAATCAGTTTGAAAACTGATTTTTTTAATCTTCATAATCTCATAAATTATTCCAGTTTTAATAATTATTTTAAAAGAAGATTATGATAATTTTTTGTCACAGGGCTTTTTTTTTTAAAAAAAAAAACCTATACTGTAGAAGAGGATTTTTGCTGAATAGTTCAGGACAAATCATAGTGAGTTCTTGTCATGGCTCCTTCACTTAATAACCAAGAAAGAAACCACTCAACTCCATGTTTCAGAATTAACTGATTTTTTTACTGATTATAAATGATGGGAAGCAAAGCAAAGCTGGATCTGAGCAAAAGAGCGCGAAAGCAATAAATATCAATACATGATTCATTCCCGTCCCCTTGGTACCCCAGTCCACAGTCCAATCATATACCACCACAACTGTCAGGTGGGAAACATCTTCAAACATCATCATCAGGTTGGAATGCTGGACAGTTGGCCTTGGTGGGAAACTCCCCTCCTTCCATATGCGCAAACGGATGGTGAGAACAACTCCCAATTAATAGTCCTCTTGTACAGATTATTTCCCCCACCCAAATACCATGCCCCCCTCCCCATTTCAATGGCAGCCGAAAAGCAAGCAGCAGATCAGAGGCTGACAGTTCTTTTCTACAAGCCATAGAAGGATAAAGCAGTTATCCTTAAATAGCATAACATGCTGACAGCAAGAATAAGATATTAATCTTTTGTGCATAACATTATGTAAAAACATACAGTACTACAATATGTGTAGACTACAGCAATAAATTGTTGATCTGATATGCTCAAGACCAGTTATATAACAAAACAACTAAGTATCACAGGGTGCTGAACATAATACTCAATCCACTGAAAATGTAAGTGAAATTGGATAAATAGAAAACATGGAAGATGCCTTATATTTTCCAGGCAGAATTGTATGGAATTCTTCCATTCATTCTCCAAAAGCTGCCGATTAATATTCTTTCTCCTTTTTCCTTCTATTCTTTGCTCGCCAAAGATCAGCTTGTTCGGCTTAGAAAGAATTAAGCCTAATCAGATTTCATGGTAGGAGGATTCAGGCAACCTCTCCACTGTATTCAAAAAGTGCATGGAGAGGGTTAGGAAACAACAACAACTCTTTTGGTTCCTCTTGCACACTCAGCAGACCCATCTTCAACTACACAAGCATCTGTCTGCTCAAGACATACCTGCAGAAAAAACCATGCTAAGAAGTCCTTATCCTTTCTGAAACAGGAGAGAATTGGGAGGCCAGTTTTTCTTGCAGAAGGTCCCTCTTGTGGAACATCTTCCTACCCATTTAAGAACCTATAGAAAACTTTGTTGTTCCAAAATCGTTCAAGAGGATGAAGTGAGAGGTTTCACCTGAAATTTATTTACTTATTAAATTTCTACAATGTCCATCTACCCTAAGTAACTCTGTGGATGCTATTAGGACAGTGGTGGGATTAATTTTTTTTACTACTGGTTCTGTGGGCGTGTCTTGGTGGTCATGGCATGACTTGGTGGGTGTGTCTTGGTGGGAATGACAGGGGAAGGATACTGTAAAATCTCCATTCCCTCTCCACTCCAGGGAAAGGTTACTGCAAAATCCCCATTTCCTCCCCATCAGGTGGGACTCGGGAGGCAGAGAATAGATGGGGGCAGGGCCAGTCAGGGGTGGTATTTACCGGTTCTCCAAACTACTCAAACTTTCCACTACCGGTTCTCCAGAACTGGTCAGAACCTGCTGAATACCACCTCTGTATTAGGACGACTATGGAATGTAGCTATGTAATAGAATACTTATTCTATGTGTATGATATTGTATTAATTTTTGTTATAGATGAGGCACAGATAGTCCTTGCCTTACATCAGATCATTTAATGACTGTTTGAAGTTATAACATCATTGAAAAAAGTGACTTATGACAATTTTTCACACTTATGACCATTGCAGCATCCCTCATGGTCCTGTGATCAAAATTTGGATGCTCAGCAACTAACTTATATTTATGATGCTTGCAATGTCCCGGATTCATGCGATGAACCTTTGAGATAATTTGAAAAATAAAGTTAATGGGGAAGTCAGATTCCCTTACCAACCATATTTCTTACTAAATAACTGCAGTGGTTCTTAACTCCTGTGGCAAGAAATGTCATAAAATGGGAAAAAATACTTAACAACTGTCTCACTTAACAACAGAAATTTTTGGCACAGTTGTCATTGTAAGTCAATGACTACCTGTATATAGTTTGAAACATGGCTGCATACCATTTAGAGTCATATTATTGAAGGGTATGAAAGTACTTGAAGAGCCGAGGTGGCGCAGTGGTTAAATGCAGCACTGCAGGCTACTGCTAGATCAGCAGTTCAGCGGTTCAAATCTCACCGGCTCAGGGTTGACTCAGCCTTCCATCCTTCCGAGGTGAGTAAAATGAGGACCCAGATTGTTGGGGGCAATATGCTGACTCTCTGTAAACCGCTTAGAGAGGGCTGAAAGCCCTATGAAGCGGTATATAAGTCTACTGCTATTGCTATTGCTATATTGAAATAAAGTCAGATGTTTGCTGAGATCCATCAGATGGCTATCAAATGGCTACAGGGCTTAGCCTAGTACACCTATCCTTCTCCGTCCTGAAAAAGTTGTGCTGTAGTCTTAACATGCTTGACTTTTCTACACTTAACTGTTAGCCAATGTGTTATTACTTAGCTTTTGTGGATCACAGTCCAGTTCAGCAGATAAGCTACAATCATTATTTTTTAAAGTCCTTGCGTTGCCACAAGGCTCTCTGCTGTATTTGTTGTAAAAGATTTACATGGCTGCACCTTTGAAACTGTTATTTAGGGACTTAGTACATGTTATGGCAGAAGATTAGTGTATAAACCAACCTCAGTTCAATAGCTGTAAAGCTGTCAAGTGGGAAGGCAATTTCATAGAGAGAAATGGTGGCCAGGAGGAAAAGAAAGAAGACTTATTTTGTCCATTCAATCTCCCCAAAAGATTTTCCCATTTATTCTTCTCTAAGTTTCTTCCAAAAATGTAAACCCTCTTAAAACTTGGTCGGTGCAACTTTCTCTAATATACACTTTTCTTTTAGGAAGTATCCATTGCAGATATTAATTTATGGAGTCTTTTGCTTCAGAATGGTGAGCCCAGGTGGTTATCTTCCCTTTTGTTTCTCTTACAGTGGAGGCCAATCGGGCAAACTGTGCAAATTCATTCTCACAGTACTCTATGCTCAATGTCTTCTACATTCTTTTCTTTTTTATTATTTTCTCTTGAAATCATTCTCATCCATCATTTTTATACCTGTTTTATTTTTTTGGCAACTACTTTTGTTGCTATTCACTATTTGTTGCTATAAAGAATTGTTAAAGTTGAAGCATAATTGACTAAGAAAGTATACTTTCCTTGGCTTTGAATCAAAACTGGCTACTTTTTAACTTGCTAAGTTTATTGATGGCTCTGGTGAATCCATACTCTGTTTTAATTATATTGATGTCCTCAGTTTACAAATACCTTTGGAAGTTAGCCAACGTTTATTAAACTAGTCAGCTAACATATGCCAAATTTCTCAACACATACCTTCTGATGCTTCGATACTTTTGTCTTACTTTGTTAAGCTACATTTTACGTTTGTAATATTTACTTTTGCATAAAATTAGTTAAACTCCATACATACTAGTTTTAAAGAATTGCGGGCCACATTAGTACAATCACCATAGTAAGTTTTCTTTCTTTAATTATGCCAGTTTTCTAAATGATACCACAGCAACAATAAACAAAGTGTGTAACCAAAGCATAGTACCTAAGTACATATATAGAATAGAATGGCAATATGACTGTATATTTTAAGGTGAATTGGAGATGTTAGATAGTTTTAGGGAAGACAATGCATTAATAACATATTACGGCTCTTCGCTGTTGCATTTCAATTATTCTATTGGAATAATTGTGGGTGAATCTTGACAGGGACTATTGTGGTTGAAGAAATCAACCGTCCATTGCATCTTTTTGTAGTAAAAATTCTACATTTCTTTACAGTGTTTGTATACCAATACATTAGTAGTAATAAACTTTAAAAAAAAAATTTCCACAAGGGCTGCACTGGAGGAGGATTAAGCTATTTCTGCTGTGTGTCACTTAATCCTTATCTGAATTGGCCCTCTGTGTGCTTATAGTGGACTAAATAAAATAAACAGTAGCATAGATATTTTTATTTATTATCCTATTGGTCCTGGGGTTTATGATATTGAAGGCAGGTCTTGATGTGACACTAGTTTGGATTTTCATCTTTCTTTGGATTTTAAATACAGATTTTAAGAGAAATGTGTTTTGCAGTCTAGTAAAATTCCAAAAGCAAAATAAAAATACTTTTAATTTAACACCCAACCCATTGCCAAACACATTTTGTGGCTCAGCTTACAGCCATGGAAACATTAACTCTGTTTTGAACAAATTCAATTTGGACTTCAGATTTCGTGGCTTCTGTAACATTCAGATGTTTCATTTTTTTCCAGTGTTCATGTATGTGGAATAGGCTGCCGCTGCACAATTAGTTGTCTTTCTCACAAATCAGTGCAATTGCAATTCGTTGGCGGATTATTCCCTTTTATAATAAACTATTTAGTGATTTAAGCTCTACGTTTTGGGGATTTCATCTCTGAAATGAAAGTTAATGGTTTATTCAACAGGTATGTCCATTGTTACCTTAGAGCAATCACAGAGAACTGTCATATCGAACAAATATTCCAAATATCCCACTTCAGTACATTCAAAACTTACTACTGTTTGCACACATGCAAAACAGCTGCAGTCTACTTCTTTGCCACCCCTGAAAGTCATTTTTCTGCTTCCACAAATGAAATGAATGCCTGCTCTTCCAGTATCTGAAAATGATTATTTTTCTGATTGGAAAGACTCCTCAACATGACCTCTACAAAGCACCCATATCTCTAACCCATCAATACTCTAGAACAGTGATGGCTAACCTTTTTGTCCTCATGTGCCAAAATCACATGCATATGAGCAACAGCATATGCATGTGCCCATATCCACAATACAATGTTCCCTGCCCCCCTGTGCATGTGTGCACAAACCCCCATGCTTCCTTGTCCCCCCGTGCATGCATGTGACCCCATGCAACCCCCCCTCATATGTGCACGACCCATCCACATCCCATTTCGTGCCTAACACGCCTCCCTGAAGCCTCCTGAAACAAAAAATGCCCCCCTCGCATGTGCAGCAGAGACACGAAAATCGGCCAACTGGTGGGAGGTGCATGCGCAAGTGAGGTGGAGCTGAGCTGGGTGATGGCTCGGGTGCCCACAGAGATGGCTCCGTGTGCCATAGGTTCATAATCACAGCTCTAGATTAAAGCAACAAACCCAGAATTCCCAAGATTTTTAGGTGAAATGAACTTCATTAGCACAATCTTGTTGCCCTGACAGACACAGACACATACATATATAGTGTATATTCATAACAGATAATTCTGTCTAGTAATACTGTTTGTATTCTCAGATCAAGCCACCATTCTTTGTGTGAAGATATTGGCTGATTTGGGGCTAATGACAACTGGATGAAAGCAGTATCTTTGAACTGCAGACTCACACACATGAGGGCAATGAGAATTCAGTATGCAGCATTTTGAAACGTTATGGCATGGTAAAACACATTAAAATTGTAATTATGGATGGAACAAAAGCTTCAGCTTGCGTTTTAATAAAGGTATTTCTACCTCTTCAAAGAAAACCACTTCATTAAATTTAAAAGTGCTATGTGCGTAGAACTCAAAGCATTGTTAGAAACCCCACACACCCACTTCAGTGTTGCTCCCCACTGGGAGGAGGTTCCAAAATATTTCTAGCAGGACTACCAGATTCTGTAACAGCTTTATTCCCTGCCCTCTATCTGGTAAACTCGCAAAATTCATTTTTCTCACCATGTACATGCATACATCAGAATTAGACTGTTGTTTCTCCTTGTCATATGCGGGTATATGCATAATGTTGTATTTATTTATTTATTTATTTATTTATTTATTTATTTATTTATTTATTTATTTATTTATTTATTTATTCATGTTTATGTAGTGTATATTGGAGATGGAGACCTTGAGAGCTGTATACAATGAAATTTTATTTTCATGCATGCCAATTAGTGTACATTCAAAGCAGAGGTGGGTTGCTCCCGGTTCATCCCGGATCAGCTGAACTGGTAGTAGTGGTGGTTGGAGGCTCCGCCCACCCACCCAGATGCTTCTGTGCAGAAGTGTTGTGTGTGTGTGCTTGAGTGAACTGTAAGTAAAAAAATGTAAGTAAAAAAATGGCAACCCACCACTGATTCAAAGCGACAATAAAAATTATTCTAAGTCTAAATCTAAGTCTAATAAAATTGGTTACAACTCTACTTCAGCCCAAAATCTGAAAAAGAGCATCTACTATTGGCAAAATCTCAAAGATTGATACTTCTGTTTCTCAAGCTGTCAGGCATGTCCTAGCTTTAAACATCATCCATAGCCTGCTGTATCCTGTTTAGCATTTTTCAATTGTGAGCCGCCCTGAGTCCCCTTCGGGGAAAAGGGCGGCATATAAATGCAATAAATTCCAAATTCCAATTTTGTTTCTCAATGCAAAGCTGATGTATAGGAGACGTTTGGTTTTTTTAATCTCATTAGGATGAAGAAGTCCATGGATGTGATACACCTGAGAAGAACCTGCCATTTGATTGTGAATATGTTGTGCAGATGCCAAAAGCAGCAACTCCAGAAAACCGTTTACATTTTGTATCAAGTCAATGAACTAATACACAAGTTTATTAGTTTATGATTGGGAAGCCAAAGGATGAAATAGGTAAAAACATTTCCCCTAAACAATTAGAAAAGTATCCCAAACAAAATTCTAAAAATCCTAAAGGCTCCCTCAAGTCAAATTCAATTTTTTTTTAAAAAACAAAGTAAAACAAAACCTACTTAGATCCAAAATTTTGGCAAATAACATCTCAAATTTACTCTCTGTTGAGATGTATTGCAATGTTCTGCTTTGTGGTACTTTCACGACAACTTTACCTACATCCATTGGGTTTCATTTGTCATTTTCGTTCTCATCAAGAGAAGCCTCCTCATTTAGTCAACAATCCTATATACTGTACAGTGGTGGGTTCTGGATCCCGTTGCAACTGGTGTGGTGCAACGGAGCCTGGAGTCCACCATATGAACACATGCAGCATGCGTACACATGCATCCTTACCCCCTGCAATGCTCCGCGATGCCTCTGCGAAGCTCAGCTGCTCAGCGGAGTGTCAGCAGCGGCCGTACGCTCCATGCACGTGCACAGAAGCACCAAAGAGCTCAAATACAGGTAAGGAGGGCAGGCGGGTGGGTGGGCCCTCCAGAGCACCATACAAGAATGTTTTCCGGTGCTCCTGGCAGGCACCGGTATGCCTGTACCGGGGTGTACCAACTGCAACCCACCACTAATATTGTACATCTAAGGGGGAACAGGGAGGAGCACCATTACAAATTATTGCATATTTCAAAAATAATTTGAAAGAGTTGCTTTGGTTCATGTGAGCTCAGCACTTTTCTGCTATTCATAAATAGCAGAATAGCAGAGGAGAGCCTTCTCAGTAGCAGCTCCGACCCTTTGGAACGATCTCCCCATGGAGATTCGTACCCTCACCACCGTCCAGACCTTCCGCACAGCCCTTAAGATCTGGCTATCCCGTCAGGCCTGGGGATAAGATTCTAATCCGCCCCACCCGAATGTTGAATGAAAGTTGTGTTTTATTGTTATTTTCTTTTTTTATTATTATTCACGCACAGTTTTATGTTTTTTTTTGTCTTGCACTCCCCTTCCCATGATTTGTAAGCCGCCCTGAGTCCCCTCAGGGAAAAGGGCGGCCTATAAGCTTTAATAAAATGAAAAATGAAATGAAAATGAAATAAAAAAATATGTAGTTGTTTTAAGAACTGCATTAAAATACATTGTTTCATTTTATTAAAGCAGAAGCATCTTTTTTCAGGATAATATGGAGCTCACATGAGGTCAAAATCACTTTTCCCAAATCATTTGTGAAGTGTGAACAACCAGGCTATACGTTTCCTAGTCCATCTACCGGCATACACAGATAAACACAAACTGAGCATAAGTACTATGGCTCCAAATCACAAGATAAAATCTTCAGGTTCATATTTTAAGATATTATTTAAGCATATATATTTACTCATGATTAGGAATCACTAATATTTACCTATGAACCATAGATTTCCATTAAGCAATACAAAGAAACCTAAAAAATGCTGCATCTATATTACTAAAATGATGGTCATCTGCCTTAGTAAGACCACACTTGGAATATTGTATCCAGTTCTGGTCACCACAATATAAAAATGATGTTTGGATGATGGGCTGGCTGCTAAAGCAAGATTATGGCAGACACTTGAAAGTAAATCAGGAAGACTGTAATTGGGGTGTGTGGGCCTGTCTGTCTCACAAGAACAAAGAATGCTTATCAACAGGAAATATGCATGTTTAAAGCTTGTAGCAATTATGGGTAGTTAGAAAGGTGATAAAAGTAACAAGAATTAGACAACTTGCAGACCTCAGCTAAAAGTTAGGAATAGAGATAGCCGGCAGCAAATGAAATGTCTATTAGATAATTCCTGTGGCATTCATTAGCCAAGGCTTAGGAATAGGACAGCTATAGACCAATAGAACAAATTGTAGAATTATTGCTAAATAGGATAGTTCTTATTATTTCACCTTGTCCCGCCTTCTCCTTTAGTGAAAATATATAAAGTTTTCTTAATCCTTTGTTCTTGGTTCTTGGCCTTTTGACCAGGAACCCTTTTCCTTGGAGTACCCCAATAAAAAAACAATCAGATAACCTGCACCTTGTGTCTGGTTTCCATCATTGGCTTCGGCACCAGTCTCAGACCCGAATTGGAGACAATAGGACTCTGGAAAGAGCGCAGAGAAGAGCAACAAGAATGATTAGGGAGATGGAGGCTAAAATATATGAAGAACGGTTACAGCAATTGGGTATGTCTAGTCTAATGAAAAGAAAGACTAGGGGAGACATGATAGCAGTGTTTCAGTATTTGAAGGCTCCTACAGGGTCAAACTACTTTCCAAAGCACCAAAGGGCAAATCAAGAAACAATGGAGGAAAACTAATGAAGGAGAAAAGCAACATAGTACTAAGGAGAAAATCCTTAACAGTGAGAGCAATTAGCTAATGGAATAACTTGATTTTAGAAAATGACAATTAATCTGAAATGATATAGGGTCTTCCACTTGAGCAGGGGTTGGATTACATGACCTCTTCTAGTCCCTTCCTAGGACCCGCCATCCTGGGCCCAACATTTGGGAAGCCAGGCTATGCCTGTCACAAGCCAGGACAAAGGGTGAGTGATGGTAACCTTGGCCCAGCTGGTCTGGCTGGTAGCACCTCATAAGGAGCCCTTTCCAGAGTTACAGGAGAAGACGGTCAATGGTTTTGAAGGTGGAAGATGGCTTTATCTCCAACAGCCTATAAAGCGTAGAACCATCTTCAAGGAGAAAGAAAACTCTGATTACAAACCTCCACTGCCTTGTGGCTATCCACTACTGGAAAAGGCTTCAAGAGTCAACCTCGAGGCAAAATCCGGAGCCTTGGAAGCAGTTAGTAACTGTGTACAACCATGTTCTGGTAACTCCTGCAATGCAGCTGGAACCAATCATATTGGCTATGCCATTCCATTAGACCATTTCAGTGATGTGAAGAGGGGGAATCTGCTGCTTGGGTAACAGTCTATCCTCCATATTAATCTACCCAGGCCTCGTGCTCTGGAGAGGACACTCCAGCTTTACCTCTTTCCAGAGCATGATACCATAGTCTTTTGAGACTGATGGATGCCAAGGTGTCTAGCCCCTTCCAATTATATTGTTCTATATTCAGGATAGGTAATGGAACCTATTAGTCTGCTTGGAACTAATCCTAAGAGCTGTCTATTAAGAGAGATATGCAGGCTGAATTTTAATTTAGGAAGAATCATCAAATAGGAATTCAGCATGAATTCTAGTTCTTGTTTTATTTTTACTCTAAATAACATATCTTTCTAGATAAACTACCTAAACTTAACATTTTTCTCACAGATAGTCCTTGCCATTTCTCTTGATCATTGAGAGAGCAGTATATAGGACTTGCAAAAAGACCAGTATTTTACATTCAATTCTACACACACACCCCACACACACACTGAAAGGTGAGACAAGTTATTAATGTTTCATGTGCTCCAATCTTCTATATGGTATGGTGTGTATGGTATGGAAGCCTAAACAAAATTGTTGACAGTTGCCATCAAGAAAGCATCTTGTTTCCCTAGAATTTGTTTTCACATTACCACATCTGTTCAAATTAATTTTAGGAATGTCATCTGATTTCAAAGAGGGCTGAACTCTCTGATATCATGTCCTGAACATCTAAGGTGATCCTAGTCATAGAGGTTATTGAACAAAAGTCAATTAAACTTGATAGAACAATTACATGCATCAGCATCCCTGTCCCTGCTTTGTGTCATAGGAATAGTTACAAGCAGCTTTTATATTTATTTGTCATCTGAATTGGGAACCCATTTTTCTGAGTGACCTGCATCATGACCGAGCTTCCTTATTTTGCAGCCAGATAACTTGTCATGTTTGGATGCCTTGTGAAGTGTGATTTCCATGGCATATTGTTCATTTGCTACTAGTGGTATCCATCTGCCAAACTGAAGGGGATTAAGAAGACTTTGATAGGTACTTGTAAAGTTGGATTTGTCTTGTGAAAGAAGATAGAGAATGAAGTGGCAGACAGCCAGGCAACAAAAATAAAGGGATTGTTTTTCTTAGAAATACTTTCCAACTTTCAAAATCTCTATAAGTGACACCTAGTGCCTTTTTCCTGTTTTTTGCCTTACCTCCCATATATCTATTGAGCTTCTACCACTTTCCCTACCACTCACATATAACTATTGAGCTTTAGAAATTCTACATTTCTAAAGTTGCTTTCAGAGTCTTTTAAATGTTGGTTGTGTAATGAATAATGCATACAAGTAAAATTATTAGAATAGAAAATTCTGTTGCATTATGTTACATGGTATTACACAATTGAATTGCCATACTATGCTATGCCATACCATAGCATAGAAAAACACAACAAAAACCCAATCAAGCTAATATGACCACATGTGGTGATGTCACAACACTGTTTCATTATTTTCAATATGTAATGCTATTAAGAATAAATAAAATATATATAGAAGCCACAATTGGCAGCAATAAGTATCAAATGCCATCAAAGTTCCCATCATACAAAGGAATTACAGAACAAGGGATTCAAATTACAAAGAAGCAGATTTCAACTGACAACATAAATAATTTCCTAATCTCAAGAGATGTTCAATAATGTCACTGTCTAGGTGGGAGGGTGGAATCTTCTTTATTGAAGGATTTGAACAAAAACTAGATAATAGTCTGGTTATGGATCAGATTAGGTGATTTCCAAGGTCTCTTCCAAAGTTGCATTTTTTGATTCTTCATGATTTCCAGAGATAAAAATTATAGTAGTACTTAACTGAAGGCAATTAATAATTTATTAATGTAATTAATTTCCTGTTTAGGAAACAATTATTTCCTAATTAATAGGAAAGTCAAATTCCAATTTAATGTGCATTTCTTATCCAGTTTGTTTGCTTTATTGTTCACAATTCAGGGTTTTTTTCTTAAAAGCTTATAGAGACCTATCTCTGATAAAATTCAAATACTTCAAATAACTTTTTATATATGGAAATATATTACTTGTTGGTTTACCTTTACACAGTTGTTCAGTGGTACATACATAATGGAGAAAATTGTCAGATACACCATGATTGACTATGTGCCATCAAATCATTTTTGATTTCTAGCAACTACTGTATATATAGATTTTCCCCATGACAATTTATCAGGACACCCAATGATGTACATTGCCACTCTGATTCCATCCATCCTTACTAATGATCATTCACTTCTTTTAATTCCTTTTACTTCTCATCAGAGCCTTCTATAGAGAGCTGGAGTAATGTATCTGAAGTAGGATAATTGGAGCTTGGTCATTTGTGCCATGATTGAGAATTCTGGTTTGATTTGTTCAATGGTAAATTTCTTGGCTATCCATGGTATTTTCAGGAATCTTCTCCCACACTAAAGTTCACAATATAGCCACCAAATTGATATATCTGCAAACATCGGGCTCACCAGTAAATGACAAAAAAGGATTGTAATCTTAAGGATTGTAAAATGTAACCACTTAGCTGACACTTAGTGATCATCCAGATTTCTATAGACC
Source organism: Thamnophis sirtalis (assembly GCF_051295495.1). NCBI lineage: Eukaryota > Metazoa > Chordata > Lepidosauria > Squamata > Natricidae > Thamnophis > Thamnophis sirtalis. The sequence goes on from NW_028261381.1 coordinate 120,760,243, forward strand.
AGATCTTGAAGCATTATTCAAGAGTAAAATCTTGAATATATGCTGTATATAAAGGTAAAGGTAAAGATTCCCATTGCACATACTGTATCTGCTGGTCATTCCCGCCTGTAGGGGGTGGTGCTCATCTCCATTTCAAAGCTGAAGAGCCAGTGCTATCCGAAGACATCTCTGTGATCATGTGGCCGGCATGACTATATGCCAAAGGTGTATGAAAGGTGGTTCCTATTTTTCTACCTGCATTTTTATATGCTGTCAAACTGCTAGGTTGGCAGAATCTGGGACAAGTAACGGGAGCTCACTCCATTACACGGTGCTAGGGATTCCAACCGCCAAACTGCCGACCTTTCTGATAGACAAGCTCAGTGTCTAGGTCACTGAGCCACCACGTCCCCTATACTGTATATACCAGGGTGCAATTCTATGCCCATGTGTATGCAAACAAGTTCCAATAAACTCAAAGGAATTGAGCATTAGTGCTTAAGGCTATACCATTAATGAAGTGCATTAATAAATGTGCATGTTTATATCACAAAGTTATAAATGGCAATGTAAAAAGTAGTTCTATAGTGAGTCATTAAATTTCTCTTCCTTTCTGTTGCCTACTACTAATAGTTTGTTGAGGCCTTAGTTTATCATCACCTGCAATTATTAAATGAACATAAAATAGGATTTGATATGTACAAAGCAGAAGGCTGAACAATCCATGATTTTCTCAAGTTTAAAGTTTTCTAAAGAGTCCCCTACAGTTTTTATGTAATCCTATTCAAGTCTTGGTTATCACTTGCAACAAGATCGATAAATCATAGAGATAGGTCAGTTCCTTGATATTCTTTGTTAGAACTGAATTAATAAATACAATATGGATGGGAAATATTTTCTCTAACAATGAGTTTCTTGGTAAAATGAGCAGTAGCTAACACTAATGTGTAATTATTTTTTCTTCCCTAAACAATTGACCAGGGAAGTGTGTGTTTACTATCATGCCAAACCTGACATAAACCTTATACTCTGAGTAAATTATCATTGTAGTGGAATTCAAAGGCAACCTAGGTAAGCTGGATGGAATATAGGTTCAGATAATTAATTTAATGTATTACAATGTCAATTGCTAACATGCCAGAATGGGAATGTTTCCAGTTGAAAATTGCCTCCAGAATTAAAATATTTAAAACACAGTGTATTTATAAGGGACGCGGTGGCTCAGTGGCTAAGATGCTGAGTTTGTCAATCTGAAGGTCGGCAGTTTGGCGGTTCAAATCCTTAGTGCCACATAACAGAGTGATCTCTCATTACTTGTCCAAGCTTCTGCCAATCTAACAATTTGAAAGCATGTAAAAATGTAGGTAGAAAAATAGGAACCACCTTTGGCGGGAAGGTAACAGCATTCCACGTGCCTTTGGCGTTTAGTCATGCCAGCCACGTGACCACAGAGACATCTTTGGACAGTGCTGTCTTTTTGACTTTGAAACAGAGATGAGCACTGCCCCTAGAGTTTGGAATAACTAGCACATATGTGTGAGGGGAACCTTTATCTTTACCTTTAAGAGTATTGATAAATACTTGTTGGCCCATGCCAGATTAGATATGTGGAAACATGGAGAAAGAAGTAACTAGAATGTATGATTTACAAACATCCATGCCCTCTATATGCTTGATTTTTATAGGATTAAAACCGGGACGGCTGCTCCCATAACAGGATTTTGCATTTGTCCTTAATTCAGAAAAAAATGTACTCCTAAGGGAAGTTGTGTGAATAAATCCCATTCATGAAATGTGATTCCAATATCACAGTAAGTTTTTAGTTAGTTGTCTAACTTACTCTTGCAAATAATGTGGCACAAAACTAAGAAATATCAGCATAATCACTTTTAGAAAGAGCTCTGCCAGTGCCAATTAGGGAATGAAACCAAGAGAACTTCTAAAAGACACAAAGGAAAGAGAATGAAAAAGCAATTGAATGCTAATGAGCATTTAGAGACTTCACTTGGTGCTTGAGGTGCCATTGATTAGCCTTCCTAGCAAGTGGTCCTTTACTGCTCCCAGTTTGAAGCCAATTGGATTTTTTTTCCTTTCCAAGAGAAATTCTCCAGGCTAAATTCTCATCTAAGTTACACCAGGAGCATATTTGGGAAAAAGTGAACTCTGCTGTCTTTGTGAAATTAATCCCTCTTCAGATTGGAGGAAATAGGGGTAATAATTCAGTCTCTGAACTTTGCCAGGAAGGCATCAGGCTTGGAGCGATCCTTTTTTAAAACTAAAATTTGAATCAATGAGCTTTTTTGGTTGAAAACGGAAGAAAATAAATCTGTCACTTTAACTTTTCTTTTGTGGGGGGGGGGGCAGGGCTGAAAATATGGCAAAATGCAGCATACTAAAATTAACAATATACTGTAAATGCTGAATTTTGATCCCTAGATAATTATTTATTTTAATCTAATAGAAAAATCAATGTTATTTCCTGATTTCTGAGGCCAAAGTTTTATGTTATGGCTGAATGTATGTATGTATGTATGTATGTATGTGTTTGTGTGTGTGTGTGTGTGTGTGTGTGTGTGTTTGTGTGTGTGTATGTATGTATGTATGTATGTATGTATGTATGTATGTATGTATGTATGTATAAAGACATCATTAAACTGTGAACAGTTTTTCAAGGAGCCTGTATGATCTTTGCTGATAAATACTGAAATGAAAAATAAAGTCAATGTTGCTTATTGTAGAAGCCAGAGGGATGATGGGTTTTCTTCCCCACCCCTCCCCCAATCCCTTGTATCTTTGGGTGGGAATGAATTACTAATTACAAAACAACCATGTACTTCAGCATTTGCAAGACCCTTAGTGTTCACAAAAACAAGCTAATTATGCTTGAAAAGGTTTTCAGCCACAGCTCACTTGCTGGCACAAATTATGCTGTTTAAAATAAGAGGAAGCTGTTTGGAATATTTGCCTGTATTTATTTTCATCCATGCAATACACACAATTCTAACATTCTTAGGAAGAAATGTAGGGGTTTCAAAGCATTGCTTTAATATTCTGATGGAAGGGGGGGAAGTCCCTAGGTTAATTGGGGGTGGGGTATCTCAAAAATTAAGATGGGAGCTTTTTTCTATTACATTCATGTTTGCAGGACCAGTATTTTTTCCCCCAACACCATTTTAGATCTTCATTGCTTGAATGCATCCAGTTGGGATCTCTGGACCTGAACAAAACATGACCTTTCATCATGTCTGTGTTCTATGTCTTGTTCTTCCTTGTATTGTTGTAGATATGCCAGGTGATTTGTGAGTTAAAGTTGCTCTGTTATGGGCTTCTTCAGCTTTTCTCCTGCTTTGTAGCTTAGGAAATGATGTTTTATTGTGAACAGAAAACAGTAAAAAAACAGTTTTATCTCTGTTTGCTTTAATCCTGATGATTTCCAGCCAACAACACAAAACTTGTAAAGCTTATGAAAATAAGAGATGATTTATAGCAGGGATGTGAAACTGGCAGCCCACAGGCCAGATGTGTCATGCGCAGGCCACGCGCACTCCAGCTCCATGAAGGGAAAAAAGTTGCAATACATCACATGATGGCAACATGACACAGCGAGTTTGACACCCGTGATCTATAGGAAAACTGAACCCAGATTTAAGAGTTCTCTGGTAAAATCCCTCCATAAATCCAATCTGCAAGTTTGGCTAATTTTATTCACATAGTTAAAGCAATTTATACCAACTGCTCATTCAGAAAGACCTACATACATATAAATCAATTTACTAAAAAAACAATCAAAGCAGTGCAATCAGTACAATATTACAATTAGAGACAAATAAGAAAAAAATATCTAGGAAATTGTACCATAACCAAAAAAAACCATGCCTGAAAGTTTCTTTCAGGCAGTTCTAATATTGACAATTGATACAAATCATCAATGCACTGTTGCCAGTTGCATATATAGTACATGTATTCTTCCAGCTGTGTATAATTATTATCTTCCAGGGGGGAAGAAAAACCTGTCCATGAAGCCATTTCTCATGCAAATCTATAGCATACAGATAAAAAGGCTTCCTTAATATGCAATGATTGGCCATTATTAAGTGGATTAGATCAAATTATGTCAATAGTACAGTATAACTAGTTTATAGAAAGAGAACAAAATTTGTTGCAATCTAAGTCCTTGAATCTGGGATAACATCAGCATTTGGGAAAATGCATTTGAGCAAGAGTTTTTGAAAGTCTTGGAAACTGAGTAGTTAAAACAAAATTAATATCTGAAGGCATAGGTTCCAAGAAATTATATATCATGGTTGAGTTGCAGACAGAAGGAATCTGAAAAAAGCACTGAGAAAGCCTAAAGGCTATTCTTCAGTTTATGAGATTTTGTCAACAAGTAAACATGCATGGAATAACAATGTTGGCACTTAGTCTCCTATTGCAACCATGAACTGCCAGTTCCTATTACAGAAAAGTAATTGCTTTAAAAACAAATAACCAAACAAGCAAAAACTAGTGATGGCTTAAACCTTCAGAAATACTTTCTAATTCTGCTCAAAGGGATCCTGCTGCTGTTCCAGCTACTGACTTCAACAAGAAACCCAGTTGATGATCATGTTCATCAAATTATCAATGATGTGAAATTGCTCCAATTAAAATATAGCTACCATTATTCCCCTAGGCTGCACTTGCCCTGCTGTTCATTTTCATCTCTCTCTGCCTCTTGGCTTGCAAGTGCAGATTTTGCTAATCTTTGCCTGTGGCATGAATAATACCTAAACTAATCTTTCCCAGCCAGCAATATTGTTTAGGCTGACGGTGGTTATGACAGAATCTCTGTGCTTAGAAGGGGGAAAGGGGGCTGCTGATGAGGCCTCAACTGACATTAAAATGTTTTTTTACCCACCTTAAGTGAGACACTAGAGACATTACTTTGCACTATGCCAGAGCTTTTCATCAAAGTTTTACACATTTTAATTAAACATTTTAACACACCTTTTTGGTAAGAATGCAGAATTATCTCCATGTTACAGATGGGGCAGAGGTAAAGATACAGACAAGAAAAGTGACTTACCCAAAGGCAAGACAAACAAACAGAGGCAGAATTCATTATGTGGATTCTTAAAAATCTATGGCCAGTCTAATTGTAAAGCTATCAGACAGCTTCCAGGAAAATTTCATCTTTGAAGAATAATTAAAATAACTTTTAAAAGTTAGTGTGAAAGTCCCATAAACTCAGTTTTCCAATGTTCACAACACTGGTTCAATATTTCAAAAGCTCTGAAGAATCATAGCTAAAAATTAACATCTAAAATTGTAATTGTATGAATATGAAAGACAAGATTTAAAAATCCATTGTAGATCCTATCTATTCTCTCTGTTTTATTCTCTTGTCTCCCTTTGCTCATGTGCTGTTTGGGATTGATTAAAGCATAGATTCTTGTAACAGCTGAATGGGAAACAATGACTTAATCACCATCATGGTTATTAAATAGTTAAAACAAAACCTTCATCTCTTCACATGTACTCCTCCATTACAATTCTTATTTATAAGCAAGCTTCAGTAGAAATTAAATGATTTCTCAGCTGAGTTAGGGAATAAATTGCAAAAGCCTTCATATCCAGTTATACTTAAACTGGATAGGGTGTGTGATTGTGTGGCATTCAGTTGGTATAAACTCTTCCAGGAAGAAACACTATTTTTAGTGAGGATGAGTTGTTTCTTACCTAGTACTTCAGGTCTTCTACTGATGCATTCAGCTTCTTGCTGCTGGTTGTCCTATTTTCTCTTTCTTTTCTTTCACCTTTCCCAGTATAATAGACTTTTCCAGAGAACTATGTCTTTTTATGTTGGGTCTAAAACATGATAATTTGAGCCTGCTCATTTGCATCTTAAGTGAAAATTCTGGATTGATTTCCATTTGTTAGCTTTCAGGGCTTTCCATTGTAATCATAGGAATCTTCTCTAACACCAAAGTTCAAAACTGTCCATACTCCTTCTATCCTGCTTCTTCAAAGTCCAATTTTCACTTCTGAAGTGTGTCACATGAAAAACCATTCCCCATGCAATTATGAAATTTGTACATATAGATGCATCACGGTATCTCAGTATCTTTTCCAACACCTTCCTTGTTTTTTCTAACTAAGTGCTAATCCGTGGTCTATTTCTTGACTGTTGGTTTCTTTAATGTTGACAGTTAATCCTAAAAAGCAGAAGTTATACACCAATTCAGTACCTCCACTGTCAGTTCTAAGGCTGGTTGCTGTTTCTCTTGTCATTTGTTTGGTGTTTTTTATACTGAAGTCCCTTTTTCACTATTTCTTTACTTTCATTATTAGAGTTTGCAGATCACACACAGTTATGACACATATAAAAACCAGGTGAAGTGTCAATTTCACTATATGACTACCATCTTCACTATTTTACCACAACTGGTTCAGATACAATATAATTGCTTGTTGTCTGTTCCAACAGCTCTCTGAAATTCTTTGTACGTTCTTTCCTGAAATGTTTGTTTTTCTTGGATTTCACTTCTCTTTTCTTCTCGGCACTTACCCCAGTTTTTTTCCCCTGACATCCCATTTGCTTTTTTCTATTTCTTGGTCTTGGATAGTGTATTTTAACAGTGATAATTAACAACTTCTTTCATGTCATTTCAAAGTTCCTCTGGTTCCCCATCACTGACATTCAGGATTTCCAAGTAATTGGTGATGTTCTGCTTGAAAATGCTGGTTATATCTTCAAGATCTTCTTTTAGGAACTGGTTGGCCTTTTTCTTCCACTTTAACTTGACTTGGAACTTGCACATAACCACTTTGTGATTTCTTACGCAATCAGCCCCTGCCTGTATCTTTGCTATTATAACTGAGCCCTGCTATCCCCTTGTAAAAAGCTATAATCAATTTGATTTCCATGTACTCCACCTGGTGATGTGTGTGTGTGTGTATGTGTTAACCATATAACAAATGTAACAAAAAGGCAACAGTAAAAAATATTGGGTTTCTGTTTGGATGGTCTCTTGTGACGAGCCGAAGACAGAGAGTGGAAGTGTGACCTTCCTCCCATATTTGGGCATACCAGGAGTTGTGACTTTAAACACAAACACACACACACACACACACACACACAGATAGATAGATAGATAGATAGATAGATAGATAGATAGATAGATAGATAGATAGATAGATAGATAGTGTTGGTTATTTAAAGACTGTTAACACTGAATAAATCATTGCAATGGCAGAAGTGGATAATCCATTCTCTTCTTCACTTCAGTTCCCTAGACCATGTAGTCCAACTACATTTTCCTCCTCAATATAGCCAAAGTTTGTCTGATTGAATTTAACCATAAATCTCATGACTTTCTTCTAGATCAATGGCTGGGATATAAATTTATCTTCTTCCAATCCAACATTCCTCAATCTATATTCAGCAAATATTAATATTACAGTGGATAAATGTTTGCTTCACCGCACACAAACATACATTCAAGAGGTGGTATTCAGCAGGTTCTGACCAGTTCTGGAAACCGGTAGCGGAAATTTTGAGTAGTTTGGAAAGCTGGTAAATACCACTTCTGACTGGCCCTGCTCCCATCTATTCTCTGCCTCTCAAGTCACAGCTGATCAGGAGGGAATGGAGATTTAACAGTATCTTTCTCCTGCCATGCCACATCCACCAAGCCAAGTCATGCCCATGCCCACCCACAGAACTAGTAGTAAAAAAATGAATCCCACCACTGATACATTCAAATAAAATGATGTCTTCACAAGTCTACTGTTATATACAAATATGTTTGAACAAACCCTTGAATTGTAGCATATTCCTTTCTGATCAGTAACATTGTCATATTTCTGAGGCCAGAATCGTTGAAGAAGACAGAGTTTTTGAATTAGTAGCAAAGATTTGGCATAGCATTTCCAACCAGGGTTTCTGCTTCAGTGCTAAGCTGAAGGACACCACCACCTTCTCCATGCTGTGAAAATAGATTAATAAATGCACATCCACATCTTTTTACTTGTCAGGAATGTTACTACATATCCTCAGGGTGTAATTTCGTTTTACAGTTTTCATTCCCCTAAGCTTTTGTGTGGTGACATTTTTTGACAGACAGAGGGACATGGATGTGTGCATCTTTATGGGAATTCTCTGTCTAGATTGTAAAATCAATACTGAATCAAATGTAAATGCATCATCATCTCTGAAATACTGAGATGCTATGTTCAGTTTTCCAACAATTGTCATTTAATAATAAATTGGCATTGAGGGCTTTTCTCTTCCCTAACATTATTATTGATTAAAATATAAGAAAAATAATCAGTAATATTTTAGATGGCAGGTTAAACAAAACATGGTTTCAATGCCATGTTTGGCAAGCAATGTCCAATTTTTTTAAAATTTAAACCAAAAATCTTGACAAACCTGAACATTGGGCACTATCTAACAAAATGAAATTCAATGGCGAAAAAAGTAAGGTTCTATACTTAGGCAAGAAAAACAAAATGCACAGGTACAGTATAGATGGTACCTTGCTCAATAGTAGTAACGGTGAGAGAGATTTTGGAGTCCTAATGGACAACCATTTAAATATGATCCAGCAGTGTCCAGCAGCTGCCAAAAAAGCCTACATAGTTCTAGGCTGCATACATAAACAGAGGAGTAGAATCAAGATCACATGAAGTGTTAATACCACTTTATAATGCTTTGGTAAGGCCACGCTTGGAATACTGCATTCATTTTTGATCACCATGATGTAAAAAAAGATGTGGAGACTCTAGAAAGAGTACAGAGAAGAGCAACAAAGATGATTAGGGGAGTAGACGCTAAAACATATGAAGAATGGTTGCAGGAACTTGGCATGACTAGTTTAATGAAAGGAAGGACTAGGGGAGACATGATAGCAATGTTCCAATATCTCAGGGACTGCCACAAAGAAAAGGGAGTCAAACCATTCTCCAAAGCACCTGAGAGTAGGACAAGAACCAATAGGTGGAAACTAATCAAGGAAAGAAGCAAATTAGAACTAAGCAGAAATTTTCTGACAGTTAGAGCAATTAATCAATGGAACAACTTGCTTCCAGAAGTTGTGAACACTCCAACACTGGACATTTTTAAGAAGATGTTGGATATCCCTTTGTCTGAAGTGGTGTAGGGTTTCCTGCCTAGGCAGGGGGTTGGATTAGAAGATCTTCAAGTTCCCTTCCAACTCTGTTATTCTATTCATCTGATGTATGTTCTCCTCTGGGATTATTTAGGATTGAGATTGGCAAGAATAGAATACCAGAGTCCCAAAATCTATGCTGGCTCTTTATTGTCTTTCTGGTAATATTCAACCTGATATTCATGATGAAGTATTTTGAAAAAGGTGAAATCCTGTTCACATTTTTTCTTAAGGCATTTAGATTTAAGTAGCAATAGCAATAGCAGTAGACTTATATACCGCTTCATAGGGCTTTCAGCCCTCTCTAAGCGGTTTTACAGAGAGTCAGCATATTGCCCCCAACAATCTGGGTCCTCAGATTGGTAGACATCCATAGAGATAGAAACCCACTTTCTAATTCATGTCCAGTAAACATACACCTATAAACATACACCTATAAATTTCCCTTGTTCTAAAACACTTCTACAAGCTAAACAAATTTGTATGCATATGTTGTGTGGCAAGCTTTATTGTAAATTTGGAAAAGTGTGGATATCCTATTATTATTTTATGTCCAGAAGGGCAACCTAGCAAAGTTTTCATGAAACTGCAAAGCCAAAGACTTGCAGCAGAGATGGCTTAAGAGGTGTTCCTCAGTTCTTTTATGTAATTGTCTCCACCTTGATTTTGCTAACTATGCTTAGAATCGGAAAATGAGAAACATTTTCAGTTTTTGCTGTACATGAAAGAAACTCCCTTTTCTCAAGGCTTGTCAAACATTTTCAGAAGCACTGTAAGTTTTCTTTGTTGGAGACAGCTTGAGTGACAGGTGCTGCATATCAGGATGGGCAGTTTGTGCATTTTAAAAAAATAACTGTACATTGCAGAAATATATTGAACAGGGCTTCTTTTGGCAATCTTAATTGAAGCCACTCATTTTCTTAACAGTGAAAGTTTTCGCACCAATAATCAACTTTTCTAGGCACAATGGATTCAAGGAACTAGAATCACTTCACACAAATTCTTTACATCATTTTTAAAAAATCAATCCTAGACCTTCCATGATCTCAATGCCTTTCTAGACCTGTCCATGCATTTTTCTGCTTCTGGTCAGTTATTTTAAATGAGGGGGAGGGGGTGTATTGTAGAATACTTGAAAGTCTATTGACTTTGATTGTGCTTCATCATGCCTCATGGATTCTAGTCACCTCAAAGCTTTTGTTCAGCATCCACTACAATCTACCAAATATTGGCAATATGTGCTGTGCAAAATGTCCAAATGTGAAACATTTTAAAGTATCCTTGTTCCTGAAGTTAAAAACTCTTTTAAGTTCAGAGCAGCTGTTTCCACTTTATTGGGAATGTTCCAGTGGTCTTCTGACATTCTGGAAGTAGTCCAATTCAAGCAAACTCATTTTAACTTCCAAACACTTGTTCCATATTTGGAAAAAAAAATGCTGCCTTAAATTGACAATATAAGTCAGAAGAAGTCCTTTTAAACCACCATGTTACAACCATTGTGTAAAGCCTGCAAAAGCTGTCATACTATTCTTGCACTGTGGTCTTTTAGAAGAAGTAAAAGGTAGGACATCTTTACACAAGAGTTGCTGCCCCCATAACAATTGCTCATTGTTTGATTGTGAAGGGAGAGGGCCACAGGTAGAAAGAAACTATGACAAATGTGAGTGGGATTGCTAGCCATTTTTTTTTTTTTTGTAGACTAAGGAGTAGGATAGTTTTTTATTAGTCCAGGAACTGTGGCAACTCAAAGGGCAGGTCGCTCTTTGAGTCCCACTTTTGAACTCTCTTATTTAACAGCTGGAGGGAGAATTGATTGACTCGTGGTACTCCTTGCCTACACTCAGAGTTTTAGGGTTAATAAAAGTGAAGACAAACAAAAGTCAGTTTCAAAGTGGTTTGTGGGAGATCAAGGACTGCAAACAGAGTTAAACCTGTGCCACATGGCCTTTAGTCCAAATTGTAGAAAAATAGCAAAGCAAATAAGCAGCATGTTGTGAACAGATTTCTGAACCGTTGTATAACCTCTGAAGGAGAAGGCAATATAGATCTTTTTCATATAGTATGCAACATGAAACTGTAAAAGCAGGGTAGAAGTACAGCTATTAATCAAAAAGTGAATGCTGACATGAAAACATCTAAGACTCAGACTTCGGTGGTGTACTGATAGGTTTATGTTCTATATTTTTCCCACAGCCTGTTATTCACATTAATCAGCCTTTTATTTGTTTGCACCCGCATACTCCCAGTCAATCCCTATATCCATATCAGAGCAAGTACACAAGTCAGTCACTAGTAAAACTACAGCAAAGTTAAAACCTTAAACCTTAAAACAAATTATATGGCAAAACAGAATAAAGGGCAAGGAAAAAAATATCAGGAGGAAGCAAGGGAGTAACAAGAGACAAGAATTTCTATTGCCTGTATTATGTCTCTAGAGAGCTAGTTTGATGGTTAAGGCACCAGGCCAGAAACCAGAATCTGTAACTCCTAGTTGTGCCTTAGGCACAAAACCAGCTGGGTGACCTTGGCCAGTACATTTTCTCAGTCCAAGAAAGGAAGCAATGGGAATCCACTTTTGATACCTTGCCAAGAAAATGGATTTGTGTTAAAGTAGTTGCCAGGAGACTAAATTGAAGGTGTACACATTCACCTACATGTTCATTCTCTCTCTCTTTTCACAACCTCTGGAAACAATATTGTAAATACTGGGATTAGGATAGTCTCAATGAATGGCCTTTTATTATTCCAACATTAGCCCCTTTAAGCAATAGCAATAGCATTCTAGCTGGGGAATTATGAGAGATGAAGCCTTAGCATCTTAAGGTTGCCAAGTTTCTAAAACAGCAACAACAAGGTGGGGTTTTTTTGACCATCAAAATCAGTGAATGTTTCATCTTAGAACAAAGGACAAGAAAGAAAATTTATTTTAAGCCAGTCCAAAATGCTTTCTAAATATAAGGTGAATGACAGAGAAGCTGAAGTCTATTTTTCTCTTACTATTAAAATATTACAAGGTGTGTGAATGTCATGATTGCATAAATAAATCTCTTCCCCAATGAGGTGTTAAATATGGGGGATTTAACTGAGTCTTCCCACCATATATCAAGCTATGATTCATGGTAAGTAAACTAGCACCAAAAGAGTTGGTGAATTAAATTCTATGGAAAACAAATAATCCACATTTTCATTCCAAGCTTTCAGATGTTTTTTAATACATTGCTTTTTGTTCTTGTTTAGTTTTTTAAAATTGTATTTACATAATTCTCAGTTCCTCTATAGGGTCTTAAATTTATTTCTCTATCAAGAAAATTTTCCTGAACTAACAGTATCTTCTTTGCCTCCCCTCTCTGCTTTTCTAGTATATGTATACCAATATTATGCAATTTGGCATTTGCCAGATATGTTGGCCTTTAACACCTATAATTCCCAGTCAGTCTGGTATTGGTTAATGACTCCCATCATTTCTGATAGACACTTTTGAAAGAGTGATCTATTATTTTTCCTTGAGCTCACTGCAGGAGAACTACATCATTTTTGAAAAACAACAAATATCACTAGAAACTGCGAGCGATGCTGACCATTTTTAATAATGTGGGCATTTCTCCATGATTGGTGATGCAAGGTAATGAGGCTGACAAACTGAAGCAGGATGGGAGGATGTGTCTTAAAATGCAAAATTGATTTGACAGCTCTACCAATTATATTTCTTTGCCCTGTGACAACAATTAGCTGCAAAGCAAATGTATGTGGACGTATCTCAAAGATGCTGTTTTTAGACGTTTGCTGTGCAGAGGGCACAGAGGCATCAGTAGCAGTTCTAAATTATTTTACTAATGTCCATTTCCTCTGATGGCCTCCTATTCAGACATTGAAATATTGGAGATCACCTCCTCTGGGACCTTCCTTCATGTTTAGCCTGCCCTCTACACTGGGGCAGGAAAGCTAATTGCTACAGAGCAAGCAGATGGCTTTATGAAAGTTCAAAACGACAGCAAGCCTCTGTTGGTAAATTATACTCCAAACCAAACCTTGTCCACCTTTCAAGGGTCAGATGAAAATTCCTCATGGTTAGCACTAAGCAGTTCTCGCTATTGCACAGATAGAGAGGAATGTTTGAATTCTGCTCCCCTGTGGGTCAGTCCAAAGACAAGCATTTGTGTCCCATGCCCCAGAGAGATAGGTTGTCCATTTTGATGAGGATAGTTCAAGATGTTGGGCATGTTTAATGTGGAAAACAGGCAATTAATAGGCACTATTGATCTTTAAATAATTGGCAGTCTGTCACATAGATGATGGAGAAAAAAATTAAAAGTACCCCTTGCCAAAAATAAAGTATTTTTTTCATGTACAGCATGAACTCTGACTGTGGACCTGATTCTTTTGGATCATGTAAGTTCTTCTTTCTTAAAAGCGGTTTGTTTTGTTTTGAAACTTGATTTCATCATCGTCATTGTCATCATTATCATCCATATTGAAAAGCCATGCATTTTCAACCCTGTGTCATACAGGGTTATGAAATTGAAATACACATTTAAGTGGGGCCCTTTGTTTTGTGAATAAGGAGGTGTTATGTAATTGATCTTGTAACGTATGCAAAGCAACCTTCCTGGCTTACATTTGTGGCAAATACCCAGAGTATTGGGGGAAAAAACCACCAGCAGTTTCAATATTATTTATTCATATATTCCACATTTTAAAAATTAAAATGAAACATTACAAAAGAAGGATACTGAGTGGGTAAAGAAGGATAAAGGACCCTTCTTGAATTTATTTGAAATTAAATTACAACTTCCTCAAATCAATCCAATGTATTTTAATAGTATCCACAGTACTTAGTCATACTTCAAAATTAGGACCAGTTGCTATAGTTGCTATAGAGTGTCTGCATTTTTCATGGTTACTATAGATCAGGGATAGTGACTTGTGATTCTCCAGATGTTACTAAGGGACAACTTGCAATAGTATCAATCAGCAGAGGAATCCTCAAGAGATGCTAGTTCAGCAATACTAGAGGACCATAATTTTCCCACAATGAGAAAATATGTATTAAGTCTCATGGAACTGGTAACTTAAGAAAGTCATTTAGTATTTTCTTCCACAGTCTTTCACAATAAGGCAGGGATATGTCTAAGTTTTAGTAGAACCTGATAAATGACTCAGTTGCATTTAATTTGATGAAGGTTTCCAGTAAAAAGACTTAAAGTAAATCAGGAACATTCATGACTGATGTTCACATTTTATAGTCATCACGTTATAAAAAAGAGTAGCAAAATTTCAATTGCTCCAAATAATAGCCAGATAAGAAAAAAATGGCAGAAGAAGAGTGGAATCAAGTGATTGACATGTTTACATTTTATCATAGAAAGTAGTCCATCAACAGGCTTCTAATTCCTGTTCTACAAATGGAACAAAGCAAAAGGGATACTGAATGCCCACTTGCTGTATAACAAGGCATATCTAATATTGGCAATGATCCACAACTTTCACTGGTTGGTTGATTGGGTCATGAAGTTGATATTGATTCTTAGAAGCAACATAGATCTTTTCCATGTCCACAAATTAGACAGTAGCACTGCCATCTTAACAAATGAGATTTAAATTAGATTTTAACAAACTCCCCTAAAATAATAGATAATTGCAACATCTATGTGGAATTTTGTATTGTCTCTAAAATCTGCATCCCAACTTCATACAAAAGAGAAAAGCATAATTCACATTCAGGAATATGAGAATTCTGTCCAGAGCAATGAAAATGAAGCCTAAGTGTATGGTGAACTTTTAGCAGTTGCATGAAACAGCATCAGTGTAGTTTTGATGGTGATAATTATATTTAGCCATTGTACAGTGCTTCATAAAAATAAGGATGTATTATTGGACTGAAGTTTACATTACAATTGCTTGGAGAATCTAACAACATTAAAATAAACGTCTGCATCTCTAGCCTGGCACTGGAAAATTCCAGTGCCTCCCATAATCACACTGCAAATCCTCTGAAAGTTATCAGTTTTCCAAGGAAATCCAGAGAAATGCAATCTTGCATCTTCAATGCAAGATCTTATGCACCTTCAGAACAAACAAAAATAATCCAGGACATCATGAAAGGAAAACAAGATTCTCTCCATACAAAGAAACATGACTATGCTCCCTTCGCTTCATTGATGGAACTCATTCTGAAAAGTTATCAAGCCTTAAATCCAAAGATGTGGTTATATTTTTCTCTTGTATGGTATTGTAATTTTGAATAGAAGATACTTAATAAAACAGATGTAACATTTTTAAAAGATATGGTTACCAGTTAACAATTTAAGAACAAGCCAAGACAATAGAGGAAAAAGGAGATAGCTAACAAGAATTTCCAGATAAAATAAATGAGGTAATGGAGAATTTTATATGTGATTTCCTCTTCTTTCTAATTATTATGTTGGAGTTTTAAATATTGCTAGTTATTTACCAAAAAATGTTTTGATGAAGTGTTTCAAAAATTTAATCTGAATGAACTTCAGTAACAGTGAATTGTGAATATGGTAGTATTCAAATGTGTGAATATAATATGGCAAATGCTGCACTACAACAACTCCTCTTGCAAATACCATCTCTTTCTCTAGCAGTCATTGCTTTTACACTGTGTGTCAAATATCTCATGTGGATGGGACTATTTTGTTCATCTTTGGCTTCTCAGCCATGGCATTTCTATCTGCCCACTTTTGGTGCAACGCAAACACTCAGTTTATCGCTGCTTTGTGATAGGATTATAAAATTACATTCCCTTCCTTCCTCAGTATCTGATTCTTCATCCTCTAAAATCAAGTGGGGAAAAAACTCAGTTGATTTGTATTGCTGAGAAATTATGGTATTAGTCAGTTCAGTCTACTACCATATCAAATTTTCAGTTGCCCTGCAAAATATCACTTAACTCTAGGTTACCCACTTCTAGGCTAAAAAATTAACAATGGAAGTATTTATTTATCAAATTTAGAAACCACCCATCTTTCTCACAAGGTATTGTAGTGTGTGTTACCTGAATTGTAGGAGTATAGTACAGTATATTGTAAGTTACTCTGCTGTTAATTTATATTATTCTGATGAATAACAAAACAATATCATCCATTAAAAAAAACAATTTACTCAACGAACGAATTATTTGCTTTAAAAAAAAGATGGGAAAAGACATGTCTTTACACAGGATGTATATTCCTACTTTTAAAACACAGCTAGATAATTATATTAATTCTGTAGAGCAATAGATTGATCCATTAGAATTTCTTTTAGCTCAGTTTCTAACATTTTTTCCAATGTTAGAACTCTGGTATCAGAATGAGAATAAAGAAGGGGTGGATGACTTAAGGAAAGGCCATATATAACTGCTGGATCTGTGGCCCACATGATTCCTCTATATGCCCACTAGGTTTGGCTTGGTTTTAATTTATGCCAGGGGCTGAGACAGATACAAATTGATTTCTCCCTCTTGATTTTTCTAGGAAGGAATTTTTATAAACAGCAAACAAACCTATAAACATTGCAAGAAGTTGGTTGAGAAGACAACACAACTCTTCAGTTTCTTTTGCTTTGCTGGCACAAACGTAGTGCATATTTAGAGATTTTGGAGAGTTTTGACTTCAGAACTCTCCAAAACAGGAATCACTGGCCTCATCTAGCTGCTGTTGCAGTCATATTTAGCTAGAAGTAACGCCCACTGAATTTAATGGGACTTGCTTCTGAATACCCTGGCATAGGATGACAATGTAAGAGTTAAATCTGCTCTTTCATCTTCTTTATAACCTCACATTCTTAATGCTTTCATGAATTAATTTTTCATATAGTAATATATTTATCCCTTTTTCAGTACTGTAGTAAGTGGCAGTTTAAATGTGAATCATTCAGTTGGATATTTCAATTATAATTTAAAACTAATGGGTATGAAATATGCATGCCTTGGTGAATTCGAGAATAAATATCTTTGGGAATATTGTACATGCAAAGCAGAAGTATTAATTTGACAGTACAAACTCTGTCACATAGAAATGTTTTCCCCGCTAAACTGTCAAGTGGTGCAGACATCTAAGAATAAAGGATGACTAGGGTGAAGGAGCATCTTGGCTTGCATAGAGGATAAAGATACAAGTTTGGCTTCAGCATTAAATTTTCTACAATTACCCACAGAAAGGAATTTACAAAGGAGGAGGAGGGGGGGAGGAGGAGGGGGGAGGAGGAGGAGGAGGAGGAGGAGGAAGAAGAAGAAGAAGAAGAAGAAGAAGAAGAAGAAGAAGAAGAAGAAGAAGAAATAATAATAATGAATCTTCCTGATTTCTGCAAACCTTTTACATTTCTGTTCAGAGGCCTGAGAGAATAACCCATCTTCTATATTCCAATATCATAGGTAGATGTATTATATTTATTCTGCAACTGCAAAACACATTCCATGATCTATATTGCTTGCTCAGAATATCCTGAGGCTTAAAAAGGGTGTGTGTTCAATTATTTTCATTGTACGATACAGATGTTAAAAGTAGTCCTTGTTCTGTAGGGAGAACTAGGCAGACAGGAACTGAGGCAAGGCAGGTTGAAGCTAACACAACCTTTATTTACAGTGACATACAGCTCAATGTAAGGCAAACCTCGAACCAGCAAACAGCAAAGCAAAGGACAGCTGACAGTCCTTTTATACTAGAGCTGTCAGACGCTTAACCAATAGGATAACGGGATTCTCCCGCCAGCTGGCTGCTCGCGTCTCAGCCAGTCAGGAGCCAGCAATGTAAGTCAATGGCATGGTAGATTCCAGGAAACTTACAATCACAATTGGGTCCAGAATTTCAGTTGCTAAACAATGTACAGGTAATCCACAACTTACAACCTGAGTGACTGTTTGAAGTTACAATGGCACTGAAAAAATGACTTATGACCATTTTTCACTCTTACAACCACTACAGCATCCCCATGATCAGGTGATTTACATTCAGTTGCTTAACAACTGGTTCATATTTATGACTGTTGCAATGTCCAGGCGTCATGTATCTTTTGTGAACTTCTGACAAGCAAAGTCAATGGGGAAGCCAGATTCCACTTAACAACCATGTTACTAATTTAACAACTGCAGCAATTTACTAACAAATGTGGCAAGAAAAGTCATAAAATGGGACAAAACTCAACAAATGTCTCACTTAGCAACATAAATTCTCAGATCAATTGGGGTCTTAAGTCAAGGACTACCTGTAGTCATAAAGCAAGATGTCACATGACTTCATTGTTTAGCGCAACCACTGCAATCTCTGTTGCTGTTGTTAGCCAGATGTTTAAGGTCTATTTAAATTACTTTTATGATTGAAATGAGATGAGACATTTTTTCCAAGTCAATTTTCCCTCATTTTGCAAAAATGACAAAAAACACGCTGAGTTCCTGGCTTCACATATTCCTGTCAAATTCCAAAGAGCCATTCCTGTAAGCAAAGGTCCATCCTTGCAGGAAAGGATGAGGTTTTGTACACCATTAACAAAGGAAGGATGAAATTGACTAGAGGGAGTGGAGAACTAGCCCTTGTGCACTTAACTAAACAGACTTAATTAGGAAACTGCAACAAAGAAACTAGACAATAGGTTCCCAGTACCACTAATGTGTCAAGAAATAGTGGATATTTACAGCACTGTTATCCCCTTAAAAAGGACTGTTTTACTCATCAATAAAAAGGCTCTTATTTGGTTTTCCTTATTATTCTCTCTTTGACAGTGAATCAATACCCTGGAATTTTCCATCTCTACAATTCAACCTTCTTATTCTTCTATTGTTCCTCTCTTTGTGAAGCTGGAACTCAAACACTGAAACAAAGAGTTATTTCTCTTCAGCATTGTGCTCTGTTCTGAATGTTCCACAATAGGATACCAGAGCTACAGCTGTTTGAACTTGGCTTGAAGTGGGGAGAAGGGGAGAAAGTGAGAGAGATAGAGAGATTCCAAAGGTCAGGCACCATGACAGTGATCTCATTAGTATCAGAACAATGTCCACTGTGTCAGATGTTACCAGATGGGCAGGAACCATGAGAGAAAGATGGTTCTTAAATGGTCAGCATCTGGGTATTGAAAGTCTTTGAATCACACAGGGACGTTCACAGATAACCAGTGCATCCTCATACAGTAAAGGTGTTTTGTGGGAATACCAAAAAACATCCATAAATATCAGGAGTGAAACTCTACAGGTTTGCCCAAACTGGTAGTAAAAAAAATGCTAAAAAAAGTTTAAAAAAAAGTTTAGATGATCAGTGACACAGCTGATTGTTGCAAAGCTGATCGTTGGAAGTTTTTTTTTTTTAAGCATTTTTTTTACTACCAGTTCGGGCGAATAGATAGCACAAAAATGCTTTAAAAAGTGAAATAAAGAGGATCCAACGATCGCGTGGCTCACAGCTGACCCTCGCGATCATTGGAATCTTTTTTTTCACTTTTTAAAGCATTTTTAAACTACCGATTGAGGCAAATAGGTAGTACAAAAAAATGCTTTAAAAAGTAAAAGTTCCGATGATCAGCTGTGCGACAATCAACTGTGCCGCACGATTTATATTTGCTAGCAGGAAATCCTGCTTTCTAGTGAATGTAAATCGTGTGGCACAGCTGCCCCCCCCTTTCACTGTTCTACTTACCTTTGCAGTTCAGAAAAGGTTTCTTAGCACTTGCGGTTGTGCATGTATGGGAAGCGAACCGGTAGAAGACCTCAGAGCATTTCACCCCTGATAAATACTCATGTCGCTATATTCTTGAATAGCTACATTGGTCAAGTGGTCTCCAAGGGCAGCCCAAAACTTCTTTAGTCCTTACACTTTGCATCACACTTTGATTTTCTCCTTAATAAGTCAGATTTTCCATGAGATCAGGAAAAAACAATAAAGCAGGATTTTCATGTTCAAATAAATACCAGAAAACAACCTCCTTTCAAAATTTACATTCAATATAGCAAGCTCAAGGACTAAGGGGCAAGGCCATTGCAAGTATGTAATGTAGTGAGGGAGGAGCCAATTAATTTTTTTGGCTTTTGTATGGCATCCTGCAGCTATTAAAATTACATATCCATTAGCTAGTTTTGCTATATTTCATTTGCATTCCGGTAGATAATTCAAGACAATAAGTAATGAATGCATATGAACTCAATAAAATATATTAGCATCTATTTTAGTGCACTCTGCAGCCATTTTCAACTGGATTCAGAGGATGACAAAACTTTGTGATGACCAAAACAATATGGCCACCACATGTGATTGCATGTGCGCAAAGCGTGTATTCAGCAAACCGGTTGTTAAACCAGTAGGATCCTACTCCTGGGCATAAATACAAATAATCCATGATTTATGACCACAATTGAGCCTAACGTTTCTGTTGATGAGTGAGACATTTGTTAAGTGAACTTTGCCCCATTTACAACTTTTCTTGTCGCAGTTGTTAAGTGATAACACGGTTGTGAAGGGAATCTGGCTTCCTCGTTGATTTTCCCTGTCAAAAGGTTGCAAAAGTGGATCTCATGAGAAACATGGAAAGAGCAATGGTCACAAGTATGAACCAGTTGCCAAGTATCTAAAGTTTGATCACATTATCACAGGGATTGTAAGTGTGAAAAATGGGCATAAGCAGGAGTGGGATTCTACCAGTTTGACCCGGTTCAGGCAAACTGATAGCTCTGATGATCAGCTGAGAGTGAACTTGTTTGCTCTAACCTTCAGGTGCCCCCCGCCTGTCCCTGGGCTATACCTACATATATTTCCTTGTTTTTTTTAGCCCAGCTGATAGGCGCAGCAGAGTGGATTGCTGTACCTCAGCTGTTTTCCTGTGCACTGTGTATGCACACGCACCACACATCAGACATGTCAGGCACATGTGCAATCAAAGCGACTGCATGTGCGCAAAGCGTGCATTCAGCAAACCGGTTGTTAAACCAATAGGGTCCTACTCCTGGGCATGAGTCCCTTTTTTTAGTGCTGTTGTAACTTTGAATGGTCACTAAGTGAACTATAGTAAATCAAAGACTACCTGTAATGCATATTTATTCTCCGGAAAGCGATCATTTGGTTGTTGTTCAATAAGCCTTTGCTTTAAACACATCCTAGTCCTGCTGTTCTGATTCATTCATGCATGTATATCTTGTATAATATTTTGTAAAAGAAATCTTTTTGCTTCCCTATTGATCTAGTATTGATTTCAGCTGCCTCTGTTCTAGAAAGATAACTTTAAAAAAACTCATTTAGGAGGTTTTCTGGCTGTTGGCAGAGTAACATGTGGAATTCTAAATTTCCTTTATGACTATTAAAGCTGTAGTTGCCCTTGAAAAGTTATAGGCAAAAGACTTGGTTTATTTGTTTCCTTTATTTTCCCTGTACTGTAAACTGGTCCCGGTGCTTGTCATTGAAATGTTGCTTTGTTTTTGTTTGTGTGCTACCATATTAACCTAAATTAATGTAAGCAATTAAAATGCTCATTATCTTAGGCTCGAAAATTAAGTGCTAGTTTGTAGAGCAGCACCTTTGGAGAGCAATATTAGAGCAAGCATCTCACAAACACCATTTATAAATGGAAAATGAGAAATGCCGAGGAGACATTGGGCTGATGTAAAGTGAGCTGGTCGGGAGACTAATGCTTATGGCATAAAATTATGACAGAATATGTTGAGGGGAGTGTCCCTTCACCTGCATGTACTTTTGGTGCTAAACTTAGATCCTTTTTCAATACATTCCTGCATTCTACAAATCTCCATTCAAGAGTTCTGTACACTGCAGAGGGCTCTAATTTATATGGAAGCCCACCTGACATACAAGCCTACCTGCCTTGCAGAAGCTTTCTTCTGGAAGACAGCAGTTGATGCCAAGTGGGATAAGACATATGGGAGAACTCATGGGAGAATGTTTTACTGAACAAGAAGTTTATGATTAGGGAAACATGTCTACCCTTGTCAAAGTTACTTCAACTCTGCATCTCCACAAAGAAAAAGAATGGATCATATGCAGAAGAACATTTTTTTTCTCCAAAACAAGGCATTATCAAAGAAATCACATTTATATAATAGATTTGGCAGAATTATATAGAAATCAGTTTTTCTCAAATTATACACGTGTTCCAGTTGGGATCAGACTCTTTGTTTCATTCCTATAATTACCCAATAGTTGTTGGGTTTTGTTGTTGTTCCATTCAACTGTGTCTGATTCTTAAAGACTGACTGTATGAATCCCTGCAGTTTTCTTAGCAAGGTTTTTCAGAACTGTTTTACCTCCTTCCTAGGGTTGAAAAAAAGTGACTAGCTCAATATCAGCCAAATCGCTTTCTGCTTAAGGTGAGATTAAAATTCACAGTTTTCTCATGCCTTAATTAACCACTAGACCAGACCAGACCAGACCAGACCAGACCAGTCCAGTCCAGTCCAGTCCAGTCCAGTCCAGACCAAACTAAACCAAACCAAACCAAACCAAACCAAACCAAACCAAACCAAACCAATCCCAAAAGAAGAAAGATCTGGCCTACTGCTTTATTCAGCGTAAAATTAAAAATAAATTGAAAAAATATAAAAATAGGAACAGTTGGTATTTGATGTGTATTGCAACCTAATAATATGAGCTCTGTAAGGAATTGAAGTATATTGGAACTGAGAAAATAAGATACTGTAGGAATCATCTGCAAAAAAATCCTTTCCTTTCCTTTCCTTTCCTTTCCTTTCCTTTCCTTTCCTTTCCTTTCCTTTCCTTTCCTTTCCTTTCCTTTCCTTTCCTTTCCTTTCCTTTCCTTTCCTTCCTTCCTTCCTTCCTTCCTTCCTTCCTTCTTTCCTATGTTTAGAGCTGTCAAACTCCTGGCCCCCAGGCCAGATGCATCACATGTTGCCCATGCCCAGTTTAGCGAAGGGGGGGAAAGTCCCAATATGTGATGTGGTGACGCTGCTGTGACAATGTGAGTTTGCCACCCCTGGTTTAAATAATAAATAAATTTAGCAGTTATGCAATAATGTACCTTCCATCTAGAACTCAATAAACTTTAAATGATTCCTTCCTTAGAATATGCATGAATTGAAATTCTGATACTTTAAATTTTCAACATATATTTAATTCAAATTAATATCTAATAAAAGCATGAATGGTTATAGGAATTTATTGTCCTGTATCCTACCCTTTAATATATTTTACAATTGTTGAACATGTCTGCTAACCCCCCCTCCCCCCCAAAAAAAACATGTGAACAGAAATGACATTAGCATTTCTGACTTGGACTCTAATTGAGCTCAGCAAATATGTTCAAATAATACATAACCTGATGCTGCATATATTGTTCTGGGGCAATGGGACTAGATTTCATTTCACATTGCTATATCAACCAGCCATCAACAATTGCTTGTCATTTCAATGTGTCACATTTTTTCTTTGCCAATTTTGAAATCATATGTTAGTATCATCTCCGCTTCCATCTGGAACTAGAAGGGAAAAAAAAACCCAACAACATTGTTATATAGTTCACAGCTTTGCTATCCTTGTATTTGCCCAATTTGAGTGAAATGAAATCAGGAGAATTCAGAAGAGTCCCACATAAAGGAATTGGGGATCAGAAACATGGTTTTGTTTTGCTTCTGCTTCTACTTTGAAACTAGACTTAGATTACAGATTTGGGAAAGCACTGTTGTCCAAGAGCTGTTGAGTATACAAGTCGCTATTCCAACTCCCCCGCCCCTATCTATATGAAGCCACTAGGAACAATTGTCAGAGCTGAATGTCATCTTTATACGGATTATATTGAGATCTACTTCTTATTTCCCTTATTAGGTCTGTCAGTCTTCACGATAAGCTTTCCCTGGGCCAGGATGAAGGCTAGATAAAGTGGAATCTGGACAAGAGTGACAGTTGCTGGTCAGAGTCAATTCTGTCTGATTAGAAAAGGTTTTGCCTGCCCTTGTATAGAGTACACCTCCACAAAAGAGAGTCCATTACAGGTGGCACTCAGAAAGGAGGCTATAATCCATTCTTAAATGCATTGGTAAAATGGGGGCTGTGATTCTAGTCGGTCTTACTAGATGAGGATACAGAAATAACATGGTACCAGTAATATTTGTTTTTCTCTCTCTCTCTCTCTCTCTCTCTCTCTCTCTCTCTCTCTCTCTCTCTCTCTCTCTCTCTCTCTCTCTCTCTGTGTGTGTGTGTGTGTGTGTGTGTGTGTGTGTGTAATTAGCAATAGTTCAGAGTCTATTCCACATTTCAGATTATTATTCTTTGAACTTTTTAAATATATTGCCTTCAATGTGTGTACCAGTGATGGGTTTCAAAAAAATTTGGAACCTCTTCTGTAGGTGTGGCCTGCTTTCTGGGTACACTGGTGGAACCTCTTCTAACTGGTTCCGTAGATTTGACAAACCAGTTCTACTGAACTGGTGCGAACTGGTAGGAACCCACCTCTGGTATGTACCCTTGTCCTCTTTAAAGATAAAGGTTCCCCTCAAACCTATGTGCTAGTTGTTCCCAACTCTAGGGGGTGGTGCTCATCTCCATTTTAAAGTTGAAGAGCCAGCACTATCTGAAGACTTGTCTGTGGTCATGTGGCCGGTATGACTAAATGCTGAAGTTGCATGGAAAACTGTTACCTTCCCACCAAATGTGGTCCCTATTTTTCTACTTGCATTTGTTACATGCTTTTGAACTGCTAGGTTGGCAGAAACTGGGATAAGTAATAGGAGCTCACTCCATTATGCAGCACTAGGGATTGGAACTGCCAAACTTTCTGATCAACAAGCTCAAGATCTTAGCCACTGAGCCACTGCGTCCCTATTGTTCTCTCTAGTAAAGTGCAAATGTTCTGCCTTTTAATGGTTAAGTCATGAAACAGAGACCATGGCAGCATTGCCTTTCCCTGCCAAAAATATTGGTTTATCCTTGTGCTGAACAAGAACTGTTTGCAAAGCAAGTAGAACCAGCTCCTCTTCAGTTGATTATCCTTTCAGTTTCAGTCAATGACCATCAAAGTCAGAAAGTCCACTGATTATGATGGTTATGCCATCTGGAGTGCCAAGTCATGTCATTATTTAGTTTCACTAATACTGTATTTGCTGGTTTGTTGCCAGAACCCCTGCGGGGTTGTAAAACACCCATCTGGCTAAACTCCACTGATGGAGACCACTTATTAAAATATTCATATTTAACTCCAGAGAGTCATCAGACCATGTCAACATGCAACTCAAGGAAAATATTCTACTTTCACATCCCTGTATGTAAGTTATATTAGAGTTGTGCAAAGTTTGAAAGCGTGCTTTGTTTGTTAGACACGTTTTCAAAGCAATGTACCAAGTATAGTTGTATTCTGTGAATGGAGCAACTGCTCACTTCGCTTCTCCCAGGAAGTGTAACTTCTAATTATATAAAAATGCCAATGTTATCAGACTCAGGTATTCATCTGGTCATCCCAGCTATGTCTTAACATTTCATGAGGGCAGAGTACAGATGCATCTCACCTATATGATATGAAAGAACTCTCTATGTTCCCCACAGTTTATTAAATCAATTGACACAATCATACTTTATAATCTGGTGCCACATAATTCCATAGCAGGTTCTACCTGGTGCTCTGCTGTGCTGCCTGTTTTGCCAATTTAGATAGTAGCCTGATTTTTTAAAAAAGTTGAGTTCACTTGAAAAAAGATAATGATAAAGAATTCCATTGAGCCTAAATTAAAAAATTAAGATCAGGGATAAAATTTTGAATAATCTTTTTGACTGTCTTGTAAATATAAAACATAAATGCCAAATGAATTAAAACATAAACAAAGAAAACTTTTGGATAAATATTGCTTTTTAATTTTTTTAAAAAAATACATTCAGCAATAAGAATACGTGAGGGGGGAAGAAATTCCAGCAAACATTCAAGAATCATCTGATCTCCTTTAGCTGCCGTAAGCAAAAATGTAGCTTTAAAGAAAAAGAACTTAAAAAGTTCATTCATGAACAATATAAGTAAAAATACTACTACTGGCTTCTTATAATTTAAAATTCTGTATGTATAATAACTGTTTTGACCCAGGCTTCACAAGAGCATGAAGCAAATTCCTTGTCCTGACAAAAAACCCTTTTATTAATTTATTTTGAATTCTGCTCATTCACAGCCAACAAAGTCTTTTGAGGGAGGATTTACAGTCATAGACCTTATCTGGCTTGGAGAGCTGCCAGGCCAATACCTGCAAAACCTGGCAAGGAATCTCGAAGAGTCACAAACCAATTAAGTGAACTAATTGTCTCCTGCAAACTCCACTTCCCTTTCATTCCTCTTTTATTTCCTCTGGGAGGGGCCATTCATCATCCTCCTCTAGTCTTACTCCCAAGTCGACCCCTGTTCTTTAGCTGTTTCCTTCGTCTGGCAACTCTGCTCATGTGTAACTGGTAAAAGGCTCCAGCTGTTCGTATGCCTCACTGATGTGTGACTCTGAAGGCAGATGATAACTCTGCCTCTGACACAGAGCCCTCATCATTAACAACCTTCCGCAGGCTCCAAGATTGGCCCATGTTCTTCTCCAACCTCCTCACTGTCCGAATCTGCTGCCAGCTCTGCTGGCCATTAATTGGCCATAACAACAACTACAATGGCTCAGTAATTAAAGATGCTGCGCTTGTCAGCTGGCAGCCAGGTTCAAGACCAGTGCACAGCCCAATGGGGTGAGCTCCCATTACTTAGATTTATATATCACTTCATAATGCTTTGAAGCCCTCTGTAAGCAGTTTACATAGTCAGGATATTGCCCTCAGCAATGAGTCCTCATTTTACCAACCACAGAAGGATGGAAGGCTGAGTCCAGCTTGAGTGGGTGAGAATCAAACTGCTGGCAATCAGCAGAATTTGCCTGCAATACTGCATTCTAACCAGTGCGCCACCACAGCTTTTCAAACCTAGCAGTTTGAAAGCATGCAAGTGCAGGTAAATAAATAGGTATCACTTTGGTGGGAAGGTAACAGTGTTGTGTATGCCTCAATGTATAATCATGCTGGCCATATGATCCTGGAAGCATCTTCAGACAATTCTGGCTCCCTTGTAGGGAGCTCCATTCCCTATAGTCACACATGACTGGACAGGGCAAACCTTTACCTTTATGTATAATAATATACAGTTTTTCATAAATATAAAAAAGGAATTTAGCATAGAACATATTTTGTATGGCCACCAATGAATTGCTTCTATGTTTCTTGATAGTACTGATTGTTCTTCTTTTCCAAGTTAACTTATGGTGAGCTGATGCTGAGAATGAAAACAAGATATATAAGCATCAGCATCTGCAACAAGCTATAATGATGTCAAAATCATCAAAATAAGGTCAAATAATGCAATTATCTAATGATGTCATGACATCTGGCACAAGTATTTAAGTCATGTCATTTGTCAGGTGTCGTGATGCATGCATTATAAATGTCTCTTGTGAACAACCAGGTTTGTTGGTCTTTCAACTCTTGCCCTTTTGCATCCTTATCTCATTCAGAACAGACATTTTCCATTTCCTGCAAATTGGAAATCTTGAAGCCATCCTCACATGTAACTTAGGCCTAACATTTTCTTTAAAGGACTTAAGATTTTGTCATTTTCATTTATATATGGCATTTACTTCTCAGTATTTCTTTCAGTGAAATTCTTTTAACCACATTTTGTCCTCCAACAATCCAGTGGATCAGGCCAAGCAACCAGGTCACAAGGTTCATAGTGGATCTTCCCTTTAAATGTCAAAATCAAGTCAATTACCAGGTTAATTTGAGCTTTAGCATAGTTCTCCTGACATTTTTAGTCATCCGAATGTCTTACCAGAGTCAATTAACACTCTCCATTCTGAGATAGGCTTTATAAAAACAAGCATCTGTCTAGGTGTGCCACTTCAGTTGTCATTTTAAGTTCAGTTTTCTCATTCCTATGTCCCTGACAGAGGGGGACTCAATCACGACCCCCACCTGTCTTCTGACTAACTGTTAAATAACAGTTTTGAATAAAATGTTCGGTTTATGAGAAAATAAAGGTTTGATCTTTTTTAAAAAATAATCTGCTTTGTTTAATTTGTTCAGGGAAGGGTGGGACTAGGGTTTGGTGTGATATCTCAATCTCATTTGAAGGACTTTGGCGAATTAAAACAACAACCATTGGCTGTCTAATATAGTTTTTCCAGATGGCAAAGTGCTGATTCACAATGGTAAACTGACTGTAGGTAGGCAGGGGTAAGTAAATCATGCTACCCCAACTAGTATTCACACCTATGAAACATATTCATTGTGTTTCTGCTTACTGGTTTGAGTTGTCCTAATAATTGGAGAAAACTGCAAGGACATTCTTAAGGAAACAAATATGTATTCAGATGCTTTGACATCTTCAAAATTTATAAAATGCTTCATTTATATCTGGAAAATTAGGAGAACAGTAGCTCCAACTAGTTAAAAATCAGTGCATTATAAAAGGAAAGGTCCTTGTTATGCAACTTTGCACAAAATACGTATATTTGTATAAGAAAGGAAATAAAAATTGTAAATTATTTTTTATGCTTGAAGGCAGATTTCCTTAAAATTGGGGTGGGATACTTAAAAAGTATGCCCCAGATAGGATAAAATAGGGTCAAGATCAATGGAAGTTGTATGAATCTAGATTGAATGAAAAATTGAGTAATTAGAATGAGGAACAATGAGGAAAGGTTAAAAGGAGAGGTAAAACTAAAAAAAACATGGTACTGTAATGGAGTTGATGCTCAAAAGGAGAGAGGTTTATGGATGAGATGGAAACAAGCTTGATTTCCAGGGATAGAAATATATGGAAAGGAATAGTGTTAATGTGCACCAGTTTTAACTATGTTTCCTTTACTATTTCTTATTTCTTTTTGGTGCCCTGTCCAACATGGCCAATATCCTTGTACTATATCTAAATGGCAAGCAGGCAAGATGAATGAAAGCAAGATGGATGGCATATAAAATTAATTAATAAATAGGTATGTCATATAGCAGTAGTTCTTGGCTTGCCTACAATCCCTGCAATCTCTAACTCAGGTGTCTCCAACCTCTGCAGCTCATTGACTCCTTCATAACAACATTAACCTTTTGGATAGTCCTATTGGCCCTTCCTACTTTGGGCAACCCACCTCTAACCATTCCTTTCAATCATGAGTTCTTATTGTAACCTAAGAACTGGAAGATTCCACTTCAGGGCTGTCAAACTCACAGGCCTTGGGCTGGATGTGTCCACCTGCTGGTCATGCCCACACCCAGTTTAGTGAAGGGGAAAAAAGTCCCAATACGTCACGTGATGCCACTGTGACAATGTGAGTTTGACACCCCTGTTTATAGGTAACTAAAATTAATTGTGTTCTTAATGACATATTCAATTAAATTAGTTGTGATAAGTTCTTTTCCAGCCCACTCTACCCTTCTTCCATAAAAACAAGTTTTGTTTTTACTTTCAGCTGTTTGAGGAAGGAATTCAGTTTTCTCATCTTCTATTTAAATAACTTCTTAGAGTTCTTATTTCTTTAAAAAGAAAAAGAAATCTTTTTTCCAGGCTGTTGGATAAGAAACAGTTACCAGGTCTTCAGACAGAGACAGATTGGCTAGCTTAATTCTTTGAAAGACTTTTTTTTAAAAAAATTAATTTTTAAGCAAACAAAAACGAACAAAAAACATAAAATACATATAACCTTTTTCCATTTCATATAGTGTGTTGTTTGGTTACAAGATTTTCTGCATCCTTCACATAGTCACCACTTACAATTATATATTGAATCACAAATTGTTCATAAGTGCATTATTATTAGATGTCAATTTTTCAAATGTAATTATTATTCCTTAATTTTAAACAAGATATTCTGAATATTGAATCCATACATACATCATTTTGCCCCAATAGTTCAACTTCAATTATTATTCCTACATTTTAAACAAAATATTATATATATTGAATTGAAATCATACACACAACATTATTCCCTTACATCGTTCTAATCTGTTTAGCAGTGCTAAACCCTTATAGTATTGCATATATCATTCTATTATTCTTAAATATAAAAAGTTTCCCACTTTTTCCATTACCATGATTTTTTTATCTAACCATTGATAAAACAAATCCCAAACCTTGTAAAATTGTTCATCTTCTTGTTCTCTAATTTCAAATGTCAATTTACTCATTTCCGCACATTCCATAATTTTTTGAATAGTTTCCTCCTGCGTTGATATTTTCTCATTTTTCCAACTTTTTGCAAATACAATTCTGTTAAAACATTTATAATCAGATATTTCAAGTCTCTATTATATACAGTATTTCTGGTATAATTCCCAATAAAAAAGTCTCTGGTTTAAAGTCTATATGTTTTTGTCTCATTTTCTCCAACCACTTGTGGATCTTAGTCCAATATCGTTTAGCTTCTGCACAAGTCTACCACATATGGTAATATGAACTTGGTTTCTGATGACATTCCCAACACTTTTCTGATTTATTCTTGAACATTCTTGCTATTCTCGTTGGGAGTAGATGCCACCTGTAAAACATTTTATACAAATTTTCTTTATATGCTGTTGATATTGTCATTTTGTAATTTTGGGACCACAATTTCTGCCACTTCTCTAATTCAATCCCATGCCCAAAATTTTTCCCTCAAGCTTTCATAGTTCCTTTAACTTGCTCTTCTTCTAACTTAACCTCTAGTAAGTGTCCATAAAGTTTTTAATTACTCTTTCATCAGTACCCATCAAAACTTTCTCTAATTCAATCATTTTATCATAAAAACCTTCCTCTTTATGGTCCTTGTCATATCTATATTGTATTTGCACATATGAAAACCAATTCATCTTTATACCTCCCTTTTCCAGATCTTGCATAGATTTAAGTTCACCCTCTGCATTCAATATTTTACCATATATAACTGTTTGTTCCTTTTTGTATATTATTGCATATGAAAAGGCTTCGATAGTTGATAGCCAGACTGGAAGTTTTAAATAATATTATCTTTTAATCTTCTGCCAATTTAGTAGCAAAGCCTCTCGTAGGTAATGTCTTCTAAAATACCCCTGTGTTTTAGTTCCCTTGTACCATAAAAAGGCATGCAATCCCAACAATAGATCATGTCCTTCAAGAATCAATAATCTGGTATTCCTTAGTGTTATCCATTCTTTAACCCACATCAAACTTGCTGCCTGGTGATATAGTTCGCAATTGGGCAGGCCCAATCCTCCTCTTGTTCTTGCATCTTGTAATAATTTTAGTTTTATTCTTGCTTTTTTTTCCCCTGTCATATGTACTTCAACACTATTTTATTTAAGTCATTAAAATATTCCTTCCCTAGTCTAATTGGAATCATCTGGAACAGATATAAAATTCTAGGTAAAATATTCATATTAATTGTAGATATTCTTCCTATCTTCGAAAGTTGTAGATTTTCCCATTTCTTCAGGTCCATCGTGATCTGTTGTTTGAGTTTATAGTAATTATTGTCTTTAAGAGTGCTACATCTTGCTGTTAAATATATCCCCAAATATTTAACCTTGTTCGTAACTTGCATCTCCAAGGTTTCTGCCAACACTTATTTTTGTCTTGTTGACATATTCTTTGTCAAGATCTTTGTTTTGTTTTTATTTATTTTTAATCCTGCTACTTTTCCATATTCTTCTATTCTTTCTATCAATTTAGGTGCTGTTTCTAATGGATCCTCTAGAATGAATACCAAGTCATCTGTGAATGCTTGTAGCTTGTATGCTTCCTTTTTGATTTTCATTCCTTTCATTTCTTTTCCTTCTCTGTCCTTTCTATTTAAAGCTTCTAAAGTTAAAACAAAAAGTAATGGTGATAATGGGCAGCCTTGTCTCGTTCCTTTCTTTATTTCAATAGACTTCAAGGTCTTACTTACCACCTATAAAGCGCTCCATGGTAGTGGATCTGACTATTTGAGAGACCGCCTCCTGCCAATTACCTCCCTGCGCCCCATCAGATCGCACAGAGTAGGCCTCCTCCGAATTCCATCCGCCAGTCAGTGCCGACTGGCGACTACGCGGAGGAGAGCCTTCTCAGTTGCAGCTCCGACATTATGGAACAACCTCCCCGTGGAGATCCGTACCCTCACCACAGTCCAGGCCTTCCGCACAGCCCTCAAGAACTGGCTATCCCGTCAGGCCTGGGGATAGGATTACTCTCACCCCGCCCGAATGTTGAGTGAATGTTGTGTTTTTATGACCAATTTCCTTTAATCACGATTTTTTTTTTCTTTTTAAGTTTTGTCTTGCACCCCCTTCCCTTTATTGCTGTAAGCCGCCCTGAGTCCCCTCAGGGAAAAGGGCGGCATATAAATTTGCAATAAAATAAAAAAATAAAATAAAATAAAAAAAAAACTCTGTCAGATCTCCATTTATCATTATCTTAGCTGTTTGTTTATAATATATAGTTTGCATGGCTTGAGTAAATTTCTCACCAAAGCCATCTGTTCCAGTTGTAACAGCATAAAGCTCCAATTCACGTTGTCAAATGCCTTCTGACCATCCAAAAATATCAATGCCAATTTTTTTTTAGGACATGCCTCATAATATTCCAAAGTGTCTAAGATTATTCTCATATTATCTTCAATTTGTCTTTCTGGCAGAAACCCATTTTAATCAGAATGAATGAAACCATTTACTTTTTTTAAAGTCAATCTGCCAATATTGAAGCAAATAATTTATAATCTGCATTTAACAAGGAGATTGGTCTATAATCTTAATTTGTAGTAAATCAGACTCCTCCTTTGGTAAAAGTGTAATATATGCTTCTGACAATGTTTTGGGTATTATCCTCTTTGACATCATCTCATTCATAACTTCTAATAATGGGAGAGACAACAATTCCTCCAGGGTCTTATAAAATTCCGCTGGCAACCCATCCAGGCCTGGGGCCTTCCTGTTCTTTTGTTTTTTTAATGCTTCGGTTAGCTCCATCATAGTTAGTTTGCCTTCTAACATTGTTACAGTTTCTTTGGGTATCTGGGATAAGTTGGCTTCCTGTAAGTATTATTTCACTCCTGCCTCTTCTGTATTCTCATGATCATATAGTTTACAGTAGTAATCTTGTATATTTTTTTTCTTTTTATCATTCCCATAACAAGTTTGCCCTTGATCATCCATTAACTGCAATATCTTCGTTGAGTCTCTCTCTTTTCTCAGTTTGTATGCCAACCATCTGCCTGGTTTATTAGCATTTTCAAAGTAATTCTGTTTAGAATCCCTAGTTTTTTGGACTGATTCCTCTTTTTCTATTAACCCAATTTTGTGTTTAATTGTATCCATTCTTACTTTAATGTCCTTCTTTTGTGGGGAGTTCTGTAGTTCTTTTTCAAAACCCTTATATTCATTGTCAAGTCATTTAAGTGTTTGTCTTTTCTTTATATTTCTCTTCCTTGTATAGTCAATAGCCTTCATTGTGTCCCAGAGGTTCTGCATTGATGTCTCCTCTTTTCTATTTTCTTTAAAGAAAAAGGCCAATTCCTTTTCCATTTTCTGTACAAAGTCTTTCTCTTTTAATATAATGTTCTTTAATGTCCACCTAGATTTTTTTTTGTCCTTTCCATTTAATTATCATTGGGTTCTGGTCTGCCCAAGTACTTGTTTCAATCTCAATTTCCTGTATGTTATAGGCCGATTCAGTTGCTACCCATATCATATTGATTCTAAAATAAGACAAATGTCTATTTGAATAAAAAGTATATTGTTTTTAGTAGGGTTTCTCTCTCTCCAATCATCTTTTAAACCTATCTCATCGATCATTTTAAAAAAAAGATTTAGGGAGTATCTTTCTATTTGATTTTGGTTTTTTTTGTGAGTTATAGTCCATATTCTTATCTACAATTCCATTAAAATCTCCCATTGTACAAATATTTAGGTAATCCAAATCCATTATTTTCCTGTGTAATTTTCTTAGAATTCATCTTGCTTATCATTAGAGGCATAGATTGCTATTAGGAGCATTTCCACTGGGATTGTATCTTTAATATAAAGGATCACTCCTCTTTTCTTATAGGTTGCCAATGAAGTAAACATTTTCCCAGCTTTGGTTGCCTTAATAAGTATTCATGTTGCTTTTGAATATGCACTGCTTGTAGACAAATTATATCCAATTTTAATTTCCCTAGTTTGTGAAATATTTTCGTTCTTTTATTTGCTGAATTAAGGCAATTTATGTTAATTGAGATCATTTTCTTCTCTTCTATATTTATGTTTTATACATAGGATTTATTGCTCTGGTGGCTCTCGGTTCTCGTAGATTTCTAATATCCACGCCACCTACAGTATCTTTTACGATCTCAATCTCACCTACTGCTTCTTCTTCTTTTCCAGTCAAAGCTGAAGACACCACTTGTGATTCTGTCAGCGATTCTTTATGTCCAGTCTCCTCATCCTTCCCTCTGAGATGCTCCTCGAAAAATGCTTCTGCTTTTGCAATTGAATGTATTCTATATCTTTGTCCTTGCCATACAAACATTAAACTTTCTGGTATCAACCAACTGTAATTAACACCTTTTTTGAGTAGAATTTTAGTCGAAAATTTATATTTTCTTCTCGATTCTCTCACTCTTCTTGGTATTTGCTTCAAAACTACAATCTCCTTGCCTTTGTATTCCAGTTTTCTATCTCTTGCCTTTTGAAGTATTTGCATTCTAATTTCTTTCTTGGTAAACCTTACATGAACTTCCCTTGGCAAGTCATTTCTTGCTGCATATCTTGTATAGACTCGAAATACTTCATCTATAGCATCAGCCATCTACACTTGGGTTAACTTGAGGACATTTGTCAAGATTTCTAACATTATTTGTAACAGGTTTTCACCTTTTTCTTCTATGTTTTGGAATCTTAGAAAAAATTCTGAGCTTTCCATCTCCCAATTCAGTATTCCAATATTATCTTTTTCAACCACACTCAGTCTATCACCAATCTCCCCAATTTTCTTCTCTCTTTGGTCACCTTTTTCTTCAATTTTTTGTAGTCTATTTTCATATTTCATCACTATTTATTGAATACTATCAATTTTTTCATCAGTTTTAACTGTTTTTTGTTCCATGTTCTCCATTTGTTGTTCAATGTTTCCTGTTGTTCTATTGTGTCAATTCTTTTTTTCCATGTTTTTTGTTCTTTTTTTGATGATATCTGTTTTTACTTGCAAAATCTGAATTCCTTGCATAATCATCTCTAAGGTAACTGCCTCTCTCCCTTTTCTTTTTCCTGTTGTAACATTGTCTGCATTGATCTTTGTCCTCCTGCTGGTGAGGAGGAGGGTATTGTTGTTGCAGAGCCGGTGGTTATTATTCTTTTACTCATCTTCAAATTTTTCTATATTATAATCCACTTGGTTTAAAAATCAATTGTAATCCAGAGTGACCATCAGGTGATCAAAGGCTAAAAAAAAGAGAAAGAAAGGTAAAAGAAGAAAAAATTAAAAGGCTGAGGAAAAATGGAAGAAGATTCTGTAAAAAAAAGCCAAGAGTAAAACAAGAAAGCAAAATGAAGACAGTAGGTAAATCTACTATCAAAAATGTGAAAAGGAAAAAGAAAAAAGAAAAACCCATAAAAGAGAATAAAAATCTTCAACCTTGTCTATGTCATAGTCCAATTGAAGAAAAAAAAATAAAACAACCAGACATGGAACCCAACTTGCAACAAAAAAAGTAAACACTGCCACCAGCAAAAAAGAAAAAAAGAAAAAGAAAAAGTTTCAAGGCTTCTTGTAAAGTTAAAGCTCTCTAAACAAAAGAAAAATAAATTCAAAACTTTTATAAAATGAAAGCCTTTCAAGATCACTCCAAGCTTACTCTTATAATTGTTATCTATTCTCTCCAGGCAGAATTTCAAGGACTGAAAATTTCAGAGTGAGCACCTGTGTAAATAACTCTTCTCCTATCAGTCCTGGCTGAACCAGTAACCTTGGAGAGCAACCTTTTCCAAACATTCATTTAGACAAAAAATAGAAACAAGGTTTCAAAGCCTCTAGGTGACAGTGTTACTAATCCAAAGCTTTCCTCTCTGTATTACATTCTCTGCCTTATTAAGAGAAAAGCAAAAAAGCAAAAATAAAAAACCAAATGAGAAACACTGTATATAAAAAAAGACTCCTAAACAGTGGAACAATAGAAATTAGTTATCTAACAGTCCAAAAAGTAAAAGTCAGGAAAACGAAAAAGAGAAAAATCCCACTTCATTTAACACTGCGCTGATTAGAAAGTCCAGTCAGGCTTCCAATAATAAAAAGAAGAAAAAAAACCTTTCACTTTGACTGTAGCCTTATGTTCGCCACTTACTCTCTCTCATCAGTCTTTATCTTAAATTAGTTCTC
Organism: Thamnophis sirtalis; assembly: GCF_051295495.1. Lineage (NCBI taxonomy): Eukaryota > Metazoa > Chordata > Lepidosauria > Squamata > Natricidae > Thamnophis > Thamnophis sirtalis. The sequence continues at coordinate 120,796,656 of NW_028261381.1, forward strand.
TTCATTTAGGATGTTCTCATAAATCAGAAAAAAGGTAAAAATCTCACCATAAACAACACACTCTCTCCTGCACTTTCATTTCCAAAGCCGTCAGCAGTTTCGCCAGGCTTAATGGCTGCTTCCTAGCCGCTGGCAAAAGAGCTATTCCTGAATCACCAGAGACTTTGTGGGTGTCTCTGGGTTCGGCAGGATATGCCCCTTCCTATCACCATCTCTTTGAGACGGTTTAGGTCCAGTTGGACTGTCCTGCGGCTGGAATTTTGGCAGTGGTCTCGGAGCCCCGATATTGACTGTCATGACACCACGACATCAGCTTCTGGTCTTTGAAAGCTTTTGTAGTAAGCTATCAAGGAAGCAAGGACCTAAATTCTATACATCAATATCTGCTCAAACTCCAATTCACTTTTCATTTCATGTTTTACCTCTAGTTTTGGGAATAATAATTTCTCCTCAAGATCAAATTGCATTCACAAGCAATTTATAATGGCCAGCTGATATCTATGGACTTCTTTTCAAATAATATCAATAATCCAGTTATCATACATTCATGAAGTATGAAGAAGGAAAATAAATATATTAAACTGTTCTAATAGCTGTGGGTTATTTTCCAAGATTACCTGTTTCTAAACTTCTTGAACTGTCCTATGAGGACCACTGTAGGGAACTTTTTTCCTCCATTTAAAAATAGGATTTCTCCCAGAAACAAAAGATCCCAAAGATATCAGAGCAGCTTTACAGCATACTAATATGCTTTCCTTACAAGGTGACACATAGCTCATACATACTTACTGCTTAATACTGGTGTCAGAGATGCTGTGGTTGGATGATTCTGGTCAATGGGGCAGAGAGAACCAAACAACATTTCTTAATTTTCTATTCTTCATCCAGGAACAATTTGGGAGAATCTGAGAAAGAACGGTGTGGGATGATGCCCAGATAACTAAAGACACCTGAAGATATAGTCTCACATGATTGCCTTTCCAAATTATTACTGATATAACATTCTCTTGGCACAGTTGGAGGTCTAGTATGCATGTACATAAGGGCCCAACATGATGCCAATAGGCTTTTAAAGGAAAGTTGGCAGGACAGTTCAAGGTCACATTCTTGGTCCCGGCTGATGCCATTGCTCTTTGTGTGTATTGCTGCCATTGTTGACAATTACCACTACAACTTATTGGTGATGCTCTAGTTGCTATTGCAAGATGACCTGGGATAATGTTAGAGCATGATAACCTTTGGAGAAGAGGTGGATGTCTTCCAAAGCATCGAAAAGAGCTTTAATAGGTAGAGGATTGTAGGTAGGGGAAGATCATTGCCCTAGCCAAGACTCACAGAGTGATGAGACATTGGGTAGAGAGAGCCAGCTTGCTTAACACAAGAATAAATTGATAAAATAACAGGATAAAAGCAAAGCACCTAATTCCTTTTCTCTTGGTTAGCACACTAGCTAATGGAAAGGAGGAAGGCAAGCAAGGACCTAAAAAAGATTTGAAGAAATCAAACTGCAAAAGTATTTCTCCCACCAGATGAGAGACAAAATTCTTTGTTAGCGGGGCAGATAGTACATTGCTGGTATTTTTAAGAGATGGTTTGGTGGAAAGGAATTGGATAGTAGTGTATAATTATTTTCCTTGCATATGTTACACAGAACTCAGTATGATCAATTTTTAACACATAACTTGATGGGGAGATTCAAGCCAGTGTTTACTCCTGGTCATTGCTTGGAGGAGTCCCCGCAGTTTCCTTGGCAAGATTTACCATAGTCTGCTTTCTAGGCTTGAGAAAGAGTGATTGGCCAAAGGCCACCCAGATGGCTTTATGACTAAGGTGGGATTAGAATTCACGTTCTTTTGGATTCCCTGGTGATGTAACAACTACACCAAATTTTGATTATACTTGTTCTGCCTTATCCTTGGTGAGATATTGTACCTGGGTAGTCTTTCTCATCTTCAATGTAAATTAACATCAATAGAGAAATATCGTTTAACTTTAAGATGGTCTCATCACCACCCAGCATAAACAAAGACTCTTAGTCATGGTGGTTTCATTCTTGGCAGGAAACCTAGGTGTTGAACCTTGACATACTTATTATTGGAATGGGGACAAAGCATTTTAAGATAGGCTTATCCTCCTTGTCTTTAGTAAAAATGCAGTGAAATGAGACTATTGAAAGGAAGGTATGTTTATTTATGGTTCAGAACCTGTATAAGATAGTTAGAAATCTCCATAGAATCTATTTGGAAAGGTGCTGCATATTTTCTGGCTTTGAAGAAAAGCACTTACCAACTGGCAGAAGTGATTCAAAGTCTTTCTTTGTTTGTCTTATTGCATTTTGGTATTTTTGAATAGTTTTAGTTCATGTCTTGTGTTAATGTTTTTTTTATTGCTGCCTCATGTTATTATTATTATGTTATAATGTCTTGGAATAAAGTACTTAAATACTCTTCCAATGTGATCCTTTCTTCCAAATTCAAATGAACCTGTGATCTTACCCTGCTGCACTAGAAAAAGATGCAGATGCAATTGCAATTTAGAAGCATACCCATTCGTTTATTTTATTTATGTGATTTATAAACTGATTACATCCTTTTAAAACCATCTCTGGTTTGGGGCTGGACCAACTGTAGTCCCATGATGGTGAACCTATGGCACCCGTGCCATAGGTGGCACACAGAATCCATCCTGCAGGCACATGAGCCATTGCCCCAGCTCAGCTCCACTGTGCATGTGCATGCACCTCCCACTGGCCAGCTGGCTTTGGGTCTCTACTGTGCATGCGTGGGGGGCTGGTTGCATGCAGGAGACACATGTGCATGTGCAAGGGAAGCATGCACATTCGTGAGGAACATGGGTTGAATGGAGATTGTGCACGCATGTGTGGGGTGCCCACAGGTGGCATGGTGTGGGGGTAACACATGCATTGCATTATGGGTTTTGGCAAACGATAACAAAAAGTTGAGCCATCACTGCTCTAGGCAATCTAAACCTAAAAAACAGAAGCTCATAAGATAATAACAGGTGATCACAAGAAGGCTTTTATCTTGGAGAAAAGCTCCTTCAGAAGGTGTTCACCTCTGATTCCTCTCCAGGTAGTTAGGAACCCTCAACAGACATTCCCTAGATAACCTGGTTAGATGGGCAGACACTCTATGGGAAAAGTCATTTTTTCTGATACCCAGGGCCCAAACCAGAGAAGGTTTTTAAAGGATGCAGTCAGTTTATTGAAGAGCACTTAGAAATATGTCAATAACCAGAGCAACTTCCACAGCAAAGATATAATGTGGCAGGATTATGACTCTCCTGTTGCATTGTGTGCCATTGTGTGCCAATTTCTCATGGTCTTCAAGGGTAGATCCTTGTGAATTATATTCAAAAGTTGGTAAATATTAAAGCATTTTAAGCTATAGAAGCACTCTATCTATTACCCATTTTTATTGTGAATAGTTTTTGTAATAAATGTAGTTTTTGACAAAAGTTTAAATGGTTTGTGTTTAGGGAATTGAATACCATCCTGAGAAATCTTCCTAACCCTCCTCTAACAAGTGGCAAGAAAAAGATGAAACTGAACAATTGCAAGCTACTGTCAAGCCATGAAGTATTAAGGTAAAACTTAAAATAGTATTGGAATCTCTTTGCAATGGCTTGAAGATTCTTGAACCATGAAGTCTAAGATGCTTGAACAAAGTTTAGTTCTTTTTCTCAAAGTGGGGTTGAATGACATATCTAATTTACTAAGCATTTGGATTAGGACAATAAGAAATATCTGTCAAAGTAGAATTTTTCAAGGTGCCCAGAAGTGCTAATGGATGCCAAAAAATACTCAATACTTTTGCAGATGCAGGAAAACCTCACCTTAGCTCAGTGATCCAGTAAATTACCAAACAAGAAGCACTGATTTTATTGCAAAGTTTCTTTCCCTGTCACATTATATGTTTACTAAAAGAACTTTCAAGAATTCTTTGATAACTGCCATGACTTCTTTTCGTAGATATTGTGGAAACCTGTTAGGTGCCATGCCCTGTCTTTTACTGACATGAAACCAAATCTAAGTTGGATTGCTTGTGACATTTCTGTCTAACTTATTATTTCCTTCAGAGTATAATATCAGAGGGCCGCAGGCACTGCCGAACAACTCCTTGTTATCACACTGTGCTATCTGGGCTTACATTTGTCATAGTTCAGTTAACAAGAACAGCTCCCACCGCTGCTTTGTGACCAATTCTGCACTGCTTTAGAAAGAACAGCTTAGAATGTTTCATTTCAGACCTTGAGCTTCCCTTATCCTGGATCTTTTTCAACTCCTTGGCCCCTCTGATTCTCCTTGAATCTGTCCTCTACCATCTCTTTCTCCCGTTGTTGCAGGTGACATTTCCTACTCTATAGCTTCAAGCTATCCCTCAACTACAAAGGTAGCTGAGTGAAGCAGCTTCCAAAAATACCAGCTCCCAGGAGTAGAAAACGGGTCTCAAGCCTGTGTAATAAATGAATTCATGATTCTCAATCCCTCCGGTGACATTAATAGCAGTACGAGGAGCAAAGAAGCAAGTTAATGTTAATTTCTGCAGGTAATGCGTGAAAGGAGATAGGGAAAGCTTGAAAGGTCAGCATCTGCTGCTGTGCAGGAGGGTTGCAAAATTTGATTGTCCAGTAAATGTCAACACTATAGTCAGGAATCTACATGCCACCGTTCCTATTTAATCTTACTTTGCAGTCTGTTTCACAGGCAGTGATCATGCAGCAATTTTTTTTAAAAAAAGAAAACCCTTGAGTTCTAAAATGGAATTGTATGATTGCATTACCATGGCAATAAGGCACCTGTAAATTACAAACTTGTCATTTAATCAGCATAAATATGGTTAGTACAAGGCTTGTGATTTTTATATCAATTTTCAGGGAATGTTGAAGAGCCCTTAATGATTATATACCATAAAAAACTGCATTTCCAACTGTTGCCATGGCATTATGTGCTCTCTCTTTTTTTTAAAGACAGTGACTGGAATGTAGAGCAGATAATGAATCTAATTGATTGTCCTCTGCACCTTGCCGAGATGCTTTATTTTATCACTGCTTTTCTGCAGCCTTTTGTTTTACAACAGATCAGATGCAGGACTCCATTGTATAAAAGCAGTGATGGCTTTAGTGGAGAAGAAGGCAAATCCATTTTTCATAGAGAACAAACAGGTAAACAGCTTGAAACCACCCATATTGAATTTTTTCCTCCTTTAGAACAGATAATAAGAGCCATTGGAAGAAGAACTGCTGCGTTATGTTTAGATATTGGGGGAAAAATGTACCAAAAAAAAAAGGACAGAACACAAAATGATTGGCTAGTGTTTGCATTCTATTCATGTGCTGGATTTTGCAAATGATTAAAAATGGGATTTTTATTTAAGAATGGCGCTTGAATTTACCTCCCCATTCAGTGTTCTCTAACTGGCAGCAGATCCTAATCTATTGAATTGGATAATTTGTAAATTGTGATTACAATGTATGGAGAAAGGATGCATCAGAAACAAATACAGCAGAAGTCATACAACATGAACAAGCGTGAACTCTGATGATTATCTTTTAAAAATAAAGCAAAAGCAATCATACTGATTTAAAAAAAAATATGTTTCAAGGAAAAGAGGTTAATGTAAAACAAGGAATTCCATAATTAAGGGATCAGCACTGACAGCCCGATCTGCTTCCTGGAGCTGCCTAATGTTTTATAAAATATACTGACCAAGTATATTTTTTTGAAATGTTATGTTCTGTTATTTTGAAATAAACAGCTTTAGTTTGACCTATTTTGTGATGTCTTAATAGATTGTTTTTAACCCAAAGTTAGATTGGTAAAATAAGTAAAAATAACAGATCTTATAAGAAGATAAACAAAGAGCAAAACAAATGTAAGACCTTACCTGCAGGCTTTCCTTCAAATATGTTAATATTTCCCTTGAAAAGGGATTCAGATATTTCAGAAGAAAATGTTTATTCTAAGAATTATGGAAGAAAACATTCCAGATTGAAATCCATGACAATACAACATGTAATTCCTAATGATACAGTTTATATTACATGGTTATATCAGTCAGTACTAATTCAATTGTATTACCTTATTGGTGGTTTTGGCAACACGCAATCTCATTATATAGATCAAAATCACAATTTTCTTATTTTTTCCTGAAAAAAACATCCCATGAGCCTTCTCTTTCCCGATGACCAAGCAGATAGAGGTAGGCATGGATTGTGAACTGCAAGCCAATCAGATGAGGGGAGCATGTTTCATGGATGCCAGGATTATTAAGAGAACTAGTGGTGTAGTGGTTAAAATGCAGTATTGCAGGCAAAACTCTGCCCACAGCCTGGAGTTTGAGCCATTCTCAGCCTTCCATTCTTCTGAGGTCAGTAAAACAAGGACCCATATTGTTGGGGGAAATATGGAAATAATGCTTCTACATTGTAAATCACTTAGAACCATGATGGCAAACCTATGGCACACGTGCTGTGATGGCAAACCTATAGCACACGTGCCACAGGTGGTATGTAGAGCCATTTGTCAGGGAACATGAAGTGTTGCCCTATCACTGACCAGTGCGCATGCATGCACTGGCCAGCTAACTTCAGCCTTCTTTTGAGACCATTTTTCATCCTCCAGAGACTTCCTTGAAGCCCTATGACAACGTACTTCCAGTTTGCTCGGAGGCTTTTCTGAAGGCTCCAGAGGGCAAAAAGCGACCCTATGAGCAAACCACAAGTCACTTCTGGGTTATTTGTAGGGCCGGTTTTAGCCCTCCAGAGCCTTCAGGAGCCTTCAGGAGGCTTCCCTGAAGACTTTGGACAGCTAAAACTTACCCTACGAGCAACCTGGAAGTCACTAATGGTATGCTCATAGAGTCATTTTTTTGCCCTCCGGAGCCTTCAGGGAAGACTCCCGAAAGCTCCAGAATGCTCCGGAGGGCTAAAACTGGCCCTACAAGCAAACTGGAAGTACGTTCCCGAAATTCCGGTTTGCTCATAGGGCCAGTTTTTTGCACTCTGGAGGCTTCAGGAAAGCTCCTGAAGCTTCCGGAGGGCCTCCGGGGCATAGGCATGGGAGGCTGTTTTCACCCTCCTCAGGAACTTTAAAGCTTCTGTAGCCTGGGGAGGGCAAAATTATGGGTGTGGCACGCCCGCGCAGAACCCCCCTGCACTCCCCCTGGTTTTGGCACACAAGCCAAAAAAGGTTTGCCATCACTGACCTAGAGAGTATTGTAAATTGCTATGGGGCAGTACATTCTGTAAGCCTAAATATTATTGCTATTGCTATTGCTATTCATGAGTTTTGTAATGGAAAGCCTTTTTTTCTTCCAACCATTCTTCATATCTATTTTTTCTCTTCCCCCAATTAATGAAAGCTTTAAAACTTCCCTCCATTTGACTGCATTGTTTTGTTTGCAAAACATGGCTGAGTTGCTGAATCTCATCTAATTTTGAAGCTGTTTGTGATTAAAAGTGTTCTCCTCCATTCCACCTTTCGGCTGAATTATGATGATTGAAGAACATGTTCACCCATTCTTAACCAAATGAAGCAAATTATGTAAGCTCGACGTTGTTTTGATGTTTCTCTATCACTAAGTTTATTTTGTAATTAAAGTATGGGGGATCTTCAGCAAAAACATAGTGTGGCAATATTTAACACAACTTGCATATTTCCTTCTTCCGTCTCTCCTTCCCTTTTTTCACATTTAAATGAGACTCTGGGCAGGGCATAAAAGAAATACTGTAAGATCAACCTCTAAGTCATTTTGGTGCTATCCATAACTCCTTCACTGAGCTCGTTAAGTATGCAATGAACTGAGATAATTTCAATGGTTGGAAGCTATTTTCTGTATCTGTTCAAGTAACTAAATTAAATTATCCTCTCTCCACATGTAATGGATATTAAAATGTATTTGTTTGGTAAAGTTTACTAAAATTCTCCAATCTACATCATTACTTCATATTTTAGACAGGTTGACAAAGTGGAGATGGGGATTTTTGATACTTCCAGTTGTAGGAGAAGAGTTTCATAATCTGTTACATTCCCAATAAAGATCATTCCACTGAAGATCTTTCTTTACTTTATAATACTTCAGATTAAGTTGCATGCCATGTTTTTCAACCATTATCATTTCAAATGATGGGAAATAAATAGTTTATAAAGATGAAGACTCTATCAACATTCTCATGGGGGATATCCTTAATACCACAATGGCAAAATAGTAAAAAGGTATATATCAACATTCTTCTTCCATTATATTACCAAATTCCAGAAAAACCTAGAATACCTGGTTTTTCCCATGAAAAGATGTAATCTATGTATATGCAACCAAGGAAATACTAAACTAATACAAGGTGTTGTAATAACAGTACAAAATTGTCTCTTTTTCCTGAGTTCAATTCATATGCATATGAAGTTCAGGACACAGATAGATTGATTGCTAGAGCCAGAAATAATTCAAGGCTTGATTTAATCAGACTCCATCCCACCCATATATAAACAAATTCTGTCCAGAACAAAGTATTGTACAAATACATAGACAGTATGCCAGAAAGAAGTGTTTCTTATAGGACGATAAGTCATGGACTGCAGTGGAAAACAAACATTTCAGAGAAGCACTAGCCAATACATCCTGAATTCCAGCTACTAGGTGGGTGGGATAGGGAGATCTTTGGGCAGATGAGTGGACAGATTAGGCTCAGAGTTCAATGAAAATCAATCTATCAAGTCATCCTAAGGAAATTGCATTTGGAGATGAAACTCTACTCCCTGATGTTCCAGAGAAAGAAGAAAGAGGAAATTTATTTTCTCAAACCAATGGTTCACAGTTGAAGCTTTAGAAAAGCAATCTCAAGTTATCCATCATCATGAAGGTGTCCAATTCTCTTTTAAAATACGTGTGGTTTCTTGTTCCAACAGTCATTCAAAGGGAACTATTCCAGAACTCTACGCCTAGATAATTTTTCCCCAAATTACTTCACTTGTGAATCTGACAATTTCAATGTGCTTCAGATGTATTACCTGAGCTATTTCTCTCCAGAGAATTTGTTCCCTTGACTCTTCCCTTCATCTGGTCACCATTTTGCTCATCAGGATAGTAGTTAATAATGCAAAAGATTATTAACTAAGAAAAGATACATTATCACTTAATCCATTTAATTGGGCTGTATGTAGTTTGCATGATACCTTTATATATCTTTGGTTTTAATCTAAAGCTGCAGCTCTGGGCCACAAACAAAACTCCTACACAAGATTTCTGTCAAAGTGAGAAGTTGAACCTGAAAAAACAATATTCTATTCCTTATATTATACTAAATTGGTCTTATAGTCAGTATTTGTTTATTTAAAATTTATGGATAATCTGTGAGCTGCAAAAGTTGGAATGTAAAATATAAGTGAGAAAACTCAAGTAGCTAATCATCAAAGTCTCAGGAATGATACTTTCATTGGAAAAAGAGAAATGGATTGTTTCAATCCACGGGTTTATAAGTCACCCTCTGAATTCTTTGTTTTAAAGGGCATTCTTTTTAAACCAACCATCCAACCAATATTCATTTTTATGTGAGATATTTTTTCCCATTGTTTTGCCAATGGATGGCCTTAAGGAGATTAAAAACATAAAACAATATTTGAAAGATAATTAAAATATAAAAATAACAAACAAATAAGAACAGACATCACTGTGCAGGCATACACATACAAACACATGTATCATAATGTTGGCCTTCATCTTCACCAACTAAGTCCACACTTCTATGTAAACATCAGCTAATATAAATATAAATGTGATTTTTCTTGGAAGGAACTTTGAAAATCTGGATAACTACTGAGAAAGTTGTCACTGTACAAATAATAAAACCAGGAATCACTCTGAATGCTCACAAAGTTGTTCACCAGCCAAGGACTGTGGCTGGAATAACTAACAATAGACTGTTTGAGGAGATTATTCTGATATAAAGATAGTCCTGTCAATTACTGAATTCCTTTCTCAGTCATGTTCTCCTTCCAACCAAATCATTTTAAGTCAGTAATACTAGAAGGGGATTTGTTTTTGTTATGGTTGCAACAATAATACTCTTTGCAACACACTTGATTCCAGAATAGCAGACTGCTATGAAAACTCAAAGGGGAAACAGTGGCTCAGCGGCTAAGACTTGTCAATCAGAAAGGTCGGCTGTTCACCAGTTCGAATCCCTAGCACTACATAACTGAGTGAGCACTTGTTACTTGTCCCAGCTTCTGCCAACCAAGCAGTTTGAAAGCACATAAAAATGCAAATAGGAAAATAGGAACCACCTTTGGTGGGAAGGTAACAGCGTTCTTTGCACCTTTGGCATTTAGTCATGCTGGCCACATGACCATGGAGACGTCTTCGGACAGCACTGGCTCTTTGAAACATAGATGAGCACCATCCCCTAGAGTCAGGAACTACTAGCACATATGTACAAGGGGAACCTTTACTTTTATGAAAACTCAGCATTTAAATTAAGTGGGTTAAAAATCACTTACTCTGACCAATTTAAATGAAAATATGGCCCAAAATCAGACTTCAGTCATATTCAACGCACATCCTAACCAGACATAAAACTTTCAATTCTTCATGGTTTATTGATCTGTAACAGGAAAGGTTTATTAGACATTTTTATTTTTCTATTTACAAGTCACTGTGAAACTAGGAGTATTATTTAAAAAATATGATTGTGACCTACAAATCTTGGAGTTTTCTACTGTGACTACAATTGGACAATCAAAATCTATTCTTTAATTTCTTTAGTCAGACTTGAGATACCAAATTCATTTTAGATTCATACTACTAATTATGACTTGATTTAATTTACACAATATTTATAAATAGGAGACAAGAAGAAAGACTATAATGATCAAATTTTTGGGGTGTTATATTTTAAAGTAACAATTGAGCATGTTTTCTCATAATAGAGAATGAAATCCTTTCATAAAATTTAGTTGTATGAAAATGCTTAATCAAACAACATGTTTATGTACTTATTATAGTATTATGAATAAGCACTGTATTAAAGCAGCATTGTTCGATCCCATTTAGTCAAAGTGAACCACAAAGTTTAAAAGCTCATTCTATTATAAGCTTCATCTTGTTATTTCTTATAAAAATGATATGATGTCCTTGATGAAGAATACTGTGCTGTACATGCACTTTTTATAAATGATTTCACATGTACTACATAGGTGGAATAATATGGTTGACAGGGGCCACAAGGAACATCTAACTCCAAATGTGCAGGAAAGCCAGTTAAACTATCTTCAACAAGTGTCTGTCCAGTCTTTTTTTTTTCTTAAAAAAAACACCTTCTAATAATGGAGAACCAACAGCCTTCATTAGAAAACTGTTCCAATGGAGACTGCACAAATGATATTGTCAGTACAGTAATCCACTTATAGTACATTTAAGTGAAATCAAGATAACTGTGATTCGTACACATCATTTCTGTTCCTAGTTTCTGAAGGTAAAAAATAGGTCATAATTATCTTTCCTAAAGCATTCTTTTATCTACAAGAACATCAATATCATGTCTCCCCTTGGTCTTCTTTTCTCAGAGTTCCATCCATGTTCCTTTATCCTCTTTTTATGAGGCCTATAGCAATAGCACTTAGATTTATATACCAGTTTATAGTGCTTTACAGCCGTCTCTAAGCAGTTTACAGAGTCAGCATATTGCCCCCAACAATCTGGGTCGTCATTTTACCCACCTTGGAAGTATGGAAAGCTGAGTCAACCTTGAGCTGGTGAGATCTGAACTGCTGAACTGCAGCAAGCAGTCAGCTGAAGTGGGCTTCAGTACTGCTCTCTAACCACCACTATACTCTACTGTGTGCATCATCTTTACCATACTTCCATAAAACTATTCCAATCTGTTAAAATGTTTTTGAAAATGGAGCCGACCGCAAGTTCTTCAGCTGGACAGATGTAGGGGGTGTGAGCTCTGAAGAGTCTCACATGAATTCTGTCTGACAAACCAATGCCGAGATCATTTTTGGATCAGAACCTCTCTGGGTGGGGGAGGGGTGAAGAAGGACAGTATCTCATCAGACCCAGAGGGAGTGCAACAAGTCCCTCGTAGGTTATAAATTTGCCCTCTGAATCGGCATTGATAACTGGTTGAAAATGTCAGTGGAAGGACAATTAAGTATAGGTTAAAATATATGAAATATGGACACATGTAGAACTTCTAAGATGATGAACAAAGTGAGATTTGTACCACTTGTTATTCTATATTGTAGATTAATTGAATTTTAATGAACATTGAACAGTAAGGATTGGTGTTTAAAGACAATTAAGAGTAACTTAAGTCAAGATATGGAAAAATGGAGAGGGAACATGAAATATACTTACAATGGGAAATTATTGAGATTATAAAGACAGAACTACAAATTTGGGGCCTGTAAGAATGCATAACTATATAAATATAATGATGAGAATAGTTGGAAATCATAACCAGGTCTACATCTCAGCCAAAAATAGGCTGGGTGTGTGTTTAAAAATACAACTATTATATATGTATACTTTTTTCTTTTAAAAAAGAAGGAGGAAGATATATTAAATATTTATATTGAAAAAGAATTATAAATACCATCAACATAAAATGGAGCTTGCTCATAAGCTGAAATACACCAAGTAATGAGATGAAGAGTGTGAAGTAGAGGAGAGAGGTAAGGGAAGAAGAGAGGGATAGGAGACAGGGTAGGGGGAAGATGAAGAGAGAAAGAAGGAGTGGAAAGAGGAGAGAGGAGAAGGAGAGAGGAAGGGGAAGTAGAGAAGAGAAGGATGACAGATGGAAGAAAGGAGGTAGGGAGGCAGAGGAGAGAGGGAGAAGAAAGTGATAGATAGGATACAAATATGGTGTATGGAGAGCAGAAGAGCCAATAATTGGTTTTGGGGAGTTGATGGTAAAATGAATTGATGCAAACATTTAACAATATAATATGATGTTGGTTATGTAATAGTATACATGTGGTTATTTGTTATGAAAATAAAAATAAATAAAAAATAAAACTTTATATAAAAAAATGTTTTTGAAAAGGTCATGTCCAAAATTGCAAGAATTCACTCACTAAGTAGAGTGCCAAGTAGCGGCGAATAGGGACTGCTCATGTCTGATATTATGCTTTTTGTAATGCATCCCAGAACTTCATGTGTCTCATAAAGTCCTTCTCTGAGGTAGTACTTCCAAGCCATGGATACTGAGTCATGAATTTGTGTCCTAGAAGCTTCTTCCCTTAATGTAACATTTCTCCTTTTTAAAGGACATCTTGTTCTTCTCAGTCCAATCTTCCCACCTGCTCAGAAAGATTGCAGTCTCATTCTGTTATTCTAGATATTAACCAGACCTCCACATTTGGTTATCTGCAAATTTGATAAGCAGCTAATCAATCTCATTATCCAGGTCATTAATTAAAAAGCTGTGCAGTACTGGCCCTAAGACACATCTCCACAGAACTCCATTGGTTAGTGCTCATGTATTTAATAACTACTATTATTAGCTATGAATTATATCATTCTATATATTTAAAATGTTATATATTGTTTATAATTTAATGAATTATGCCTTTATTTTTCAATGAATTGTCAAGAATTGCTGAAAAAATAATTCATAGATTCGGTACATCTCTAAATGTATATTAGTTGATGTTTTCCTAGATGGCATCTGAACAGTTGGAATCAAACTGATAAATAAGTCCACTTCTAATGGGAGAATTCATTTTCAGTGGTTATTTATTGTAGGTCAATATTTTAAAGAAAAATGGAAAAAATGAATACACAAATTATCATAACCAATCCCATGTCCAAAGCATGAATCAAATTTCAGGTTTATTCTGTTAACTGTAAAATGTGCACAGGTAGTCCTCGACTTACAACAGTTCATTTAGTGACTGTTCAAAGTTACAACGGCAATGAAAAAAGTGACTTATGACCATTTTTCACACTTATGATTGCAGTATCCGCAGTGTATATTCAGACAATGGGCAACCAACTCACATTTATGATGGTTGCAATGTTGTGGGGTCATGTGATCACCTTTTGCAACCTTCTGATAAGCAAGATCAGTGGGGAGGTCAGATTCACTTAGCAACCATGATTTAACAACTGCAGTCATCCAGTTAATAAAAGTAACAAGAAAAGTCGTAAAATGAGACAAAACTCACTTAACAAATTTCTCATTTAGCAACATAAATTTTGGAATCAATTGCACTGGTAAGTCAAGGACTACCTGTATTTTAAAAATGCTAGAATACCAAAATGTCCCTTTAATTTTTATCAGTAACATTCATTTGAAATATCAATGATATATTATTAATGAAATAATATTAATTTCACAATTGAGTGAAATATCACTAAAGAAAAGTTTTAAAAAATTAAAGCAACAAGCAACGTTTAAGCATTCAATTAGGGTTGCTTCATTCAAATTTGGTTACATTTTTAACCAAATTAGTTTTTAATCAAATTAATTTGTGCTGAGTATAAGAATACTTTTGCTTATGCATATGTCTTCCTAATTAAAAAAATCTTGGATATAAACAGTTAAAGAAGCCTAACATATCATTTGAAAAATGTTTCAGGATTGAAATGTTCCTGTCCTTAAACATCCTGTTCCAATCACGGAACCGTGAAGTTGACTCTAAAACAAAGGTTAAACTATTTTCAGTAAGCCCACACTTGCAGAACACTTCCTGTGAAATTAGAGTAGGGAATTTCTGGATCAGAATTTGCAGATCAAAACACTTCAACCTTGAAAGATTTTATATTGTTTATTTAGTTGTTGGGTTCATCTAGTTTTATGCTGCCTTTCAAACTGAGTTTTCGCAGATAAGCTTACAATAAACTGAAATCAGGGGTGGACTTCAAAAAATTTAGCATGGTATTTTCTGCTCGGTTGCTGGAACTTCCGGTAGGCCCATTTTTTGCCCTCCCTGAGCCACCACACACACACTGCAATTACCTGCATATAAAACGGGCCGCGTAGGGACTCCTCGGAGGGGCTTGGTGGGGTAAGCGGGGCCAGTCAGGAGTGGGATTTGGGGGTTCTCCAAATTGCATAGAATCTTAGCCAGAGGTTCTCCTGAACCAGAGGTGGGCTGCTGCTGGTTCAGCCCAGTTCGGTTGAACCAGTAGTAGGAGCTCCACCCACCCGCTTCTGCACAGAAGTGTTGTACGCGTGCACATGCACGAGCGAACTGGTACTAAACCAGTTAGCAACCCACCATTGTCCTGAACACCTGCAAACCCCTACCAGTCCACCACTGGCTGAAATCAATTTGTAAAACAATTAATAGTAATAATAAAGCAATCAATCAATCAGCCTCCAGAAGCTGTTGGTACTCCAATACTGGATATTTTAAAGAAAAGATTGGACAGTCATTTGTCTCAAATGGGATAAGGTGTCCTGCTTTAGCAGTGTGTTGGACTAGAAGACTTAAAAGGTTTCTTCAAATTTTGTTATTCTGCTAGGAAGATCAGAGAAAGGCAGAAATAATAGATGCTACTTTGGCACAGTGGTGGTGTCAGTGTTGCAAAACAGGAAAAGAAAGGAAGGGACTGGACTATCTTGTGGAATATTGAGGGCAGTTGACTGATGATAGAAAGCCTGTGGGATATACTGCACTAGGAACTGTTGGGAGGAAGAGTGGAAACACATTAACCTTATCCTGTATAATCATTTTGGCATCCCAGATTTGGTTGCATACAAAACTCAAAACAACCATGGTATTCTTAGTGTCGTGTCTGATGAACTATGACAATCCAAAATGGACTGGCAAAACTTAAAAGTATGATAGTTTGATTATTTAAAACAAAATGTATTTTCTACCTAATCAGGATCACACATGGTACTAGTACTACTTGAATGTTTGGATTTCCAAGATAATTTTCCAGGGATTGACAGATCACATTACCCAGTTTTGTTGCTGACCCTGTAAACCTCACCCAGTAAATGCAAAGCTAGGTAGAAGGAACTTGATGAACACCGTTAAAATTTGTGATCCCTGCCAATGTTTCTAATCAAATGTTGTTTCTCTACTGCTTATATTAGCAATCAAAAGTTCTTCTTCCCTCTCTTGCATCCTACTTCCTACTATGAGCCTGAAAATTATTGTTATTCTGCTGCTATTGTAAATCTTGATCAGGATTACTTTGGAGATGGAGCAAAAAGCCTTAACCATAGTTTCTTAATGATCATTAAGATAGATTCTTTGTTTATGGGTTTCAGAGAAGAATAAGATTAAAAGCTTTCCCTCACATGGAGCCTAGACATTAATATATGTGTCTGTGAATGTTTATGAATGGGCTTTCATGCCCATTTTGTTGTTAGTTGTGAAGTCATGTCCGACCCATCATGACCCCATGGACAACATTCCTCCAGACCTTCCTGTCCCCTACCAACCTCTGGAGTCCATTTAAGCTCATGCCTACTGCTTCAGTGACTCTATCCAGCTACCTCATTCTCTGTTGTCTCCTTTTTCTTTTGCTCTCAATCTTTCCAGCATTAGGCTCTTCTCCAGTGAGTCTTTCCTATTCATTAGGTGGCCAAAGTATTTGAGTTCCATCTTCAGGATCTGGCCTTCTAAAGATCAGTCAGAGTTGATCTCCTCTAGAACTGACCAGTTTGATCCCTTGCCATCCAAGGGTCTCGCAGGAGTCTTCTCCAGCACCATAGTTCAAAGGTTCATAGTTCCTGCCCACCAAAGCCCTATGTTAGGATCATCATGTTCCCCACTATCAAAAACTTCTCATTTCTGATTTACAAAGAAGGCAATTGAAAAAAGTAAATACGCAAAGCTAATGGAATAGGGCTTCCTTCATTTTCTCTTTCTCATGAGTTAATGGTCTATCTTTATAGATCAACAGCAGCCAACAAAGCACAGAAGCTTAATCCCCTTTTAAATAAAATTAGATTTATAATTCTTATAGAGGCCTGCTAATTATTGATTTTCTCCAAGCTCTCATCCCTCCCAAAGTTAGCTATATCAAAAGTGGTACATCTGCTCATACAAACATTTTGACGGCTAATGATTCCTTGCAACATCTGTTATGCTGTTTCTGAACAGTTGCAGGTTTTTTTAGGAGACTCCAGGGACTGGACCTGCAGCACCTCAATTGTGAGTACCATTTTTGGAAAGAACAGGGATGGTGCTATTAGAAATGATTGGTATCCTCAAAATTTAGCTGCAATATGTATGTTCTTACCATTTATTTGTTTTTCATATGTGTTGAAGCTGATCAGTCAGCCAGATTTCTCATTTCTTAAAGTCATTATTATTTTACGTTTTTATTTCCCAGTTTGGCATTCATAGCTGAACATAAAGATGGCAAAACATAACATTCATATTTAATTGGAGGAGATGTGAATCTTGGCTATGAATGCAGATTTCATGTAGAAAAAATTCAAATATCCAATTAATCTGTGGTGTTATTAACTTCATATTTTGTAAAAAAAATATTATTAGTGATCTAGATGTGCCAGAATATCTAATTATCAAAATAATATTTTATACCCAACTTCTTTTCAGAGTTTAAAGCAGAAATTCCAGGAAAAAAATAATATTTGCAAATGCATGAGCTTTGTAGATTGTAGCAAAAGGACAACTGATTTTGTGGGGAAATAATTAACATAATATAACATAACATTACATTTCAAAACAATACAATGCAATACACATACAATTTGAAAAAAGTCCACGGCCTTCTTCTAAAAAAATCAATTCAGACAAACTGATATGCATGTTACTTTTCATATTCCATCTTTCCCTCTTTACTTTGCAGTTACATTCCCCTTATTCTATTCTATGAGCCGAGGTGGCGTAGTGGTTAGAGTGCAGCACTGCAGGCTACTTCAGCTGACTGCAGTTCTGCAGTTCGGCTGTTCAAATCTTACCAGCTCAAGATTGACTCAGCCTTCCATCCTTCCGAGGTGGGTAAAATGAGGACCCGGATTGTTGGGGGCAATATGCTGACTCTGTAAACCGCTTAGAGAGGGCTGAAAGCCCTATGAAGGGGTATATAAGTCTAACTGCTATTGCTATTGCTATTGCTATTGCTATTGCTATTGCTATTGCTATTGCTATTGCTATTCTATTCTATTCTATTCTATTCTATTCTATTCTATTCTATTCTATTCTATTCTATTCTATTCTATTGTACTCTACCTTCAAGTCAATTTTGAATCCTGACACCTGCCTGGACAAATTCCTGCAGTTTATCTGGCAAGATTTTGGGGAATGGTTTCCACTGTGTGGATTCCTAAGGCTTTGAGAGAGTTGTTGGCTCAAGGTCACACAGCTATTTAGTTGTTTAAATTGGGACTAGAATTCACAGTCTCCCAGTTTCTAGCCTGTTCCTTTGGCAACTAATACCAAACTGACTACATTACACTTTACCATTTTTAATTTGTAGAAATTACTTTTTCTATATTGAAAATAAAAGGGAAAATGTCACCTCTAGCAACATTTTATGCTAGTTCATCTAGTTTATAATCTTACAGAGAAACAGCTTTTTTTACTTCTCACTAGAGATACTAATTAATTTTGACATAAGGAAAAGGCATCTAAAGAACTCACATCATACAAGCAGCACATCTGTAGTTTGTTAACAAAATTAAATGACAACTAATCTGGTTACAGTCTCTCTACACTTTGTGTAATGTAATTATATGACTTGGCATGAAGTTTAAGAGCTGAACATTTTTCTTCTTTCCACTAAGTTGTTCAATAAAAGTGATATTATACTATTAGATTAATAGGGCAATTATGGGAATCTACTTGAAGGTGTACTTAGGGTTTCTAGGAGAGAAAATAAATGGTGAAAATTAAGGAAAACTAGAGGAAATGTGACATAGTAATGATAAAATGAAGATTGGGTTAATAAAGATAATGTCATAACGAAAATATCTAAGTGTTGAAACAATCCAAATTATTGTAGCTGATTAGCTTGAATATTAATTGAAGTATTAACATGTTCATTTTCCCACTACCATTGTCACTTTGCTTTTTTCTTCATTGGCAATAGAAAATATTCTTGAGATGGTATTCTTAAATTAGGCTAGCTTTTTATAATTTCTGAATACAATCATCTCCTCGTATTTACTGTCTCATTCCAAATTTTAGTTTTAATCAAAATCAAAATACTGAGCTATAATTTTTTTAATTCAAAAATTGCTTCTTCTCCAATCTTGTGTGTGTACACACAAGACACATGGAACCAGATTACACATGTTAATCTGGCTTCAGGTTTTCCATTGTTCTATCTATCTTATTCCAAGTGGTTTGTGAACATGCATATATTTCCATGCTTTCCAGCTAAGTCTCACCATACATCTTTTGATTATCTTTATAAAAGTTGGTTTTTTAAAAGGTGTCATTGTAAGAAGAATATTTAATATATTTACTAGTATATAGTATACAAAACAGGATATAAGTGGCATACAACTCCAACAATGTTGGATATAATAGAATAAAATCATACACCAATAGTATTATATACTTAAAAAAAACTAATCAGATACTAAGACAGTGATACAAAAGAAACATGAATCAGCATAAGATTTCAAAATATTCAGCGTGGGGACATTCCAGAGATGAGATGCAAACACCAATAACTGTTTCTCCTTAGATGGCATAGGAAATATAGATTCAGGATTAATGATAAATGAGGTAGACACAGTCTGAAACTGAGAGGTCTTAAGATAATTAATGATAGTTTGTGTTAGTTTGTCTCTCATTATTATGTTTCTTTTTTTTATAAAAACTTCTGCAAATATTGACGATGTTAGATATAAAGGCAATGGGATGAGCATGCATGAAGAAGATGGTGGCAATGGCAGCCAGTTTTCTGCTTACTAGAGGACTTTTCAGTGGCCTGCAATCAGCTGCTGGCCTCTTTGAGAGCTGGTATGGAAAGAGGCAGTGGCTGGGAGGCTTCTTTGCCAGCCAGCCACTTGCTAGCAGCAGCATCTGGCTGGGGGCCACTGAAAACTCTGGTCACTTTGCCTTCTGAACTGGACCAGCTGCCATGGAAGAAAGCAATGAAAGGGGTGCAGGGAGGAAGCGAGGAAATGGAGGTGACTAGTGAAGGGAGGACAGGGGTAGAGAGGGAAAAATCCTAAGATTTTTCCTACCTTTTTCTGTGGGCGTGACTACTGGGGTGGGTGGGAATGTGACTGAATGACTGTGGGCATGAGAGACATCATGTTGGCCATGCCCACTCAGTCACATGCCCCCATCTAGCCACACCCACTGAACCAGTAATGAAAATTTTTGAATCCCAAAATTGATTGATTCACAACTGATCTTTGCATAAGAGGCTGGGTGTATGACCAGGAAATCTCAGTATTTTTGTTAAAAAAAATCACACACTTTCACCACTACTCTGAAAATGAAGCATTAGACATTTCATATGTGCCAGAAAAGAACTGCTAGGGTGAAAATCAAATTGAAATTAAATTAAATGTTAGACGTAGGCAAAACAAACTGAGAGGCCTCAGTGAGACCCATATGGCCTTAATGCTGCTATGACCAGGATGGCAAACATATGGCACGCATGCCACAGGTAGCACGCAGAGCCATTTATCAGGACACGCGAGGCATTGCCCTGTCAGCTGGCCAGCGCATATGTGCATGCTGGCCACCTGAGTTCAATCTTTTTTAAGCCATTTTTCACCCTCCCCAGGCTTTAGAGGCTTTATAGGAGCTTGGGAAGGGTGAAAACAGCCTCCCCGCCCCTCCGGAGGCCCTTTGGAGCTTCAGGAGGTTCCCTGAAGCCTCCGGAGCACAAAAAAACCAACCCTATGGGCAAACCGGAAGTTCAGGAACCAACTTCCGATTTGCTCATAGGGCCGGTTTAAGCCTTCCGGAGGCTTCAGGGGCCTTCCAGAGGCTTCCCTGAAGGCTCCAAAGGACGAAAAACAACCCAAGGGACAAACTGGAAGTCTGTTCCCTGAAGCCTCCAGAGGGGTGGGGTTGGGGGATGGGTGGGGGAGCCAAAAAAAGGTTTGCTGTTACTGCCCTATAAGAAATATTAAAAAATGGTTACATTTTACTTATGTCCCTTTCTATATTCAGCATTTTCCAGCATTTGGTTGTTTTACATTTGTGTGCTATGAACTGAGTATGCATTCAATATGTATAGCAAAAACAATGTTCATTAGCTGATGTGATTAACTTGGGGATTTTAGAGCCATTTGATCAAAATTCCACATTCAAAGAAGGTGAAGAAGACTTTGTAATAATGAGGGTTAAAGATAAGGTTCCTTGCGGATTAAAATGTGACTGCAGAAAGAGAGCATAAAAGGAATGAGAACAAATGCTTAATTTTCAACATGGAGGGAGGTTAATAAATGAAGTGCCCTTAGGAATCCTGATAAACTTGTTTGTGTGTATGTGTGTGTGTGTGTGTGTGTGTATGTATATATGTATGTGTATGTGTATATATATATGTGTGTGTGTGTGTGTGTGTCTGTGTGTCTGTGTGTGTGTCTGTGTGTCTGTGTCTGTGTGTACACACACACACACACACACACTCAGAGAGAGAGAGAGAGAGAGAGAGAGGAGAAAAAGAAATGGTAGACAATTTTCTTTGCTTTCTGAAGTTTCAGAAAACCATAAGACTTTTTCCTGAAGAATAGAAGGCACAATCACTTTTTTTTTAAAAGGGGAGGTGTTGAACTGACCATATCAAAATTCAAAGGTAGGTAACCAGATGCACTCTAGAGCTATAATACTTCTACCTGCCCAGTGAGCATGATCAATAGCAAAACAATGTTGCTCCAATGATTAGAAAACCAAAGCAATTTTGTTGTTCTGCTTTGTTCTGTTTCATTGCCCCTCCTCAGCACAGCACACTAACTTTTGACAAATGCAATTGGAGCGTGCATTTCTTGACTTTCCTAGTCACCTTGGGCAACCCTGGCCAAGCACTGCCAGAGATCATGCTGTTCGGCCTCTCCGTAAAATCAGTTAAGGTAAACATAAAGGTTTCTCTGTCAGTCATATCTGACTTTAGGGGATAGTGCTTATGTTCAATTTCCTAACTGTGGGAGCCAGTATTGTCCAAAGACAATTTCCATGGTCATGTGACCAGCATGACTATACATTGAAATGCATAGAAAGCTGTTACCTTCCCACTGAAGTGGTACCTATTTATTTACTCGCATTTGCATGCTTTCAAAGTGCTAAGTGGGCAGGAACTGGGACAAGTAATGAGAGCTCACCCCATTGGGCAGAGAAAAGGTCTTGAACCCAGGCTGCCAGCTCTCCATTTGACAAACTCAGCTTCTTTAACCAATGAGTCATAGAAGCAGAATCAGTAGCACTCCCAAATCACTCTTTTGACATATTGGCATGGAGTGTTTTAATGGGTTGTGGAATTTGTTCAAACTATATTGGAGCAAAGGACTTTAGTAAAGAATGCAAGGTCAGGAAGGAGGCAACAGCAAACCAGTCCCAAAAAAACCTTCTCAAGAAAACTGCAGGGACTTGTTCAGGAAGTTGCCAGGTATCAACACTGACTAGATGATTTAAGATGAATTAAAACTGTTAGAAGAGAAAAACATTACAGCAGACAGGATGGAAAAATGTCAAAAGCTCTTCAATAATTCTGAACCTGAAATCGGCCAAAGCGTAGAGATTCCCCCGTTATGCAAAAATTGGAATGAAGAAGACTGTAAATATTTTTGAACACCAGATAAA
This sequence comes from Thamnophis sirtalis, assembly GCF_051295495.1. Lineage (NCBI taxonomy): Eukaryota > Metazoa > Chordata > Lepidosauria > Squamata > Natricidae > Thamnophis > Thamnophis sirtalis. The sequence goes on from NW_028261381.1 coordinate 120,819,376, forward strand.
TTTGGCCCCTTCTACCTTGACTATGTGACATGAAACACAGAGAGAGAAAAAACTGGAGGAGCTCATTTGCCACCCAGAAAACATTGAAGATCATCAGTGAGTTGGCAATGTACTAGCTTGAAATCATAGGTTTGCAAAAAAAGAAAAATGTTTGATTGAGGAAAGTAATGAAAAATTAATCCAAGTTCAACTTTTCTTTTTTTTAAGTGAACTGTCATTAACCTAATGCAATTCTTCAGGGAACCAGAACTAGAATCTCATAAATTCAGGAATGTACAATATGCTGGAAATCTGCCATCCTTGACAAAAGAGACAGAGTACAATCTTCAAAAGATATGTCTTCTCTGTCACTGCTAGAGACTAGGTAGATTTTAATATCTTAAAATTCACATTTTGGCCCGTTACTTCAGATCTTCCAGTCCTACAAATAAATTGGGGAAAAAAATACTAGCCTTCTCCAAGCTGGCTTGAGAAAGGGAACACAAACAAGGATTTTGTTTTGTTTTGTTTTTCCTATTGGTAAAAATATGGGCTACAGGATTCCATTTGGTGAATTAATCTTGACCTTTGGGCATTTTCTGGTTCTTTCTGGACTAAACCAAAAGATAACTTCCATAATAAAAGGAACAAACTCCTGCAACCATAGTGGGACTGAACCGGGACCTCTTCAACTTATTGCCAGATACATTGTGATGGTCTCTTTCACTTCCCTGTCGTCTTTTCCTCCCCATGCCAATTGTCAGAGAAAGGTGCTATTTTAACATCAAGCCATGGTACTCCAAGGATCCAGAAATTAGCATTTGGATCCAAATTTTGTAGAAGTCAAATTTGAACCAAAGTCAATTTGGATTTATCTTGTTTTTACCCCAGGGTACCAAAGGATCTATCTAGATTATTTTATGTTGCATTGGTTTTACAGGATCCAATCTAGGTTGGTCACTGGAACCAAAAATTTAATCTTCAAAGATTTCTGACTTGTGCTGGAATATCTATATCTATGTCTATCACATTCTAGTAGAGAAAAGCTTCCTGAGGATGGGCTCCAGCACAAGTCCAAAAGCTAAGGAGACTAAACTTCTGGTCCCAGCAATCAATCCAGATTGGATCCTGTAACACTGGATCTAGGAACACATATATTTTGCCTTCATTCCTTTGGTTTTGTCTTGTTCAAATCTGATGCATGCCCCTTAATTCTGTACACAGAGAAGCAATTCCATTCCTCCTTTTGCAGCTGACTTGCTTGAGTGGAATTCCATATATTCACCTGCTGGATATTTCTTATCACTTAACTACCTGGCTGTTGTTTAAATTCAAGGCTGCCATAATAGCTATAATAAACTTTTCCCCAATGACTCACAAAGATAAACCCACTGGTATTGGCTGCAATTCAACAGATAAAGTAAATTACAGAATGCAACTCAAATTATTTCCTAGTATATATAAAAAAAACAGTGTTAAAGATTTTAAATGTCATTTTCACCAGATGTTCAGAGATTTACAAAGCCCACAGGATCAGTCATTCAATAATTACTTGTAATTAATTTCTATTTGAATCTCTTTTTTTCTCTGTATATAGTTCAGAAAGTTTATTTAGATATTTAACTTGATATAAATTTGTACCATTTGCTAGGAATAAATATCCCTTGGTAGGTAATATGTGTTGCAGACCTGCAAATATCAAAAAGCTGCAGTGAATAAACAGAGGTCTCTATTTTGCATATTTGCATGAAGATCTTTAGGGACCATTGGTTCTTTGCACTGTTGGTAGAATGTTATAGAAGACCCAGCTCAAAATCTCTTCTTTGTGTGTATTTCTTTTCTGAGCTTCTACTTAGTAGTAGAAATTTCCCCCTGCATCTGGAAGAAAATTGTGCTTTACTTTGTAGGAAGAAGGAGAAAATGTGGCCATTCAACAGTCTTGTTCATATACCTGTATCCTGCCACATGGCTTCAATCAACTGATTCAGGGTGGGACATGTAAGTTCAATAAGTTCTGTTTAAGACACAGTTATCATGAGAATAGAAACAGGCAAAACTTCTTCTCTTCATGTACATCCATTTAGAATTGATTTTGAAACATTTTTAGAACTAAAAAAAATGGAAGGGGTTTTGAAGTTCAACAAAAGTAGTAAGGCCATATCCATTTAGAAGCTTATGATGGAAGAGATAATGGATAAATGACCAACAGCAGAAGTTACAATAACATGTGGCATTGGTGAATATCAATTAAAGTGGATAGATAAAAGGGGAAGGTATATGAAAAGAACAAGATATATCCAGATCTTCAAACAAAAATTGAGTTTTTCCTATCAAATTGACTAAACTACTATTGTGGCTTGGTAATTTTAAGAAGCCAATTGGAAAAACATCATGATATGGTAGATCCTGAGGGAAGAGCTGTTACAAGGTGAGGTGCTGAGGTCATCCTGATTAAATCAGTTCTATAAAAATCCCTAGATATGCCACAGAGACCCACTGTTTTCTTTCTGCCTATTTTCTTATCTCCCTCTTTTCTATTTATAAGAGGACTGAGAGAAAACTCAGTAAAAAAGTTCCTGTTAATGTGAGCAAGATCTTCAAGCATCATCAAATGCATTATGAATGGAATCAAAAACAATTCAATACACTTAAAACAAGCAACTTAATCTTTTATGGTCTAGAGACTCATTAAAATCACTCATAATTGTATGAAAATTGAGTCATAAACAATACAGTGCCATAGCTATCTATTGCTCTCTCTTTTTCCATCTGTCCAGAGTGTCTGATATACATGGGGTTTTTGAATGTACTTCAAAACCATCATTTTAACATGATAGATAAACAGTTATTGAAAATATATTTTAGGGAGAGAAGGAAAGGGTGACCAAGTTTTTTTTCTAACAAGATGAACTGAACATTGAAGAAAAAATGGCTTTGCTCAAAATCCATTCAGCTCTTCCCAAGGGTAATGTTTCTGATTCTCCAGTTGCAAAACTAAGTACATCCACTTCTGAGTTGAATGTTATACCTTCATCATGCTGAATCAAACATTCATGCAGGGACCAAAGTTCCCCCAGAGAAATTTAATGTTCAGAATTCCCAACCAGATTGACTATTCTTATGCATTCTGAAAGCTGAGAGAAAAATGAATTTGGAGAGGACTGCACCAATTGATAGAAGAGAATTGTTGTAGCTCAGGGTTGAACTGTGTGGTCCCTGGTGCTATCTGAGCTTGATGGCTTTCTTGCAGATGTTTCATTGCCAATGACGGTGTTACCTCGTTTAATAATGAAACATTTTCAAAACAAAAAAACCTCACCAAATTCAGAGAGCATCAAGGATCCCACTGCAGTAATTCACACCCATAATTTTGTATTTTAAAGCATTGCTTTCTTGATGAATTGTCCAGATTATAGTCACTGAGTGCATAATTGCCTTAGATGCCAAAGAAGCCCTGATATAATAAAATCTTGCACTGTGGAATATTTCTTTTTAGAAAGTTAACTACATTATCTGGGAGAATAGGATAGGATGGCATGGCATGGCATGGCATGGCATGGGATAGGATAGGATAGAATAGCAGAGTTGGAAGGTACCTTGGAGGTCTTCTAGTCAAACCCTTTACTTAGGCAAGAAACCCTATACCATTTCAGACAAATGGTTATCCAATCACTTTTTAAAAACTTCCAGTGTTGGGATATTTACAACTTCTGGGGGGAAGCAATTAATTGTTCTAACTGTTAGGAAATTTCTTCTTAGTTCTAAGCTGCTTCTCTCCTTGATTAATTTCCACCCATTGCTTCTTGTCCTGCCCTCAGGTGCTTTGGCAAATAGCTTGACTCCCTCTTCTTTGTAGCAATCCCTGAGATATTGGAACACTGCTATCATGTCTCCCCTAGTCCTTCTTTTCATTAAAGTAGACATATCCAGTTCCTGCAACTGTTCTTCATATGTTTTAGCCACCAGTCCCCTAATCATCTTTGTTGCCCTTCTCTGCACTCTTTCTAGAGTCTCAACATTTTTACTCACAGAGTAAAGCAACAATCTGGAAGCCCTAACATAGATGGAAATATCATGATGGAGAAGTTTTACAACATAATTGACCTCACAGCTTCCCTTTCATTTTGACATTATGATCAGGACATACCTTTTATTATATATCATAATTATTTTGAAAGGTCATTACTTAAAATTCATGTTAGAAAAAAATATTTCTCTCTCCATGTTAAATATCATTTTCCATTTATTTTTTTCTTGTTTTATTGCTCTTTTAGGTGTCTGGGTGCAAATGCAACCCTGGAGTTTGGTAAGTGACATCAGCGACCATTGAGCTGAGAAGAAATTGGTCCAGTATTTTCCATCAAGATTACAAAGCAAGTGAAGCAGCAAAAGACAATTAAGCTCGTGATGCACTTGCTATCTGAAGTATTCAAGCAATGTGAATGCTAGCATAATTCAGTTCTTACTCGCTAGGCATGCAAATAAATCAACTTTAATGTCAATAAAGTCAGCAATGACAGATTTTATCACTAAGATATAACTAAGCACTAATGACTGGAAAGAAAGCAAGCAGCTCCCGGGAGCTGAAGTGGTATTTTATTTTGTCCTATGTGAAGCCAAGGGTAACTGAAAAGCCTGGCCTTTCCCCCCCTCTATTATTAACTGCAAATCATTCTTGTCGTGTTAGAGAGCTGATTGTTTTTTCAAGTATTATTCACCATTAGACTGTGACTCACAATATGACCTCCTTCGGAGATGTTAAAGTCTATTTCCAATTAGCTGCTGCTTATTACCAAGATCCACTTTCACATATTAGAGTCTCTTTGTCAGCCAGCCCCAAAATTATATTTCCCCTTTAGAAGGACTGTTTATATTCTGTGATCACCACTGAAGAGAAAGAAGTTCTAGAAAAAGAATCCACCAGAAGTTGGAGAACATTCCACAATCACCAGCACAAGTCTAGATTTATTTCGGTAAAAAGAGCCAGTTCTTATCCCAAAGACAGCTTCAGGATTTGAATAAAATGTGTATATTATGCATGACACAGTCTTGTGTACATAAGACATCATTGGCCCCATACAATGAGGTAGTGTTGAAATATATATCACTGTTGAGGATGAAGGTCCTCAAGTAGCATTCTTCAGTTAGACCAGCCACTGGTTCTCCCCAAAGAAATATTATAAAGTCTGCAGGTTCAAGCTGAAACTAAGCAAGGAAATCAAGAAATTATTCTTTTCTCTGGTTTTCTGTGAATTGGATGCTTATCAATTAGCTTTGTCAAGTCTTGGTATGCAAACATTATTGGTTGTATAGATAACAAAAACTCATCAATGTTTTTAATCAAGGAGAGAAGAACCTAGCAAATCTCCTGACAGTTAGAACAATTACTCAGTGGAACAACTTGTCTCCTGAAGTTGTGGCTGCTCCAACACTGGAAATTTTTAAGAAGAGATTGGACAACCATTTGTCTGAAATGATATAGAGTCTCCTAGCTGAGCATGGGGTTGGACTAGAAGACCTCCAAGATCCCTTCCAACGATGTTATTCTGTGATTCCATGGGTCTTAAAGAAAAACCTTAGTTTTTTTTTATTAAAAATGAATTTTAAGGAAAATACAGATGGTGATTTCCCCTAAAACTTCTAATAAAAAGTGTCTAAAATAAATGAGTTTTCTCCAAATACATAGGGATCTCTGTGTATTCAGTACAGGTGCTCATTATGGTCTGCTACCATCATGCCTCCTTCTCCTCATCCCCCCAAAGATACCATGGTCAGTAATAATGAAGCCTACTGGCATATCAAAAGGGCCAGGAGAGATGCTCTTCCCATTCCCAGGCTCACCCTGTATCATTGCAAAATGTGATCCATGCAATCTAAGTAATATACAGTATTCCTGTCAGAAACTCATTTGAAAAGGTTTCATCTAGGCACATTGAAAACTGACAGTTTATAGGGCTTTGGATGAAATTACTGCTTGGGAGGATTTGAGTGTGTATCATTATTTTCTGATTCCACAAGAAAGCCCACAATATAATACCATGCATGTTGTGAGTTTTTATTCCAGAGGGATATGGGGTATGTTTTACAATGTCCGACTGCCACATTTCAGTAGTTTTGGCTGACATTCAACAAATGTCTGAACAGCTAATAATGCACTCAGTCCTGTTAGTCCACCCATCTGTCTATCACATCTGCCCATTCCTATAAAAATCTACGATTAAGTAATAGGCCATTTCTCAAAATTCTATACTCTATTTATTGTGAATTCTCATGATTTGGAGAGAAATAATACTTGCATTCATAATGATTCTATATTGTTTATCCAGGGTAAACAAACAACTTTTTTTGCAAATTAAAAAGAACCCTAATAGACTAGTTTCCTTTATAGCTTTGTTAATGACATTTTAATTCATCAAACTGCATGCCTGCCACCAAGCACCCTATTGAAACAGTACAGCAACCTAGAAATGGAGCTTTTGATTGGTCATATAAATCACATGGGAAGCAAGAAGTTATTTTAATTAGCATAAATTGGATCTGTTTCCAAAATGGAATTGTATAAGCAGGTGCTCTTGTAACAAAGAGGTACTATCTATAGAAAAACACAGTGATTCTTATCAATACATTTTTTATTCACTGGGTTTTGCAATATTACACTCCACATTGTACTTAAAATAGTAGTTCAAGAAATGATCATGCTAACAAGGAGCTGAAACCTGTCTATTATACTTTTTTCTCCCACCCAAAAGTGAACTAGTCAGTTGTTCTATGCTACCAACTAGAGGTCATCAAGTTTTTACAACTCAAATCTGGTAGCAAAAGGATGGCTGATTATTCAGCAAAAGCTGATGAGTTTCACATTTTTATCCATCCCATAATTAAGTGTAAGATGAAAATTTGCACCCACTGCTTGATGATTTCACTGAAATGTTTTCTTTCAGAAAAATAATCTATCACAAGCAAAAGCAGTTATCTTTCATCAAACTGAATGAGAACTTAAAAAAAATATTTTCAAGAGAAACCTAACTGGGGAGAAAAAAACAGTTGAAAAAGACAACTCTGTGCATTATAGAATCCACTGCCAAGACTGGAAACACAGAACACACATCCCAAAACACAGATTGATTGCAGTGGCCAAGTCATACCTTCTCCCATATGTTTGGCCAATGGGGATAAGCTACTGATGTCATAAATCTTTGCCAGCATACTGTACACCTGATACATTTCATGGGATAGCAGATCTAGATAAAGTGGGTTGGGATTGGTATTTCTCAAATGGTGATCCTTTGACCCAGTTAAGTTGTAATTGCTACAACTAATAAGCATATAACATTGCATTGATTACCTCCATCTCCTTATGTCAATTTTCAGATACTCACTATATAGCAGGGGTCCCCAATCCTTGGGCTGTGGTCCATTACCAGGCTGCAGCCTTTTCAAAACTGGGTTGCAGGAGAAATGGGCAAGCACACACTTGTGAACCTCCACTTGTACGAGTGGAGGATGCTTGTGTTCACACAAGAGGAGCTTCGGCATGAGCACAAACGTCCGCTGCTCACCCTCCACTTATTCGCAAATCTCCATTTGCACAAGTAAAAGGTGCACATGCATGCCGCTCGCACAAATAGAGTTGTGCACACGCGCATGCACCTACCACACAAATGCCCCCCTCTGCACAAGACTAGGCCAGCAAGCTGGAAACGTTGGCTCTCTCCCTTTGAGCCATCTGCCTGAGAAATACCATGAATAGTATTTTTCAGTCACCATGTGTTTGCTCCAAGTAGTGAAGGGTTTCTTTCCAGCACTGATACAGATTCAGTGTTATATTAAAAAGCATAATTCTTATAAGAATTCTACACTGTCCAAAATTAGATTTAATTGTGAGGCTACCCAGAATGAATAGTGATTGAGAGTGTTTGGAAAATACTACAGCAGTACTGGAAATACCGCTTCAGTTATCACTACGAAAGCTTCTGGCAGAAAGCTCATTCAAATCAAACATTGGTGACTTCATGGACTTGTTCATATAGCTTTCTTGGCATTGTAACAAAAGTACTTGGCTACAGGTTTTTTTTCCAAGATACATTACCCAATCTCTAAAACAAGTCCACAGTCCTGGAATTCCTTGGTGGTCTTCAACACAGATACTAACAAAGCCCAATCCTATTTAGTAGATGACCCCAGATTTTACTGTCCAGTTGCAGTTACTTTTACTATGGCAAACTTTCAGTGCCAAAAAGGCAATTGAAAAAAAAAACCATTTACTTTCTGCTTCTTGGCAACATCTTTTATCCAATTTATTGAAGAATCAGATCCTCAGTTTTAAAAGAAAATGAACAGGAACACTGGGGGGAGGGGATTCTTTTTCTTCTGCAACTGGAAAAGTGCCCAAAGCTTATGCCAATGCTGGAGTGAGACTGGTACCCAATGATTGGGCAAAGTTATCAGTTCAGATCCTAGTTAATTGCTTGGTTTTACACAATTCTGGCTCACAGACTCGAAACATCTGGTTAAAAGGTATTTTTAAATGAACACAAGGGGAAATTGAACATTAAAAACAGAATGAGGACAATATAATTTAAAAGGAGTAAACACATAAAGCAACTGTTATTTCATTTCCCACACTTCTCCCCATGTTACAATACAACACTGTAAAATAGACCTGAGTTTTGAATCGTGCATGATGTAGGAAAAGAAGGCCTTTGAAGAGTGTATGCTTTAGCTTTAATTCTTCTCTGTTGCATGCTGGCATTGCACTTGTTATCAGATATGAAATTTGACAAGCTGGAACCTGGGCTATTTTCATTCTTTGCTATGGTTGCATGCTTGCTTAGACTTGTCAGAGCTTCTTCCTCAAATTATTCTTTTCAGAAGCATCTTTGCACTGAAGATGCCTTGCCAGACTGAGCAAAGCAGAGAATCCAGAAATGTTTTTCTCATGCACCAAGGGTGTTCTGTCCTTCCCCTCTTCCTGCACCAAATGGTTAAAAGAACAAGCAGCTCCATTTGAGAGATAACAAGAATAAAGAACAAGCAGTGTGGGTTTTACTCAAGAACGGTGACTATCCTGGGGCCGGACCAAATGCCCAACTATATATTGGACCTTGTGCTTAGAGATTGAAAAAACAGATGCAGATAAAGAAATTGTTACTTTCTTAGTCCTTGGGCTAAAAGAAAAGGGATGTGTGTGCCTTTTGGTCCTTTGGTGAAGGATTGTAAAGAGAAGCACTACTCTAATAAATGGGCCATTGCTTTTATGACAGCAGTGGCAAATGTTGTTTAGCATTCACCTATCTATTCCCGGAGTCCTCACCTCTGACAATACAAGCCGAGTAAATAAGCCAATTTCTTTTCTCAGGCAAAAACTTACGCTCTGTTTGTACTTCAGATCTAAATCTTAGCGCTCAGGGATTTGACATTGAATGATTCACAGCAGAGGGTATCTCAGGATTCTGGACTTAATGGTCTTATCAGGGAGGGACTACTTAATAATAAGGATTATCATAAATGAATAATGAATGCTTAATTTGCTTATTTCCAAATGCAATTATCCATCTTTGCTACATTGTGGTGGTGGTGGGAGGTGGGGGGGATAGTTTCCTGTAAGGCTTGGATTTCCACTCAAAGTCACTTATTGGTGACTCAATCTCTAGATTTTTTGCAAGATAACTGTTGACAACCTATCGATCACCATCAGGAATTATTGCACCCAAGCACAAACTTTTGATTATTCTAACTTGCAGGCTTTAGTTAAATCAGAAGAAATTGGTTTGGTTTGCCTCTTCACTTGAATGCAGGAGAGATCAGGGACTAGTGAATTTGAAAAATGTTAATTTGAAGGATCTTGTATCTTTGGTGTCAGTGAAACTCAGAAGTATTTGATAAGGGTATAGTATTTGTGATGCTTTATTGCTGTATGTGCTAGATCTCTGCACATCAGTGGGGAAAATTAGAAAAAAGGGTGAAGTAAAGATGGCTGTCACAATCCTATTTTATATACATCACAAATGCAACAAACACAAAAAAGTGGGGGGCTGATCACTCAGTCATGGCCAGCCAATAGAGTTTTTTTTATTTCCTCCCCCATGGATATTCCTATTTCTGAGTTAATATTATAACAGAGTCTAGAAGAATGAGATTGGGGGGGAAAGAGAAAGAAAGCATTAGAGCAGAAATATTTCTTTAAAATACTTACATTTCTAAAATGGTTATCATATTTATTCAGCATTGTTCAAAAATGAGTGTTTTAGAGTCATATTAAAAAAGAAGATAAGCATTATTTCACAGGAACTCATAATCAAATGGCTACAATGGAGAAAACAGCCAAGGGATAGATGGAAGTGGTAAATGACCAAGGAAATACTTTTACTCATTATTAAGCTTGGCTATATTACAAATAAGAACTAGTAAAAGAGAATTAAGCTCTTATTAAAGTGGTACATTTATACCGGAATGGATTTTACCTCTGTAGTATCTTAAGAATACCTACATTCTTTAGCATCATGAGAGGATAACTTCAAATAGGGAAAAAAATGTCAGGTGGAAAAGATTAACCTTGAGCATATCTGCACTACCGATTTATAGCGTCCCCCAGCCATCACTATGGTGACATAAAGCCTGACTGCATTAGTGATTTATTGCTGCAGTGATGGCTGGGGGACGCTATAAATCACTAGTATGGAAATGTTCCTTCTCCTCCCCAGTGCTTCAGTTCCAATTTTGCATTTGAGGGGAATTTAGCAAGACCTCCATTTTCTCCCAAAGACAAGGCACACCATAGCTGGTCTGCACAAAACCAAATGATTGCTGCTGTTTGATGCCCTCTACTGGTCATATGGATTTGTGCAGACATGCTATGGTATTCATAGTCTCAACTTGTTCAATGTCTGCATGTGGCTGCTTAAGATAGAGAAATCCAAAGCAAGATCTGATCTTCAATATATAGATGACAGCTATATCTAGTTCTCTTTGTTACCAGAAGAGAATAGGACTATAAATATACTGAACTACTACTTGGATTCAATAGGGTCTAGATAGGCGTATATAACAGAATAACAGAGTTGGAAGAGTGTTGGAGGTCTTCTAGCCCAAATCCTTGCTCAAGCAGGATACCATATACTATTTTAGATAAATGGTTATCCAATTTCTTCTTTAAAACATCCAGTTATGGAGCACCCATAACTTCTGAATTCACTGATCAGTTGTCAGAAAAATTTTCCTTAATTCTCTTCTTGATTAGTTTTCATCCATTGCTTCTTGTTCTGCCTTCAGGTACTTCGGAAAATAAGTTGACCTCTTCTTCTTTGTGGCCTCCCCTTAGATATTGGAACACTACTATAATCAGTGATGTGCAGTGAGGTTTATGGCTGGTGAGACACTGACACAGTGGTGGGTTTCAAAAATTTTTAGACTTGTGGACTTCAACTCCCAGAATTCCACAGCCAGGCATGCTCAGTTCCGATTTAAAGCGACAGCATTTGTTTTTCTCCTTTGCAAAAAAGTTTCCTTCATTCTTTTTCTTCTCCCTTCCCCCTCTTCCTCCCTCTCTCCCTCCCTCCCCCCTCTCTCAAATAGACACACGCACACAGAGAAATTGGATTGGACTATCTCTCCTACCTCCCTCCCTCTCTCACTCACTCTCTCTCAAACAAACACAAACACAGAAGTTGGATTGGAGCCAATCCAAGCCTTTGATTGCAGGCAGAGCAACATTGCCTTTTCAAACTTGTAATCAGTGAAGCTGGGCTTATATAGTTTTATCCTGGTGTGTGTGTGTGTGTGTGTGTGTGTGTGTGTGTGTGTGTGTGTGTTTGAAAAGGCAACGTGGCTCTGCCTGCAATCAAACTACACTTGGGGAGGGATCTACACTTGAGGATGAAGTTTGAATTCCTCCACCTCCCTCCGACCCACATGTTCCTTTTCCAGCTGTTTCAGAGAGGATTTCAACTGTGCTCTTGCCTGTCATCATGAAAATAAAAAAATTGTAAAAGGAAAAAGTCAAGAGCTGAGGTCAGGCTGAGCTAGTTGCTGCCAGAGCTAGTTGCTGCCAGAGTCACTGTGGATGACTTTGCTTAACTGTTTAAAAAAGCCTCTAAAAAGAGCCCTCTACAGGAGGAGGCAGGAGAACGATGTGCCTCACCTACGTCAGGAATTTTTAGGCTTTTAACCTTTGCTTAACTCTGCTCGAGTGCATGCGCAGAACAATCTTCATTGCATGTATTTTTGTATGTATTTTTTTGTTTCTAACATTGTGTGCATGCACAGACCTTTTTAGGTGCAAATGTGCACAAACGTGGAGTGCACATTTGGCATGCGCTCAAGCAAAGCGAGAGTGTGCACGCAAAAATTTTTGCAGACCAAACCAGCAGTAATGCTGGCAGCAACCCACCCCTGCTATCCCCTCTTTTCATTATACTAGATATATCCAATTCCTGCAACCATTTTTCATATGTTTTAGCCTCCAATCTCCTAATCATTTTTGTTGCTCTTCCCTGCACTATTTCTAGGAACATCTTTTTTTAATACTGTGGTGACCAAATGAGTGCAATATTCCATGTGCAGTCTTACAATGGAACTATAAAGTGGTACTAACATTTCACATGATTTTGAGTCTATCCCTCTAATAATGTAGCCTAGGATTGCATTGGCATTTTTGATGTTTGGTTTGTTAGCATATGCCTTTTCTGGTTAAGCGAGGGCATGGTTATATTGATCTGTATCTTATAACCTTGAATTGTATTATTGTAATATGCGAGGCAGCTGTTGCTCTCAAAAATAGTTTGAAGAACTGCAAGAATTCTGATTTTGTTTGTCCAACAGAAGTTGGCTTATATATCTGAAAGGGTTATAAAACAAGATTTACTTATTCACTACTGAAATTTGTTCTGGCATGTTAAGTTTAAAGGGCTGTTTTCTTAATTTCTGAAATAAATTTCTCCAGTGCTAATATTGAACATAGTGGTGATCCAACTTTATGTAGGGAAGTTGGCCTGGTTCAACACAGCACTAAGTTAAAATGGTATTTACTACTTGCAGGCGCTTTAATATAATTTTGAACATGTTTATTTAATTATATTTTAGAACAGGGTGGTTTAATTTTTAGCTCCTCAATGCACATAGATTTTACACTCTCTTGTTTACTTATTTATTAAATTTGTAGATGTACCATTTTATAAGAGATTTTTTTGAAAACATAACAAAAGTACAAAAGGTATATCCATCTAAAATATTTTAAGTATATATGAAGAAATCTTTTCCCATGATTTCACTTACCATAATAAAGATATTTTCCATTATTTCATTAAAGTATCTTCTGACCTTCTCTTCACTGTGGATCTTCTTGCTCAGATGGCTGATTGAAAACAAATATCCAGCATAGTTGTGATATCCTTAAATATGCCTGACCTACATAGCTTCATATATGTAATGGGTCTTTCTCTTGGCCCTTGCAGAAAGAAATGGGACAAAGTTCTCAACATATTCATTTATGTGCCCTTTTTATTGGTAGTTGTGGCTTGTTGCACTAAAAACTGAAAGACACATCCCGTTTCCCCTAAAATAAAACCTCCGTGGATAATAAGCCCAATCGGGCTTTTGAGCACATGCACTAAAATATGCCCTCATCTGAAAATAACCCCCCTGAAAATATTGCAACACAGCAGCAGCCATGTTATGACCAGACTCGCAACCTACTGCACCTCAAATAATAAGACCTCCCCGAAAATAAGGGCAAGTGCTTGTTTTAGGGGTCAAAAGAAAATAAGACCCTGTCTTATTTTTGGGGAAACATGGTAATTTCAGGATTAAAATATTCCATGAAAATAAATCTAGGTGAAAATGAGGCCAGTTGGCATTTTAAAATCAGTTGTTATTGTATTCCCATAATTATTGTTGATTATGGGAAGAGCACATTTCTTGTGTTCTGTGATATAATTAATTGGTCAAAGACATTTAGAGTTCTTTTATCCAAAATGTTTTAATTAACAAAGAATATTTCAATAGATTATCATGACAGTGCCAGTCAGAAAATCTGAGATGTTTTATGCACTGTTCTTCATTTGATCAGGAAACATCAGCTAATTCTGCTGAAAAATTTCAAATGAAGGAAATGGCATTTAGTTAAGATCAAAATAGTTTGGTCTCTTCCTGAGATCTAATAGCAGCTATTACAATTTTCCCTTTTTCCTAATGCTGTCAATTCTTTCCTGATTGATACATTAATTATACATTAAAGAGGCCACTTCTTCCAAGTGTTACCTGCACAAATCAAAGCTTTCCGGGGAGCATGGCCAAGGTTTGGGTGCATTCTTAGTATCAAAGGGTATTCTATAAAATTCTATAAAATCACAAATGCTTTTGCAATGCTCTGAAACCAAACTACACAAACTTATATAGCTTTTATTTGGTATATTCCACCACACTGTGTCATGGAACAAGAAAAAGTATAATATTTAGACAGGACAGAACAGGAACTTGCAGAAATAAGAAGTGTCATATTAGCATTGATAGATAAGTGCTTTAAATAGAATAGAATAGAATAACAGAATTGGAAGGGACCTTGGAAGTCTTCTAGTCCAACCCCCTGCTTAGGCAGGAAACCCTACACCACTTCAGACAAATGGTTATCCAACATCTTCTTAAAAATGTCCAGTTGGAGCATTCACAACTTCTGGAGGAAAGTTGTTCCACTGAAGTTGCTTCTCTCCTTGATTTGTTTCCATCAGGGTGAGGCATTACGTCCAGTTCGGTGCATGCAAACACTTTGTATGTGCATGGAGTGTGCGTGCACATTTGCAAATAAAAAGGTCTGTGCATGTGTAAAACCTTAAAAAATAAAAAAATAAACATTTTTGCAATGGAAATTGTTTCGCGCATGCGCAGAACCAAAAAACAAGATGGCAGTTCGGGAGCGACCCAGGCTGCCAAATTACTACTAGTTCAACCGAACCGGTCCAAACCCACCTCTGGTTTCCACCCATTGCTTCTTGTCCTGCACTCAGGTGCTTTGGAGAACAGCTTGACTCCCTCTTCTTTGTGGCAACCCCTGAGATATTGGAACACTGCTATCATGTCTCCCATAGTCCTTCTTTTCATTAAATTAGACATACCCAGTTCCTGCAACTGTTCTTCATGTGTTTTAGCCTCCAGTCCCTAAATTTGCTAAAGGTGTTTGTATCAGGCAAAAAAAGAGATTCCTTGAGAAACTGAATAGCTTCCATTTGAATTTTAAGCAATAATTTTTTTAAAGAGAAAAACAGAAGCCTACATAGCAATCCACCCAATGGAAAAATATTTTAAAGATTGGTCTATTATATTATCTTTCAGTTGTGGGTTAGACATTGTACATACTACAAAATCAACTCTTTGTAGCTGGTGCAGGAAGTTCATTTGTTTAAAAATAATTAAATGCCAAAAGAAATTATAGGATAGGAAAAAGACCTGTTGAAGAGCTCGTTTTTGTAATTAAATAAATATAAAAATTCAGGAAATCAAGCCTTGGTAAACACCTATTCATATTGAATTTGTTATATCCGCACCAATATGGAACCAGTAATATCAAGGGTGAAACGTTTTCCAGAGATTAATTTTTTAAAAAAATGAAATTTACATGGAAACTTTGCACCAAGTGAGTGTGTTTGTAGCTGTTTCCTCCATGAAGGAAACTGAGAATCACCCATAGGGTTTACTAGAATGGAGACAGATTTTTGAAGAATTCAGAAAACATTCTTGCTCCTTTTCTCATTCTTGTGAATATTTCTTTAAAAGGTGCATGTATTTTTATTCAATATTTCAAGTACTTTATATGCCCATCCTGTATATGCCTGTCCAAGTTAAATGAAAATAAAATGTAGCAAAATAACTACAGAAGATTAGCCATCTACGGATGGCTAATCTACCGGCATTCACGGCATTCAGCCTAGTCACTGAAACATGGGATGCCTACCTCGAGCGGTTCGAGTGCTTCCTGGACTTTACCGGTTTGTCCAGTGGCCGTAAAAGAGGTAATTTTTGCAGTGCCTGTGGCCACGAGATGTTTGGAACAGCTAGGGCTTTAGCGGCCCCTCAATCTGTCCATTCGATGCCTTGGGAGATGCTTTTGAAGAAACTTAAAAATCATTACTCTCCAACTCCCTCACGCATAGCCAGACATTATGCGTTTAAGCAGAGGACCCAGAGAAAAGAGGAATCTGTGACCGATTACATGGCTTCCCTCAGAACAGCGGCCGTGCACTGTGACTTTCCTGTGCTGGATGATGCCCTGTTAAAACAGCTGGTCTGTGGTATCAAAGACCTCAGACTTCAGCAATGCTTGCTGGCACGAAAAGAGCTAAGCCTTCAGGCAGCCATGGATGAAGCCATGGCATATGAAATGTCAGACAAGTCCACCACAGAAATTCAAAGATTTCTGCCACCAGCCATCCATGCCAGCAGGGGCCATGTTATCCACCATGAAGAAGATGATGATGAAGGCTTCTCAGATGATGATGAAGAGATTAGCTGTCTCAAACTGACCACCAGGAAAAAATGAATTTAAGCTGATTTTTTACCTCAGGCGGGTTGCCTGAGTTGTGGCGGGAACCGTGCAAGGTCAGTCTGCAGGTTCAAAGCTGCCATATGACGTTGGTGTGACAGGAAGGGACATTTAGCCAAGGTCTGCAGGGCGGCCATGCCAATTGCTGACCATCGTCTGGAGCGCGCCTTGTCCAAGCACATCACAAAAAGACTTCCCAAACACCGCAAAGATTGCTTTGCCATCGCAGGTGACCAACAGCACCCTGAGTGGGCTATCAGCCATGCATCCCTAACTAAGTCTACCCATAAGATATATGTGACTGTACGCATAGAGGGAGAGCCCTGAAAGATGGAAGTGCACTGGTTCTTCCAAATCCCTGGTTTCTTGGGCTACTATCAAGCGGATAGTAGCCTAAGGCTCAACTCAGGCAGTTCCCACTTCACCTAGGAGACTATCAAGGACAGCCAATACCCATTGTGGGGTGTGGTACATTCACCATAGCCAGAAATAACTTCCAAGGGCCTCTTCCCCTCATCATTGTAGATGGCCATTTGCCCAGCCTCCTGGGGCTGGACTGGTTCTCCGCATTGGGGCTCAATGTCTCCGGTGTCCACTCCATTGTTCCTGACTCCTTCACCGCACTGGCCAGTGAGTTTGCGGATGTGTTTGACAACAAGCTTGGTAAATGTAAGGACCCCCGTTTCCTTTAACTTGGCCCCCCAGGTGGTGCCAATATGTCTAAAGCTCCGAAGACTGCCTTTGCTCTTGGTAGATTTACAGCTAGATAAATTGATAGCACAGGGAGTGCTCAAAGCAGTGGATCACTCTCCCTGGGAGACTCCCATAGTAATACCTATTAAGCAGGATGGTAGCATTAGAATTTGCGGGGATTTTAAATGCACCATTAATAAAGGATTGCAAGCCAACCCTTACCCTGTGCCAGTGGTGCAACACCTGCTCCATTCCTTGGGGCAGGGAAATATTTTTGCCAAGTTAGACTTGGCACAAGTGTATCAGCAGCTCCTGGTGGATAAAGCCACTGCCATGGTTCAAACCATCGTAACACACTGGGAGCGGGGGCTAAAATGTAAACGCTTCAGTTTGAGGTCAGCGTAGCCCTAGGTATTTTTAAGAGCCTAATGGAGCGGATTCTCCAGCGGCTGCCAGGGATGGTACCCTATTTGGATCAAGCTGAGCTCTGCCAAGCGGGACTGAAGTTCAAACGAGAGAAGTGTAGGATGGGGTTCCCAGTGTGGAGTTTTGGGGCATCTAGTTGATGCCAAAGGGATCCACCCTACTCCGACCAAGGTAGAGGCAATTAAGAAAGCCCCTACACCCTCTTCTAAGGCTGAACTATAAGCCTTTCTGGGGCTGCCTAACTTTTACTCCATTTTTTTGCCCCATAAGGCGTCTTTGGCTGAGCCTCTGCATAGGCTCCTGGACTCCAAGACACCCTAGCATTGGGGGTCTAAAGAAGCCCAAGCCTTTCGGGCAGTTAAGGATGTCCTTACATCCAAATCTTTACTGGTGCAATACAGTGATTGCCTCCCTTTGACTTTGGCGTGTGATACATCACCTTATGGCATTGGGGCTGTTCTGAGTCACGTCCTGCCTAATGCTTGGAAGCCCCAATTGCCTATTATTCCCGCACGCTCTCAGCAGCTGAGAGAAATTACAGTCAGCTGGATAAAGAGGCCTTAGCTGATGTAGCAGAGTTAAAGCAGTTTCACGGTTACGTTTATGGTAGGTTTTTTTTTCAGTTAGTGACCGACCATAAACCCCTCTTGGGTCTTCTGGCGGGGGATCACCAGACTCCTCAGATTTTGTCTCCTAGAATGTCCAGATGGACCGTTTTTCTAGCAGCGTATAATTATCAGTTACAATATAGGCCAGGAAAAAACGTGGGGCATGGTGATGTTCTCAGTTGCTGCCCTCTGTCAGCTCCTGTTTTGGACCCTGCTCCTATGGTTTTGGTCCTCTTAATTGAAGAGTTAGCCATGCCAGTATCCACCCAGGATATTGCCAGGCTCGCTGCCACGGACCCTGTATTGTCCCAAGTTTTGGACTGGGTGTGTAGGGGGTGGCCACAGGGGCCATTAGATACTGAGTTTCACCCCTATTACATATGGCAGCATGAGCTGTCTTTCCTTAACAGGTTCTTGTTATGGGGCAACAAGGTGATAGCTCCCCCAAAGCTTAGGTCGCCAATCTTAAGTTGCCTGCACACTGCTCACCCGGGCATTGTACGCATAAAGGCGTTGGGCCGAAGCTACGTGTGGTGGCCCAAGATTGACCAGAAAATAGAAAACTGGGTAGCCACCTGCCAGCAGTGCCAGCAATCTTGACCGGCTCACACTTCTGTGCTCATCAGGGAACGGGACATGTCCCGGGCTCCATGGGCAGGAGTCCATTTGGATTTCACTGGCCCGTTCTTAGGGCAGAACTTTTTGGTCCTCGTAGATGCCTATGCGAAGTGGGTGGAGCTGGCACTCATGCCCTCCACCACTTCGGAGGCCATAATTAGGGTGTTGGGGAGGTTATTCACAACCCATGGGTTGCCTGATGTGGTAGTGACTGGCAATGGGCCCCAGTTCACATCGGCACCATTCCAGATGTTTTTAGGCCATCATGGCATAGGACATGCCCCGACGGCTCTGTTCCACCTGGCCAGAAACGGCCTGGCAGAATGAACCATCCAGTCAGCTAAAGAGGCATTGAGCCACCTGGGGCCAGGGAATTGGCATGACAAACTGTCCCAATATCTCCTGGCTCAGCATACAACCCTGTGCCCAGACACCAAGCAAAGTCCTTCAGAATGACTTATGGGTCACCGGCCCCCGACAACCCTGGACTGGCTACACCCTGGCTATGCAGCAGAGAAAAGCCCCCTCTCAGGTGACACGACATGGGCCTTTAATGTGGGAGACCCAGTCTACACCCAAAACTATGAGACCAAACAAAGGTGGCTTCCTGGACAAATCATTCAACTAACTGGACCCTACTCTTATAGGGTCCAGCTCAGTGACAGGCAAATGTGGCGCCAACACATCAACCAGCTCAGACGGAGAACCACCAGCGCAGCAGACCAGCACCGAGTGCAGGCCCAATCCTGCCCCGGGGAACTAATACCAACAGAAGCCACTCCAGCATAAGCAGAGTCGCACACAACACCCCCCCTCCGATGCGTTCTTGTCACCTGACTTACCTGGGGATCCAGTCAGTCCCGCGGTGATCAAGTTTCCCACCGACTCAGCTGTGCAGTCTTCAGAAGTTCCACAGGACTCTCTACCAGCTGCTCTTCCTTTGGCCGTCGCCCCTGAACTAAGATGTTCGGGGCGGATTCAACACCGGCCGGCGTACTTGGCTGACTACGCACATGCTAACTGGGAGGAGTGGGGTACGACACCATTGACTTTCATTGCCAGCTCCTGATTGGCTAAGACGTGAGCAGCCAGCTGGCGGGAGAATCCAGCCATTCTATTGGTTAAGCGTCTAACAGCTCTAGTATAAAAAGGGCTGTCAGCTGTCAAATGTTGCTGTTTGCCAGTTCAAGATTTGCCTTACATTGAGCTGTGTTATACTGTTAATAAAGGTTGTGTTAGCTTCAACCTGCCTTGCCTCAGTTTCTATCTGCCTTGGTCTCCCTTCTGTCTGCCTTGGTCTCCTTTCATGCACTCATAAAAGGCATCTCTGTACAATGAAAAGGATGTGAACTATGGGGAAAAGAAGAGAGACTGGGAACAGGAAGAGAAAGAGGAATCTGGAACATGTTGTGATGGATGAGAAAGCTTTGCAGACCATATACCTTGTGGTTTGGATATTTTTTAAATGTCTCCAGCAAAGGCCTGTCTCTTTTCATCCCAACAGAATGTAGAAGGGAAGACACATATGAACAGTGACCCTGCTTCCTGCTTAAGCCTCCTACCTTCCTAGTCACATGACCCAGAGCAGATCTATTATGCTTTCCCTCCCTTGTTTATATGTTAATGATTGTTTGCTATCTGCTGAGGACACAAAATAATTTCCTTGTTGTTAAAAGGAATAAGAACAAGTACAATAACAGAGAACATACATGGCCAGTATGGAATGTCCTGTATATAGTGTGCAACAATGTTTTCAAATTATGAAAGATTGAAAAAAAAAGAGAGAGGGGGGGATGGATGATGCTTTTGCCTAACATATATCTTTTTCACCCTCCCTCTTTCTCTCCCTCTCTTTCTTCAATGCTTTCATTTATTTCTATGCCTTTTAAAGATCCAATAAAGATAATAAGTTACATTGCAACATTTCCTAAAATAACTTGGACAGTACAAATGAATTTCAGTTAGCTTCCAGACTATTAGCAAACCTAATTGAAAATGTTGTTAATGTTCATCCTTTGTCCCATTTCTGTGACCACTATTATTTTAATTTTCAAATGCAGTTAACTGCAGGCAATGTAAGGCACATTTGCAGATGGCCAAATCTTTTGCAAAAGGCTTTACATAAGCATAACAGTTCTCTTGCTGTTCTGCAAATGAAAATGAGCATTGGATTGGATTGGAAAATGGGGTGTTATTAATCGTGGGCCTTGGATTCAGGGAAATGCCAAGACATGAAAGAAAATACACAACAACAGTCAACTGCTAGGGCAGATCAGCTGATCTAATACTGACACCCAGCTGCAAAAGACAAGAAACTGGTAACTACAAAAATGACAAAACATTCTCAACCTTCAAGATCTGTGATTATGGTGAAATAAATGACAAAACCACCTACTAGTCCTTTTTTCTTTGTTTCCAAAGCCTTGAAGAAGCAATTAGATCCCACAATGGTTGAAGCTCAAGATCTGAACAGAGAGAATTCAGATCAATTCCAACTCAGGGGAAAAATTAAAATCCTTCTGAAATACCCTGCTCCAAATTTTAGGTGTGTCCGCCACCCCAGTTTTATTCTTCAAATCTCTGAGATAGTTTCAGTCTCTTTGTGGGAAACCTTATTATTTATTTATTTGTTTGTTTGTTTATTTATTTATTTCCTATGTGTGAAAAACCAGTCAATTCAAGAAATGTAATTCTAGGAGACATGCAACCAAATAAACACAGAACAACAATACATCATTAAAAAAAACCCAATGGATAAAATAATAAACCAACTGAGTCAATTGCTAGAAGATTGATGCATGTTGGTATTTATATGGTAGAGTTCCATTTGGTCCTGTCAGATAAATAATTAACATATGAATAAAATCATCTATGTAGATTCTCAGTCATCCAGGTCATAGTTATCCCAAAGGTGCTTTTTTCAAGAGGCAACTTTCTTGGGTTTTTTTTTTTTTTGAAGACATTTTACTTCTCATGACCTGGATGATTGAGAATCTCCATAGAGATTTAGCTATGCAAGAGCTGAAGAAGCTTCTTGGATAAGAAGAGAAATGTCTTCAGAGAAAAACGAGAATGTCCAGTTGTTTCCCGTTCATTTCAGCAACTAAAAATAATTTTAATCTCTCTTTTCCTTATTGCTCCTCTTTTAAGTAAAAAAATAAAATCCCAATGAGTTGTCAATCAGTCATTGTCAGCAAAACTTTAGTAAGAGAAACCAGACATACCAGCTTTTCTCTTTTAATCCTGATCAAATAAGCAAACTTTGTAAATCTTACGTAAGTTTTTAAGAATGTCATTTTCAATTCCTATTTTCTACACATAAAGCACCAGCTAGAAATTTAAAACATTAAATTCCTAACTTGTCTGGATAGGTTGGGAAAGATAGGTTTAAGTTCAATATTTCTTGAGCAAGTTTCATCCCAGAACACTTCTATGTGCTGACAGTAATGATTTACTACTGTGAGTGGACTCAGAAGGGAAGAAGATCCTTCTGTCCTCTCCAGCCATGGCAAAGGCAGAGAGCTAAGCCTGTAAATGTGGAAGACAAAAGAGATGATCCAAAAAGAAATGCAAATCAGAGAGCAAATGGAGTTTTGAAAGATAATAATGCTGTACAACCCCAACTGTGCTTGGTTGACATATATGTAAATAAATGCAAATATTATAAAATGCAATAGCATCCCAATGACTCATTCAAAAGAAATTAAATTCAAGTCTTTATTTGAAAAAGTAGGTTGTACACTTTATTAAACCATGTACAGTTTTCAGTTCTGCAATTTTCTATTTGCCATTTTTGGGGAGTTGAATTTCTGTTACATTTAAATGATATTAAATGAGTACATTTTAAGTCAAGAAAGCATTTTCTTAATATTTTTTAATTATAACATTTTATTGACTTTAGTAAAAAGCAGAGGAAGACATAACTAAAATAAAGCCATACATTCAAAAAATAAAATGTAACATGCATTTTTAGAGGCAGTTAACTCCCCAGTTAGATTTTAAAGGAGTTTAAACCAATAAACATGGTTACATAAATGATGAATACATAGTATTGCCTTTCCCAAAAGGCAGCAAATTGGGAAAGGTTGTGTATAAGTTTGCTACTTTTCCAAGGGCAAGACAGATAGAGAGAAATGATAGAAAAACAGATGATAGATAGATGATAGATAGATAGATAGATAGATAGATAGATAGATAGATAGATAGACAGACAGATAATTGGAGATTGATAGAGATATAGATAAAGATAGAGATAGATAGATAGATAGATAGATAGATAGATAGATAGATAGATAGATAGATAGATAGATGATAGATAGATGATAGATAGATAGATAGATGATAGATAGATAGATAGATAGATAGATAGATAGATAGATAGATAGATAGATAGATAGATAGATAGATAGATAGATAGATAGATAGATATAGATGATAGATAGATAGACAGAGAGAGAGAGAGACAGACAGACAGACATGGATGGATGGATGGATGGATGGATGGATGGATGGATGGATGGATGGATGGATGGAAGGACGGACGGACGGACAGACGGACGGACAGACAGACAGAATAATTATAGATAGATAAAATAATAGAGACAGAGAGAGATTTAGGATTAATTCAAAGAAAGGAATGGAGGAAGAGATTCATTCCATTCAATTCCTTGGATTCATCCTATAATGTATTTTCTCAAGTACAAGATGTTGAATGCAAATCTTATCTGTGCTATTTTATAAGCTGAGAAAACAGTATTAGAAACGATGTTCTACTGCTGATCATCTGTTTAGAGGGGAATAGCAAGGGGAGGGATTCCCATTCACACAATTTAATCCCCATGGCTTTATTTTAATCAAAGTTGTTTATTTCCCAATGCCTACACCAAAAGCATTTGAGAGTTCTCCTTTGGCTTGACTCAGTAATTATTCCTGTTTTTAAACACAAAACACCATATACCTTTGGGGTCACTTTTCAGCTAATATAAAACTCAGAAAGGGACACTTCTTTGTTTCTCTCACCCCAAAGCAACAGCCTGACTGTTTCAGGCATTCAGCAACAAAGAAAGGGAATAAGGGGGAAAATGGTCCTTTCTTCTCACAAGGTGACATTAAGAATCTCCAGATTACTGGTAGTCCTCTATTATGACTATAACTAAATTTAGAATTATGGTTATAAATCTTGCAAATCATTAGGCAGCTCATCACATGATGATCTGATTTTACATTTCTTTTGTGGTGGTCATTAAGCTAAAGTCATGGTCGTTAAGCAAATCTTTGCTTGTTCAGTGAACACTATGATTGTTAAGCAAACTCATTTTTTTGGCCAGAAATTAGAAGCAAATGCCAGTTTCCAGCAAAAACAACAACAACAAAGAGTAAATTGCAGTAACTGCAGGATACCATAAAGAGCTATAAACATGGGCCAGTTTTGCTGCATGTCCAAAATATAGTCATATACAACTTGAGGGGGGGAGCAGACATCAGAACTTTGAATCGAGGTTATAAGTACCTTTGAGAGAAGATCTATCATAACTTTAACTAGTTGCTAGTGACTTTTGGAAACTGCCTCAGTGGTAGGGTTTTTTAAAAAATACTACTGGTTCTGTGGGCTTGCTTGGTGGGTGTGGCTTGGTGGGCATGGTAGGGGAAGGATACTGTAAAATCTCCATTCCTTCCCAATCAGCTGGCACCCGGGAGGCAGAGAATAGATGGGGGGGGGGGACAGTCAGAGGTGATATTTACCGGTTCTCTGAACTACTCAAAAGTTCTTCTACCAGTTCTCCAGAACTGGTGAGAACCTGCTGAATACCACCTCTGGACTACCTGTAGAACATCTTGTCTTTCTTTCCAATTTGATTGCCACTCAACACAATCCATACAATTTTGTATGGATAAAAACTGTCCTAAGTCATATTTTGGCTCTCACATTATTCAATATTTCTGGAAGGCAAAGAATAAAAGTTAAAACAAAAGAGAAATTGTATTAAAAAAAAGCAATTGAATATTTTATATGCAGACACCTTCTCAAAGCAGCTGTATCTTCAGGCCATGAGTGTATTTTAAAAAAAATCTTGAAAGTAAAGAACAATCTAGTAAAAGCAAGTCAGTTCTGATCAATGGATCAGGTCATAAAGAGATTTTGTAATTTGGGCCACACTAAACCAATAGAATTCATTCCATAGCTCCAAACAGAATGTACCTTAAACAAATGCTACACTTCACTCGCTAGCCTCCAAGGGAATGAATGATTATGGTAGCTGAATAATTAGAAATGGGAATTTGTGAACATTTTATTAACCTTTGATTAGTTTTAAAATGAGAAAAGAAAATAAGGGGAAAAATACCTCTTAGTCCCACTGGCTTCTCTCCACATTGCTTAAAATGTACAGTGGCTGCACTGAAAAGATGGAATAGCCAAGCACAAGGGGGCATTGGGATTGTGCTACTAATATGCGCGCACACACACACGCGCACACACACACACAGACACACTTCTGAACTACCTAGATTTCATTTTCCCCCCCAGTTCTACTAATATGCGCGCGCGCACACACGCACACACACACACACACACACACACTTCTGAACTACCTAGATTTCATTTTTTGCCCCCAGTTCAGAAGTTGGCTGCCAGAGTTCAAATATGCAGTTCAAATATGCATATGCAAATATACAAAATATGGATCTTGTCCTGCTGAGAATAGCTTTCCAATTTGTCTGAATTGGAGGAGGGGTGATCTGAAAACATAGACTCTCTGTTCATTTCAGCATCAAAAGAACTCAGCCTGAAGACAACACAGACTCAAACAACCAAGTTTCTGGCTCTACCTCTATCCTGCTATCTGTGAAAGCAAACAGGGAATTCGCATAATACTCCAACGCAGTGTTTTTCAACCATGCTGGGAATTTTGGGAGTTATACATATCTATAAGTTATACAGTTCTACATAACTTGAAATTGTCAAGCTTGAGAAATACTGCTCCAGTGTGTCTCCACTTGCCTCCCAGATTCTATGAAAAGCTACCCCTCCCAAATGTTACTGTTATTTATTTATTTTTTTACTGTCCATCTAGATCACAGGTGATATTCAGCCAGTACACATCAGTCCGCCTGAACCTGTGGCAGAAATTTTGCCCATTTCAGTGAACCGGTAATGATGGCTGGCTAGCCATGCACCGGTCCCCCTATCGCCAGTTGCTCACCCCACCCATCCGCTCACCACTCGTTTATACCTCCTCTTTGCATACTGGCTCTCAAAGAGGTCAGTGGCTGGCCACAGGTCCCTGAAAAGTTCTCCAGTTGGCAAAAAAGTAGCTGCCATAGACGCCATCTTCTTTGTGCATGCACATCCCATTGCTTTGCATTCATGTGGTGGACACTGGGCCCTGTTGCACAGTACCGGTTGCAGGGGGGTCTGGAATCCACCACTGGATCAAAGGTATCCAGAGCCAACCAACCTTGCCAGATCAAATTGGCCAAGCACATACAAAGGAACACAAGCAGTTTACCATCTAAATAGGCCTGTGCCATATTTGTTGTGGTTTGGGTTTCGTGTTTCATACAAAATCATTCACTGCAGTTTGTAAAGCTCGCATATAAAATGGCTAGCATCTTATATGAGACCAACCAATGTTACTTTATTCAACAATCATTTATCAAATTATGGCTTACAGCATTGTGTGAATCCAACCTGCAATAAGAACAATATCTTATTCTTTCTTATTTTACTGTAGTTCGCAAAGGAAAAATAGTTTAACATCTGAAATTCACATTATTCCAATATGTTGATTTTTCTCAATTCAGAATCACAAGCCTTGTTTATTGAAAACCAATTGATTTGAACATCCCTTCCTCCCCTTTCTTTTATACCAGCTGATAAGATATTGATAATTTGCCGTAGCCAATTAACTTTGTTTATATTGAAGAAAATAGCTGTTTCAAAAATAAAAGGAAGCAAAAAGAGCAAAAAAAAGAACCAGAAGAAATAGGATAGGGCAACATGGATGCCAAATATATAAATGTTATGACTGTTCCCCCATTAATGGCTTACAGCATCTTCTTATCGTTACCCAGCCATTACTCAAGTAATAAAAACCCTGTCTTCATTATTGCTATTTTGATGCAACAATCATTAGAGATAAATACTCTAGATCGTTCACTTAGGAAATAGGCTTTGCTTACAGAACATTCTAAAATTGCCCTATTTCTTGATGTGGCTAAAAGATAACACTAATTCTGAGATTTTTTTTTAAAAAAGAATGAAGGTGCACAGTATTTTTCTAGAGAGTGCATATTCATCTTCATTTATTTTCTGACAAATTTGTCCATATTCTGCCAGTCCCAAAACTATCTTAGATTGTAAAGATGTCATACCAATACTGTACTCCAACATGGAATTTAGTCCCTTACGCTTATTGTTTAACAGAAATGAACAATGAATTAAGGGAAAAGGACAAAGTGAGAGTTGAACAATCAGAGGAGGTGTTAAGGACAATCATCTGTACACACCGAATGAACTTTCTCAATTTATTTTTCTCTGTATGCACATGTCCACAATGCATCCTTAAGATGCTTCAGTCTTATGCTCATTTTGCTTCAACTCTAAACAACTCTAAATTAAGGAAATTCTAACCACACCACACAATTTAAATGCTCATGATGGCTTAATTCTAAACCAGTTTAAGAAAAATATCTTCCCTATTTTTTTAAAGAAAAGCAATAGCCAATCCTCCCTCCCTCCCTCCCTCTCTCTCTCTGTATCTTTGTCTCTCTGTGTGTTGAAGAACATTTTGCACATTAATAGCATCTAAGCCTTCCTTTTTAAGAACCAGTACTAAAATATATCACAATGTGATGGTATCAAAAATATTTTATTTATAAATGATATAAGTATTGTATTTTTACAACATTTCTGCAAAATGCAACTCTAAAACGTAGTTCTATTATATTCAGTGATGATTGACATAAATGAGGAGGCATTCCTACCTCTGTGAAGTAGCCAATGAACTGCTTGAGATAACAGTTCACTGACTACTTCAGTAAAGTAGTGAAGAAACCAAAAATATATTGTTGAAATTGGACACACATGGGAAATTGTAGTTTGTGAGTTTGATGGTGAGTCAGCAATTAATAGAGAACAATATAATTCATTTCTGCCTTCCAAAAATGGTTGTTGGTTCATTCTGGCTATGTAGACAAGCCTTACAGCCCCATATGCCACATACCATATATATCATGGCTAACTTTTTTGTTGTTGGGTGCCAAAAATGTGAGCGCATGCACACAGATGATAGCACACATACAGGTGCCAGCAACCAAAATGCAAAGTGTGCCCCCACATGTGCATACATGCAAAACCTACCCCCCCCCCCACACACACATGCTGCACTGCTCACCTCCAAGCTGAGCTTGGTATTTCCTTCAGGGGGCTGGGGGAGCCTGTTTTTGCCCTGCCCAGGCTCTGGAAGCTTTTCTGAAGCCTGGGGAGGGTGAAAATGGCCTACCCTGACACTCCAGAAGGCCCAAAATCAGCTGGCTGGTACGTCCATGCACACTGGAGCTGATGGCTTGCCTGCCGGCAGATATAGCTCTGCATGCCACCTATTGCATGTGTGCCACAGGTTCCCCATCATGGATATATATAGTATCTCCATGATGAGATAAGCGGCAAATAAATTTAATAAATAAATACCAACTCATTTTTAAGTTAAAACCCCTGTTGCCAGGAGAGTAGAGGGGGAAGATCATTTTCTGAAAATCATCTTTCTTATTCTTCCATTTCCAGAGGGTTTTGGTGAATTGAAGAGCTTCCCATGAATGGAAAGAAAATGTTGGCTACATCTGTTCAGCATAACTAGAACATAAGGCTACTTCTTCATTTAACCCACCCTAATTCTTTAACAGGATGGTGCAATGAGGCAGCGATTAAAGACACTGAGCTTGCCAGTTGAGGAACTGACAGCCCAACTTAAAGAACTGAGCTCCATGCAGTGGAGTGAGCTTCTGTTATTTGCCCCAACTCCTGCCCACCTAGTAGTTTGAAAGCATGAAGATCAGTGGTGGGATTCAAACATTTTACTACTAGTTCTGTGGGTGTGGCTTGGTGGCTGTGGTGTGACTTGGTGGGAGTGGCCTGGTGGGCTTGGCAGGGGAAGGATATTGTAAAATCTCTATTCCCTCCCCACTCCAGGGGAAGGTTACTGCAAAATCCCCATTTCCTCCCAAACAGCTGGGACTCAGGAGGCAGAAAAGAGATGGGGGTGGAGCCAATCAGAGGTGGTATTTACTGGTTCTCCAAACTACTCAAAATTTGTGCTACCTGTGCTCCAGAACTGGTCAGAACCTGCTGAATACCACCTCTGATGCAGATGCAAGTAGATTGATTGTTAGGAATATAACAGCATTCTATGTGCCTTTGGCATGGAGTCAGGCTGGCCACGTGACCATAGAAATTGTCTTTGGACAAAGCTGACTCCCTAGGCCAAGAAACAGAGATAAGCACCATGCATTAGTGTTGGATACGACTAACTGGGAAACCTTTACCTTGTTAATTCTTTAACAATATCTTTTTTCGCCTGTGTGACTGAACCATTTGGAGATGGAGAAGGCAATGAAAGGAAAAATAGAGTATAATATCTGCAGTCATCAGACCACGATTTGCCAATTCTTCAAAGTTTGGGTTGCCAGATGCCCCCTTCACAAAGGGATGTTTCCTCTTCCAGAACACGACATCTCATTAGGAAGTAATGAGCATCCATTATTCAGTCATCAGAGCACTACAGATATACCCAGCACAGGTTTCAACAGCTAATGACATTTTTAATTTGCACAAGTGGGGCTCGGTACCTATTGGTTTTTCTTTGTCCTATAGTTTAATTGAAAGTTAAAGTCTGAGTGTCTCAATTGCCTCACATTTCAGACAGAGACCTGAATCCCTGGTTACTGGACTCCTCCTCAACTGGCATTTCCGGTATTGCCTCTGAGAGGCTGTACAAGTGTTGTACCAACCACAAAAAAGCAACCCTGTGGGGCAATTTGAACCTCAAACCAGGAGCAGTTTTGACCCATGTAGGAACTAATAGCCTATTGTGCTTCTTTCTCATATGCTCCAATTCAAAATACTTTCAATCAGAAGACAGAGGTCTGGGGTTTTTTTTGTACATAAAAGTTGTGGCAAGAAAAGCAAAGAATGCTGGGATAACTACCGAGTCTGGACCTCAACAGAATGCTCATAAAAATTGTCTCTGGGGGGAAAAAAATCAACAACTCTGTTTCTCCTGAACAGCTGCTCAGTGCCTCATAATGTATGCTGGGCACAGCATTCCTTCTTGGCCCATCAACCTGCTGCACCTGCTCCCCTCAGCTTACTTCACCTGAAGAGATCGTGACATGAGTATCAAAGTAATATGTTCAAGAGTCCTGCAGTCAGCTCAGCATCACTCACAGTCCACGTCTGCACCCTTATAAATCCCGTCTCTTAGTCAGAAAACACACAATAGCAGTATAGCATCTCCTGTACCATTTGCCCTTCTGACTGACGCTCTATCATATTCACTGAAAAGCACCATGCTGCTGTTTAGAATATGAGAGGTATCTTATTCATTCATTCATCTGGAATCTTGTATAGCCCCCTACAGAGATCAGAGCAATATATACAGAAATCAGTAAAGCAATATCTGAGCAGGAACACTCAGTCCTATTAAGACTGAATGTTTCCCTTGCAATTGTTCCAAAGCAGGTTTCCAGGTAAGTAAATGTTTTGTGCTACAGTGACTTGAAAATGGTGATACTATTAGATGAGAGGTTATTCATCTGAAATTCTAGCATTTATAATTTCATGCTCAATAGAAGTTTTAAAAATAGGTTGCATGTCAACTTTGGTAGGTCTTATTCAAACTACACTGCACTACTTTTCTGGAAGATGTTAGTCAACATCTTCATCCAACCTATTTGGAAAGGTGCTGTTATACAGACAGTGGATAGTAAGGGTGTAATATCTATATAGTGGTTCAGCAGAACACTGAATCCTAGTCAAATGTATCCTCAGTAAATAAATTCTTAAGTATCATTTTTTACCTGCTATAAAATTTGGGAAAAATGATTTTAAGTTACATTTAAGCAATTATTACTTTGGTTACTTGATGTCTTTTATGTTCAGAAGAATAAGATATGTGTTTATGCAAATGTTATAATAATAACTGAACTCTTTATATAAGTTGGATGTATCAGAGGGATTTCATTCACCAAAAACCTGGAATATTCCTCATAGTGGCCTGGTAGATGATGACAATGGCCTACTCGGCCCAGCAGGGATTGGGTTAAACTAAACAAGGCTGATGAATGAATATAGGCAGACAAAATAAAATAGAGAAATCTTGATGTTTCATCACTCTTACTGACATTAGGTGATTCTAATGTAGGTCTTACCCTTATCTATGTTTGGTGAAGCCTACTCCAAATCTTCTTCCAACAGAACCCTAAGTGTCTCATTTGGTAATTCATCGCCAGGAGCAATTTGGTAACCAAGCTCTATCCCAGGATCAGCACACAGGGAGAGCCTCATAGGGATAAAATGGTTCAAGCCATCTATCTATTCCAGGCAATTGTTTATGTTTTGGCCATACAACTCACCAAATCCTTCGGAAAATGCCCAAGCTTACCCTCATTGGGTACCACATTGGGTCCATCAATCACTTTGGACAAATTGCTCAATCACAGAGGATGACACTCATAAGCCAAAAGGCAATCAGAGAGTGACCTCTCCATGACAATCATGGAGTTCTCTACTATCAGATCATTCCCAGCCCCCCCCCCCAAGAAAAGAAGCAGACATAATATGCAGCCACCATTATATGTCAGCCTTGTCAAGTCCATAGTTGCCACTTGCAGATCTTAAGTCAAGTCCATAGTTGCCACTTGCATATCTTAGGTCAAGTCCATAGTTGCCACTTCCAGAGGAAAATAGCTACTCCTTCTACCCTTCACTGGGTGAGATAAGGTAATGAATGAAGGGAGATTAGTTAAACATCAGCTTGACTTTCGATAGCAGCAGCAGCACTGTCAGGGCTGCTTCATTTAATAACCAAGAAAGAAACCACTCAACTCCATTTTGCAGAATTAAGAGTACTTTTACTGGTTATAAGTAAATAGAAGCTAAGCAAAGCTGGATCTGAGATAAAAGCCCGTAGAAGCATAGATATCAATGTATGATCTATTCCCCTCCCCTTGGTAACCCCAGCCCATAGTCCAATCCAATTACTCCACAGGTGTCATGTGGGAGACATCTTCAAAAATCATCATCAGGTTGGTATGCCGGACAGTTGGCCTTGGCGGGAAACTCCTCTCCCCGCTACATGCACAGTAGATGGTGAGAACAACTCCCTTCTTACAGTCTCTCCTGTACAGAATATTTCCCACACCCAAATACCATGCCCCCCTCCCCGTTTCAATGGCAGCCAAAAAGCAAGCAGCAAAAACAGAGGCTGACATCCGGCCCTCCTCCAGGAAAAGGACATCATCCCTGCAGAAACAAAATAAAATAGACAAACAGACAAACAACATAACACAAGAGAAAAGGGGAAATGGAAAAAAGGACAAAATCAATCGAGGTCAGGGCTTGTCGGGGTAGGCAGAGTAGAATTTATGTAGAAGCTGAGGAGCCCACACATGGGACTTATCGACCCATTCAGCATGAGAGGGAGGAAAATGCTTCCATGAAACAAGATACTGAATGTGGTTTCTCTGTTTCCTAGAGTCCAAAATTTCTTTAATCTCAAAATGTTGCTCTCCCTCAATCAGAAGAGGGGCAGGTTGAGCTGCCAAAGGGGCATGCAACGGAGAAGTGTGTTCCGGTTTCAGAAGGTTGACATGAAACACCAGGTAGACACGGTTTAGATACTTAGGCAACTCCAGCCATACCGACACAGGGTTTATGACCTTCACAATCATGAACAGGCCAACATACTTGGGACCCAGTTTCTTAGACTTCTGCGAGGTTTGGAGAAATTTGGTAGACAAATACACTCGATCACCAACCTTATAGTCCCTCAGCTTCGTTCTCTTCTTATCTGCCTGTTTCTTATGTGCCCGATAAGCCGCATCCAGTGCTCGGTATGGCAAGGGCCAGATTTCCCGGAGTTGGTCACTCCACTCAGAGAGGGACAGAACTTGTGGTTTTTCCCATGGCACCTTGGGAATGGGTAGAAAATCATGACCGAACACTATTTTGAATGGGTAAACCCCGTGCTGCTGTGCACTGAGTTGTTATAGGCTACCTCAGCATGAGGCAACAACTCCACTCAATTACCTTGCTGGTAATTGATGAAACATCGGAGGTATTGCTCCAAAACGGAATTAGTCCTTTCACAAGCTCTGTTAGTTTGAGGATGGTGGGCAGAGCTTAGGCCCTGGGTGGAGCCTATCAACTTCAAAAATTCCTTATAAAATAAGGAGATAAATTGGACCCCTCTATCAGAGATGATGCGGTCCAGCACACCATGTAGACAATATACATGTGTAATGAACAACTTAACCAAGGATTTAGCAGATGGGATTTTGAAACAAGGAATAAAATGAACTTGTTTGGAAAACAAGTCTGTAACGACCCAAATTACAGTATTTCCTTGACTCTTCGGTAATTCAACAATGAAGTCCATAGATATTTCTTTCCAAGGTGCCTCAGGACGGGCAATGCCTTGGAGCAAACCCTGGGGTTTTCCCGGTGGTCGTTTTGCGGCAGCACATGTGGGGCAACTGCCCACATAAGAGTCAATGTCCTTCTTTAATGAGGGCCACCAAAACTGCCTTTTAATGAGATGCAGGGTTTTCACAAAACCAAAGTGACCAGCCATGCGTGAATCGTGGGCACGTTGAAGAACCAGACTCCTAATGGTCACGGGAACATACAATTTAGCCACAATCCAAGCTAGACCATCTTTTATGGTACACTCATCCGAATGTTGGTTAAACCATTTATCAGACTCAAGGCCTTTCTTGTGTTTAGAAACGAAGTCCTTTGTGACCTCCAAATCAGAACTGTTCTGGCTTCTGGTAACAACAGGAGCAGCGAGGCTTTTTGCCAGGATAACTGGGTGGAACACACTAAGCTTTGAGCTGTTATATTGAGGAAGCTGGGACAAAGCATCAGCCATAAAGTTTTTCCCTCCTGGGATATACTTCAAAATGAAATTGAACCTATTGAAATGTTGTGCCCATCTCATTTGTTTGGGAGATAATTTCTGGGGGCCTCCAAATTTTTATGATCAGTCCACACCTCAAATGGGTGTTTGGCTCCCTCCAAGAAATGTTGCCATGTCATTAAGGCCCACCTGATTGCAAAAGCCTCCTTTTCCCATATGGCCCATCGCCTCTCTGTCTCAGTTAGCTTTCGAGAAGTTTAGGTGCAAGGTTGTAGTTTTCCATCAGTATTTGCTTATAGCAACACCACCCCCACTGCAACATCACTAGCATCCACCTGGACCACAAATGGTGAATCCATGTCCGGGTGTTTTAAAACTGGTTCAGCTGCAAATAGGTAAGCATGGATTGAGGAAGCCAAAGACCAGACAATGGGACTACTTTCAAGCAAGAAGTCCAATATCCCTGAATATACTCTCCCTGGCTTCTCACCATAGCCCCCTGTCCTGTTACCATTGGGATAATATCTACATTCTGCCCAGCACACACTTACTCCCAAGCAAACATACATATATATCCAATCTCTTCCCTATCCATTGGATGAATTTGTATTCATCCAATGCCCCACCAGAAATTCAGCCAATCCTGACTACCTGTGACTGAACCCTTGGTAGTGTCAGAGGGGCCAAACCTTTGGGGGAAAAGAACAAGAGGCCCTATCCATGTCCCCCCCTCCATAAATCAAACTCTTAAAGCCTGTAAAAAATACAATCCAGGGGACATCACCTGGAGATTTTCACACCAATCAATAGTCTCAGGAGGCTCAGAGCAACCACATATCCACTGGCCACATGTCTTGGGGTAAGGGGGAAGTAGCAGCAGAAACCAAAGTCTGGATATATTCAATTATAACGTCTGTTGCGTCTACCATGGTGACACAAATTCTAGGAATTCTGGAGTACTGTCTTCCACAATGCTAACCTTCCACTACCAACTGCAATCTTAGTGCTACTTTCTCAGCTACTATTATCTCTACCAGGCCTGGCAGTTCCCCACTTCACCTCAATCAGTTCAGGATGTCCTCATCATCCTATGCACTTCCAAACTGTATTGGTACTTCCACCAATTCTCATGATTCCAAGATTGCCTTTATGTATCTTATAGCCCCCAAGGCCACCACAATGATTCCCATAGCATCTATAATCTCCAGGGTCACCACTACAGTGTCTATGGCCTCTGCCACCTCCTCAGCCTTTTCTTAAATTCTTTAGCCTTAAATGCTACTATATATTTTGCCCAGGTACCCTTTTGACTTCAGGACTTAACAGGACCCATTCCCTAAGACATCTGGATGTTTATAATCTCCATTGAAGCTTCTGCTACCAATCCTATTTGACATTGATTTAGGACAGCAAATCAATACCTTCTTACTCCTGAGACTTACTTTGAATGACATATTGGAGGTATCACTTTCCAATGTGGGCTGAGCAAAGCTACACTTGGATTTATTTCAGTCAAATTTAAATTTTGTTACATAAATCAATCCAAATTTGTAATAGTGTTCCTGTCTGTCATATTAAAAATTACAAATCAGCATCACTTTGAGGGAAAGTAGTGTATTTGGCCTGCGGGCTACATGTTTTCATTCAGGGATATTATTTTTCTATGAATTCTATACGGTAGCAAACTCGGCCTTTTATGAGAGAATATACAGTGAAATAAAATAATGAATGATTATCCTATAAGAAGTTATGAAGATATTGGAAAGATTAGATTGTAAAGGAGCAGCAGAAAAGTTAAAACTACTGTGCTATTGGGAAGGATTTGTTTTGTCTGCACTTTGCACAACTTTGCTTATCTTGAAAAGAAAAATATGTTGGGTAAACATGTCTCCCTGTATAAGTATTGGAAAGAAAAGAATCTAAAGAATGGGATGAAAAGAAAGGAAAGATAAGAACAAATCTTTGGGGCAAAGAAAATGTGGGAATATAAAAAGAGAGGGAAAAACTATCATTTCTAGCGATTATTCTGTGCCAATGTTTGTTAACCTCAGCAAGTTTGGGGATTCTGGGAGTTGAAGTCCACATATCTTAAACTTGCTGAAGTTGAGAAACACTGTTCTGTGCAAAATGATAAATGAATGCTTTCCTAAAACTGAAGAAATATGGGTCCATAAGAGACCTACTTTGGAATATAGTAGGTTGTAATAAATAAATACATTGTCTCATTCATTCTGAGGAGCTGTGTCATGCCATATTCTAAGATCCTGCATATAAGGAAGATCTAATGATGTACCACAGGTCACAAAATCGTATTGACAGTGACAAATTAGTGCAGTATCAACCAAATTTCTTTACTATATGTTCTTTGCTATAGGTTCTATATTTTCCCACAAAGACTTGCTAATTGCTAACTAATCTGGTGTTTTGGGACATGTTGTCCCCCAACCTAATCTATCTAGAGATTAATCTGGAGAAAAAGGTTCTGCGTATATCATTTTGAATTCCTGAAAGAAGTGCAGGACAAATCTGACAAAATAAAAGCAGATGCTGTTATAGTTTGGAGGGTGACTATACAAAGCAAAGCTACTTATACTTGACTTTCCAAAGTCCAAATAACTTAGGGATCCCACGTGAATAGACCCAGTATCTTGCTGCAGGCATCTCATTTTCAGTTTAGGATGAGGAGTAGAGCCACATAGTCATCCCTGCTCTTCCTCTTGAGATCACTAATGTATGTGGGAAATTAACATCTCAATAGGGCTTCAGTCAATTGGTTTTAAATCTGCATTAACCGAGCATGGAGTTGCAGTCTTAAGCATCAGTGCAAAGAAAGTACTGGGGAGTAGGTGACAATGGTAACAATTCTTCTTGAGAAAGAATGTATAAGCAACCAGGGTATTATGTATAAAGAAAAAAAACACTTTATAAAATGTTTAAAGCAGAAAAAGAATCTGAACAGAACTTCCTAAATACTTTTCAGTAGAGATTCTCCTTCAATCACTTTTCTTCCTAAACCTGAAAGGGCATAGAATTCTCTGCCGGTTTCTAGATTACTTCATTTTGTAATATGGGAAGAATCTGAGAAACAGGCTGTAGAAGCAGAGACAGCTGTCTGAAACAGGTGTTACGGGAAATTATAATCCTACTTTGATGAATCCTATTGGGTTGTCATTTAAAAAAAAAACCTGTCCTCTGGTTATGCCTGACATGAATTCAAATAATCAAATGTATAAGTTTCATAGTGATCGTACAAGCAATTTGCAGAAAGAACACCAAGAATGATTGAAATATGTGATCCAATATAATTTGTTGTTGATGGAGATGGGTTTTTTTAATGTCCTCTGAAATGAAAGCAATTTCTAGGAGGTGAAAGGGAAGTATAATTAAATAGGAATGCCATAACCACAAATCTCAGGTTACACTGCCAGACGTTTATGTACATGGTTTGAGATATTGTTAATTGTAAAAAACTATGTTCAGTTCAGTTTTAAAAAGTTATTAAAATTATTCTGTTAGCCTGTCCAAAGTATTGCAGCACAAGAAAGAAAATCTCTAGAAAAAATTCCTAGAAGATCATTGGAAAAAAATGTTATATATTACTGAATTGTATGTCCTAGTGTGTGTTTACCAATATGATTTTGTTTCTAGATTTTTCTGGCTATATTTTCATGATTAGAATCGTATCCAATTTAGCAACTCAGCAATAAGATTCTATTGGTACACTCTCCACGATGGATGGAGATTTTATACCATATTGCAGCTCTTCAGTTTAGAACCTATTGACCTTTCATCCATTTCTTCTTTTGAAATTATAGTTTGACAGGAAAACTGACCAGCTTCTTTTTATTCTGTTTCTTCTTTTCAACATTTCTAAGAGGAATTTTAGATAATAGGAATACAGCTAGAAAGAACAGGTTGAATATCTAAAGTCTCTTCTCATTATTTATTTTAAGAGTGTGAGGAAGGGTAGGTGGTATGACTTCTTTGGTGCACCAAACATGTTTATTCTCCTTTCTTTCATTTTTATATCTTTCTTCCATTTCTTTCTTATATTTTTTTACTAATTTGCTTGATGAAGATTTTGGAGAGCTGAAAGCATACATCATTATGACTTTAGCTGATCTAATAAATATATTGTCTATTATGGCTAGTGTAATATTTTCAAAGTAACTGTCAATCGGTTATTTCACTGCTTGTCACTAAACAAAGAATAGTGATATTCTTTATAATGAGTGAAGGGAAAGGAGAGATGGAAGAAAACTTGCTGAAATACTATATTTAACATTTACTTGATTATAAACTCAGTACTGTTATTTTCTACTCACTATCAGGTAACATTTTCCAAATGTAACCTGTAGCATTTGTATTTCAAAGGTTTTCTTTTTAAAAAATAATGAGCTATCACAGGCCTTAGATGTTTGAAGAATGTCAACATTTCCCTTTTTTTTTAAATAAAGGGGAATCTTCATCTTTTAGGAACGGTGATTCCTTTCATCAAGCACTTTTTTTGCAGAAAAACCAATGTAAATAAAATGTATAATAAATTATTGCATTTTGCCCGTGCTAAATTATTAATAAATGTTCTGTTTTGTTTTTTCCTGGGCATCATATTGGAGTGGATTACTTCTATAATGACTCAGAACAGGCCATTTTGAAATGCTAGTCTTGCACATGCCTACTGGGTTTTATAGTTAATCTTTCATTCTTAACAAATCATCCAACAGTTTATTTCAACATCTGATACATGAGAATAATCATAGTTCATCATATTGTTTATAGGGTGAATACAATGAAAATTATAGGGTATATTGAAAATTAGAAATAAAAAGAGTAATTGTAATCGTAATCTCCCTTACTGTCCCTCTTTTCTTATAAAAGATTTTTATATTATGTAACATAATAAACTGTTCGGTTCCCTGCATTCTTAGAATTATTACCAGAGAAATATATCTACACAGCCGTAGGGAGAAAACTTTAAATTACCCAGGGTAATTTACCTGTTATCAATTCCCAAGTATAGAAAATAATTTTTTCTTCATTTCT
The DNA here is from genome assembly GCF_051295495.1 of Thamnophis sirtalis. Classification (NCBI taxonomy): domain Eukaryota; kingdom Metazoa; phylum Chordata; class Lepidosauria; order Squamata; family Natricidae; genus Thamnophis; species Thamnophis sirtalis. The sequence continues at coordinate 120,858,411 of NW_028261381.1, forward strand.
AGCAGTGTACAATTCATGCGTTTAATATATGTGCAGCAAAGCAGAGACCATGAAATAACAGATCCATTTGTACTTACTCCCATTTGCAAAGTTAAATTAAGATATTTTTTTTGGTGGCTTTATACCTCTGGATTTATACCGAAATCATTTTTGCAAGGCAATGGAATTATGTAGAATTTGAATATATACATGTCTCTGTGTGTGTGTGTGTGTGTGTGTGTGTGTGTGTCCGTGTGTGTCCGTGTGTGTCTGTGTCTGTGTGTCTGTCTGTCTGTGTGTCTGTCTCTCTCTCTCAGTGTGTGTACATATTTGAAACTATACATTAATTGTAATTAATTTTCATTATTTAATTATCACTTTCATTTTATAACCCTCTCCCAAGGAATTGGCTGACTGACTTCCTAATGTCAGAACTAATTAACCCATAGAAAACCCCAGGTGCAGCTCTCTGTGTCTTTATCTGGTATAAACCTTATTATCGTTTTATCATATAATACAGAAGACAACTGATGGCCATACATACTAATAACAATACCCAGATATAGCAGTTTATATTCTATTCAATTGTCTGCCCACAGCTTCCACCTGCAGTTCCAAAATATTATGAGAATCTGTAAAGAGGTCTCAGATGACACACCAACTCTCAGGAAACAAAACCCTATCCTTATTCTGAAGTAAAGATGGTGGTATCACTGAATGCATATGTATCTTTTTTGGCTGGCTTTCAATATTTTCTCCCTATCTGGATTTTAGAGCTTCTAAATAGTTGACTATATGGAGTAAAGATATACAATTGAATGCTATAGTGGCCCAAAGACGTTTCATGTAGCTATTGAAAAAGATGGAATTAGTTAAACCCTGAGGCACTCCATCCTGTTGGCTCTTCTCCCTTGCATACGAACTGGAATAGTCCTATCAGGAAAGAGCTGAACCATCAAAGAACTGTAGCTCCACATCCTAACCCTCAATGGTAGTCCAGGTAGTCCAATATGAATAGATGATGTTGGCCTCTTATTGAAAGATTTAACAGAACTAATAGGATCAAATTCTGCCCATAGTTCATCAAAGTGGGTAACCAATTCAATTTCTGTCCTCTACCTGGGTCTGTACTCTGTTCAAAAATGGTCCACATAATCGGTTTCTTCCACAGCCCTTCCACAGTTTGCAAGCCATCATCTCCTCAGTAATCTTTCCTAGAGTGTTTAGAGTGTTTATTATAATTTATAGGCCGCCCTTTTCCCTGAGGGGACTCAGGGCGGCTTACAAAACACGGGGAGGGGGGTACAAAGACAAAAAAAAAACATAAGACAATACATAATATTAAAAATAGAGCACAACATTCATTCATCATTCGGGAGGGGACAAACTAAGATTTTTATCCCCAGGCCTGACGGGATAGCCAGATCTTAAGGGCCATGTGGAAGGCCTGGGCGGTGGTGAGGGTGCGGATCTCCACGGGGAGATTGTTCCATAGCGTCGGAGCTGCGACTGAGAAGGCTCTCCTCCACGTAGTCGCCAGTCGGCACTGACTGGCGGATGGAATTCGGAGGAGGCCTACCCTGTGCGATCTGATGGGACGCAGGGAGGTAATTGGCAGAAGGCGGTCTCTCAAATAGCCAGATCCACTACCATGGAGTGCTTTGTGGGTGGTAAGTAGGACCTTGAAGTGCACCCGGAGATCAACAGGTAGCCAGCGCAGCTCACGGAGGATCGGTGTTATGTGGGCGAATCGTGGTGCGCCCACGATCACTCGCGTGGCCGCATTCTGGACTAGCTGAAGTCGCCGGATGCTCTTCAAGGGCAGCCCCATGTAGAGCACATTGCAGTATTCCAGCCTAGAGATCACAAGGGCTCGAGTGACTGTTGTGAGGGCCTCCCGGTTCAGGTAGGGCCGCAACTGGTGCATCAGGCGAACCTGGGCAAATGCCCCCCTGGTCACAGCTGACAAATGATGGTCAAAACTCAGCTGTGGGTCCAGGAGGACTCCCAAGTTGCGGACCCTGTCTGAGGGGTATAAATTTTGTCCCCCCAGCCTGATTGATGGAACATTAGCCAAATTATTGGGAGGAAAACACAACAGCCACTCGGTCTTTTCCGGGTTGAGCACCAGTTTGTTAGCTCTCATCCAGTCTTTAACAGCCTCAAGGCCCCGGTTCATCACTTCCACCGCTTCATTGAGTTGGCACGGGGCGGACAGATACAACTGTGTATCGTCCGCATATTGATGGTATTTTATCCCGTGCCTCCGAATGATCTCGCCCAGCGGTTTCATGTATATGTTAAATAGTAGGGGGGATAAGACCGAGCCCTGCGACACCCCATAAGTAAGGGGCCTCGGGGACGATCTCTGCCCCCCCACCAACACCGACTGCGACCTGTCCGAGAGGTAGGAGGAGAACCACTGCAAAACAGTGCCGCCCACCCCCACCTCCCGCAGTCGTCGCAGAAGGATACCATGGTCGATGGTATCGAAAGCCGCTGAGAGGTCAAGGAGAACCAGGATGGACGCATGGCCTCCATCTCTGGCTCTCCAGAGATCATCGGTCAATGCGACCAAAGCGGTTTCTGTGCTATAACCGGGCCTGAAGCCAGACTGGAAGGGGTCAAGATAGTTAGCTTCCTCCAAGGTACGCTGAAGCTGGAAGACCACCACCTTCTCAACAACCTTCCCCACAAAGGGGAGGTTGGAGACTGGACGGTAGTTATTAAGAACTGCTGGATCCAAGGACGGTTTCTTCCCCCCTAAAAAGTGGGGTTTAGAAATTTAAAAAGTTTTGATTCAAAATAGTAAACATTTGATTTAAATCACTACAGGGGAGTGGCAGTCATCAAGAGGCAGGACTGACTTGAAGACAGACACATGCAAGAAAAAAAAGGGTGCAATTTGGGCAGTGGTGGGTTTCAAATTTTTTTAGAAACCCACCACCTATTCTGTAGGTGTGGCCTGTTTTGTGGGAGGGGCTCAGTGGTCATGTGACCAGGTGCCTGGCCAACTTGGAAAATGTGATGAAACTCACTTAACAACACTCTTGCTTAGCAACCAAAATTTTGGGCTCAGTTGTGCTCATAAGTTCTCTTTCTTTCTTTCTTTCTTTCTTTCTTTCTTTCTTTCTTTCTTTCTTTCTTTCTTTCATCTTTCTCTCCCACTTTTTCTTTTTTTCTTTTTTTCTTCCTTTCTCTTTCTCTCTTTCTCTTTCTGTCTGTCTTTCTCTCTCTGTGTGTATCTGTCTGTCTGTCTCCTTCTGTGTGGATCTATCTCTCTCCCCCTCCTTCTCTCTCTGTCTCTCTCTGTCATTCTCTCTTTGTGTCTGTCTCTCACAGTCTCTCTCTCCTCCCTTCCCCATCTGTCACTCTGTGTGTGTGTGTCTGTCAGTCTGTCTCTCCCCCACTCTGTGTATGTCTCTCTCTGTCTCTCTCCCTCCCTCTCTCTCTATCTCTCTCCCCTCCCTTCCTCTCTCTCTATCACTCTGTGCGTATATGTGTTTGTGTCTGTCTGTCTCTCACTCACTCACTCACTCACTTAATCACTCACTCTCTGTCTCTGTGTGTGTGTGTGTGTGTGTGTGTCTTTGTCTGTCTATCTGTCTATCTGTCTGTCTTTCTGTCTCTCCCTCCCTCCCAACCTGCAGATGGGCTCCGGACCAGCAGAGCCTCTTCCTTCTTTTAACCAGGTGATCTTTCCTAAGACATAAAAAAGAACCTTAATTGCAGGCTCAACAAAAGAAGCTGGAAAGAGATACTGAAGCCAGAAAGCTGAAACTTGGGACTGGAGAAAAACCTTTTTTATCCCCTTACCAGCCCATCCGGGAAGACAAGTAACACGAGGGGGATCCCTCCCCCCCCCCGTGGATGGGTTCCAGACCAGCGGAGCCTCATCCTTCTTTTTAACAAGACGGTTATCTTCTTTTTAGACAGGCAATCTTTTTAACTAGGGGACCTTAACCCAGGCGATGCACAAGCACACGGGCACGCACTGCCCTTTTTTCTCTGATAGCCGCCTGGTTAAAAAGAAGGAGGAGGCTCTGCTGGTCCAGAGCCCATCCGTGGGGGTATGGATCTCCCTCACATTCCTCATCTTCTCAGATGGGCTCTGGATCAGTGGAGAAGAAGCGGCAGGGGCTGTCGGGCTGGAAACCCAAGCCCCATTAGCCCCCAAAGCCTCTTCTGGATGTCTATTGTGGTTGTGATGAGTCGAGGAGAGCACGGAGAAGGTTCTCAGTGCTTCGGGAAGCAATGAAAGTGGCTGGGAGAGGCAAGCGGCTTGGTTTAGCCTCCCTGGATGTTGCAGCAGCAGCTCCAAGTGCACCGATCTCAGCGTTTTTCACATTGGGGCATGCTGCAAGAGTGAGTGAGTGAAGACCTTTCCCAGCCGGCACAAAGGACTTCCCCGGACTTGCTTTGCTGAGCAGGGGCGATGGGCCTGCACCTCCACCACCAGCAATCCGTAAAAGGTCTTCACTCACTCCCTCTTACAGCATGCCCCGATGTGAAAAATGCCGAGATCGGCACTCTTGAGGCTGCTGCTGTGACATCCAGGGAGTCTAAACCAAGCCGCATGCCTCTCCCTGCCGCTTTCATGGCTTCCCAGAGTGCCAAGAACCTTCACGCTCTTCTCTGTGCTCTCCTCAGCTCCTTGCGACTGCAATAGATGTCCAGAAGTGGCGGAGGCTATATGCTTAGAAAAGCAACTTTGAGAAGGTCCTTTGCTAGCAAGTAGTTGCTTTTCTGAGCATGGGGAAAACAGATGGTATTTTGTCCCTTCTGTCTCCCCGTTGCTCAGAAAAGCAACTCTGGGAAGGTCCTTTGGTGGTGGCAGGCGTCCTAGAACCTGCCTGCTAGCAAAGGACCTTCCCGGAGTTGCTTTTCTGAGCAATGGGAAGACAGAAGGGACAAAATACCATCCGTTTTCTCCATGCTCAGAAAAGCAACTCTGGGAAGGTCCTTTGCTGGTGGCAGGCGTCCTAGAACCTGCCTGCTAGCAAAGGACCTTCCCGAAGTTGCTTTTCTGAGCAACGGGAAGACAGAAGGGACAAAATACCATCTGGCTGGGACGGGTATACAGGGCCGGGGCAGGCTTACTTCTGGGTATGGTGACCAACTGGTTCATGAGAACCGGCGGAGACTGGCAGCAACCCACCCCTGAATGCGGGGGTGGGTTCTGGCTGCTGCTACTGCTGGTTTGCTCAGGTTCTACATGCACAGAAGCAAAAAACAAGATGGTGGAGCTTATGGTGCGATGAAGAGAACCAGTTTGGGAGCGTGGCAGGCTGAGTTACTACTACTCGGCTGAACCTGTCTGAAACGGTAGGAACCCACCTCTGGTGCAATGGGAAAAGTACCATATACTCAAAACTGTTTCATTTGCTGCAATGATGTTTTGAATAACTTTCCATTGACAAAAATGGAGGCAGTTTCAGTTCCATCCAGCCCAAAAAATTATCTCTGAGTAACTACTGGTCACATATTATGGCAATAAGTTCCACTAGTTATACATTTTGTTTAACCGTTATTTCCTTTGGTCCAAAAATGCTAATTCATAACTACAGCATAAATAATACACATAGAAATGAAGAGCAATTTAATAACTGTAACTATTCTTCTCTGTGAGGTCTGATATCTCTATAAATTGTTACATTTGTTAAATCCAGTATTTCAATTGTTATGACATTGTACAAACATTGCTGGTGTGATCACTGGGAGCTCAGTGTTTTCAGACAAAACCATATTCTAAAGTATCTCTATATTCCATGCCTTCCAGGCAATTCATTTTCAAAATGACAATTAATGCTGAAACTTGAAAAGAGTTGCTAAAATGAGAGCAGAAAATACAAATCAAAGATAGTCTATTAGGTTGTTCCACAACTATTATTTGCATGCTTGGTAATGAAATGAATAATAGTTTAAAAATAAATTTGAACTTTTCCAGACTGTTAAAATTGCTATTATTTCTGCTTGTGCCTTCTGAATCAAAAACTTTCTTAATACCCTTTTAAAATTGATCACCGTCGAAAAAAACTGCAAAAGCTCAGCTAAAAGAGATGCTATGGTCCACTAACCACATTAAATCCAAGTGTGAAACTCTTAAATGGATTTTAAAAGTATCATCCATACAATGTTTATTACAGTTCACAGTAAATCCCTCTGATACCTGAATGGAGTATGCTGTGAGTCTCTGACTATAATTTATATATTTGATACAAAATCCTATTACAAATGGTCTTTCAAAATGTGACATTCAACAAAACGAACCTCCTATAATTTGTAAAAGGACAGAGTTCCATTAAAGTCTCCCTATTCTTGTCCAGGATTATCACCTTTATAATATTGTCATTGTGTTTTAGGTAAAATCATGGTCAACACTGAAAGCAAAATATCTCATTTCTCAAATTCAACTTCATAAAACCAAAAGTAAACTTTTTTCTTTCTTGTTAATTGGGCCAACATTGATCAATATTAGCTCTCTAAATATTGTTCAATCTTTAATATTTCTTATCATGATGTAGCCAACATTGCACATGTAAATTTCAGAACTGCTTTCAGATACATATTTTCAAAATCTTCCAGGTCCAATTTGTAGGATCATAGGGTAGTACCAAATATTCCAGGAAACATATTGGTGTAGATGTCAACCCCAAAAAGTAGCACTGTTTGCAAATGTAGGCTGTAATTGATTTAGAATACAGCAACCCTTTTGACAATATAGGTTACATATAGGAAGCCTGAGGCTTTGTTATTGAAAAAGCTTTCAATTTACTTCGAGGTGCAATTTAGAATACTAGTGTTGATAGGGAAAGCACTAACTTGGTTAAGCACCTATTTACTTGATAAACCAACTGCTCTTTTATAAACTGCCCATCTACTAAGTAAGATAGGGGTGTCAAACTTGCAGCATCACATTGTCATCAACATGACATATCATGACTTTTTCCCCTTCCCTAAACCAGGGGTGGATGTGGCCAGCACATGACGCATCCAGCCTGTAGGCCATGAGTTTGTCATCCCTGTAGTAAGATCATCTTAATAAGTCTTCTTCAATATCCCAACAGTCACTGGGTTCCTTTTTGACACAACGGCTTCTTTGGTAGTATCCTCTGGGCTTTGCAATTCTCTTCCAAGAAAGAAATCATCAATAAGCTTTCAGAAGCTGGGAAAGAACTCCTCTAAAGGGAGTCTTCGATACATAATCTTTATTTCTGTTTATTTTCTTTATGGTTTTGATATTGAATTTCTTTACTGCTTCCATTGTGTTTCTCTTCTGATGTTCCAAGATTGATAATTGTGTACTTTTACAGTAATCTGAACTGTGCAAAACCCCATGGAGAATAAGAGGAATGTAAATATTAAATGTTTGACTTGAAAGAGATTTTACTATAATATTTGGCAAGACCAGTTACTGCAAAGTGGTAACTCCCTAGCTAACCTTAGTTAATCTTTGAAATCCAAGCAGGCTAGGATGATTAGTAATTGGATGACCCTACAGGAAACAGAAAGTAAAAAAAACACAGTCTGGCATTAGGAAACTTGGCTATACAGTACCATCAGTTCATTGTGTTTCTTCTAAGGAAGATTTTATCTAGTTTTAATTTGCTATATAACATATCATTTAATTTCAATTTTCATCTGAATTACTGTATCAAAAGATGGGTAATATCAAGGTCATGTGAGTTGTTAGTTCTGCTTTTGCTTTTGTAAGACTACATTTGGAACACTACATCCCATTTTGTCACCACAATATAAAAAAGATATTGAGAAGAGTAGCAACAATAATTAGGCTAAAACATATGGATTGGGTGTCTACTGCAGGAAGTTCCATTCTTGGCAACTTTAAGAAGTTTGGGGATTCTGGAAGTTCAAGTCCACACTTAACATTGCCAAGTTTGGGAACCCTGGTCTAAACTAATGAAGGGGAGGACTAGAGGTGACATGAAAGCTGTCCTCCAATATTTGAGGGGTTGTCACAAAGAAGAGGGGATTAACATATTCTCCAAAGCACCTGAGGTCAGGACAAGAAGTAGTGCGTGGAAACTTATCAAATGGGGCTTCAACCTAGGATTAAGGAGAAATTTCCTGACAATGAGAACAGTTAACCAGTAGAACAGCTTTTCTCTTGAAGTTGTGGATGCACCAACGCTGATTGGTTTTAAGAAGAGATTGGACAGTCATTTGTCTGAAATGGTATAGGAGCCCCTGCTTGAGCCAGGGATAGGACTAGAAGATATCCAAGGTCCCTTCCAATTCTATTGTTCTGTTGATTTTTTTTACCCTAGATATGGGGTATGGGATTTACATGCCACTCAAAGTTAGCTGATTGCACCAGCCTAAAAGTGTAATAAATAAATGATTATTAAGGGAGGGGATTTTTGGTCAGCAAAAAGCAGCCAAGTGATGCTGAGGCATTCCAATAAAGATTTCCCTTCAAATGTCCTTCCCAGATAAAAGTCCCCTTTCAACTCAATGTGACTTTCCTCTGAGTAGCCCAGTATAGCACCATTGATTTCCATTCTCTCAAGCAATATGATTAAGTTCAATCTATTTTGAATGTGCAACAAACCAGCCAAAAAGCAAGGCATTATTCAACTCATTTATGTTAGGCTTTTTTTGAAAGCTCCCCTATCCCACCCCACACCAAAAAAAAAAAGAGTTACAATCAGCCAATCACTGTAGTGAGTTTTCATAATGTAAGACCTATTTCAGGAGCTTTGAGCAAATTTTCGATTTCACTACGTCTTTATTCTTTCCAGTGATATGGCACAGTAGCATTACTCTCTGATTACTGTTCATCCCCCCACCCCCACTTCTCTCTATCTAAAGCATTAAATTGAAGCCTGCTTTTTTTTCCTTTGGCTTAACATGCATAATGTATGATAATGATCCAACAAAAATGAGAAGCTTTAAGTCTCTAAAATTCATTACAATGTAAATGAGCTAACTAGCTAGTATATGGCCAAAAGAAGCTGCAAAACAAAAATAAGAAAGGGATTGAGAGGAGAAAGGAGGATTGAATTTACTGGTATTTGGTTTAAATATTTTTAACAGTTTGCTCAATTAGCTTTGGTTCTTGTAGATTTATGTCATGCGGCAGGTTTTGATTGACATCTTAAATATCTGCTTTAGTCTCTGTTTACTTCTTGTCTTGATACACTTTAGCCCATCTAGCACAAATTTAAACTTCTATTATTCAGAGTGGCTTCTTCCTTAATCCTCATTGATTGGAGCTGAGCACTTTCTCACATACCCAATGGCTAAAGAAGTAAAAATATGCAGTTGCACACCAACATGGGTGAGGTGGGAGATTTCTTTAGGTAGCAATCCCTCCAGGCTTCTGCTGGTGATGTGTGATAAACGAGATAGTCAAGCTGCAGACAATCAAATGAATAACAAGATCTGCTGGGGGCAATCCCACACTATCAGCTGACTATGGTGTCCATATGGCTAGATGATTATTAAAGTAAAAGGCTATGCAAATGTTGTTTGCAAATATGAAAAACACAGATTTTTCCCCCATAAGATCATAGCAATCCTTATTCCATATCTGATCATAAACTTTACAGTTGGAAAGCCAATCCAGTTGAGTTCCATGTGAACTTCTTAATCCTGCCTTGTAAAAATGAGCCTTTTTGTCCCTTGGCCTGTTATTAGTATTGTAAATTACTTTGTCATAGATAGACATTGACAGTTGGAGAAACTATTTCATTGTAAAGAAATTATTCATTTTGTTTTTGTTTTCATTGTTTAGACATTTAATAAGGTGAACAAATTTTAATGAATTTCCAGATTGCAGTTAATAAATCCCTAATTTAAAACATACTTTAAAATTTAAGACAAGCTAAAGGGCTAAAGTCATGTTATCAGGTTGTATTCTTTCTTCAAGCTAGATCCATACTCTCTACAACAGGGGTGTAAAACTCATGTCACAGTACGTGACGTATTGGGACTTCCCCCCCCCTTCATTAACTGGGCGTGAGCATGGCCAGAGCATGACATATCCCCATGGGCGTGTGTGTTTTGTCTCTGCCTGTAGGTGAGCGGGCAGAAAGGGGATCAGCTCCTGCACATTCTCCTGCAGCGCTCTCCTCCTCCTTCGCAGACTCACCTTCTCTCCTGGTCAGATCCATTTCAGGGCCAGAAAAAAAGAGAAGGTGAGTTTGCGGAGGGTGTGCGGTTCTTTCCTCCATGATCGCTTTTCAGGCAGCGGCTCCTATGGGGACCGAGCCTTCCCCACTTGAAAGGTCTTCACCCTGAGGGCCTACATGCTCCAGGCAACCAGCAGCAGAGCCGACAAGCCAGCAATCAGCCAGTTGTCTCTGATCTGCCTGCCCTGTGCCTGTGCCCTCGCCGGACCACCTTGCCCACTTGCTTTTCTCCCCACTTCCCCTGGCTGATGATGCTGGCCAGGAGAAAAGACAAGGCGAATCTGTGGAGGAGGATGAGGTGCACGGCTCTGCAATGTGAATCAGGGAACCAGGGAGGAAAGCATTTTCATGTAGCAGTGCATGCTTTCAACGCAATTCCCCGGGCCACTTTGAGAATCAGGCTCCATGTGGAAGGAGGATCCCCACTGCCTGGAACCACTAGAAAATGTGACGTTTGAGTGGGTAGGTGGAGCTACATTCAGAGCATAAGACACCCCCAGATTTCACCCTCTTTTTTGAGGGGAAAAGGTACTCCAAAAAATATGGTAGCTCCTACAGAAGACGATTCTTAGTCTTCTTAGGCTTCTCTAAACCTTGTCATTCCCTGGACAAGATTTATGAGTCCTTTCTTGCTGCCATCTTCTATGAAACCCTTTCTCACCACTGGACACTATTGACCACTAGTCAGCTGGAAATAGTTGAAATACCTCACTCGAGTGAAATAAACTTTTCCTTTTCCTGAGTTTCTCTCAGCTGGTTGAGCAATCTAGAAGATTTTTTTTTAGAATTTGCCATACAGAGGGGCTTTACAACAACTAGGAAATCCGGGGCTTACCTGGAGCTGTCTTTTACACAAGTTTCTGGAATCTGAAAAAATTACCATCATTTATATTTGTAGAGGCAAACCTTCCTATTTCAGGTGACTTTATTGAGAAACAGCCTTTATACCCGAGGTCTCTTTTTATTCAGCTTGTCCTTTCACACAAATAATATATATAAAGATATCCTAATACTACCATGAAAGATCCAGAAGTATATAGGGAACATAGAAGCTGAAAGATAGCCTTTAGAATCATATACAATATGGGCCCACATGATCTCTTCACCATTCTCTTGAAACACTATTTTTTAAAATATTTTTTTAATTTAAAACAAATACATCATCCTTCTTTACATGCTATAGAAAGTGTATCAGTTGGTTACAAAAAGACTTTCGTTCATCTCTTCCACAGTCAACAAATATAATTCATATTAACTTAAGTATTTTAACTCAAATATTTATACATGTCACCATCATCATATCTCCATTTTCATTTGACTATAATTATTTAAGCGTCCTTCATCATAAAATATACCAAAATTTAATACATAACCACATACTGGCCTTTCAATTACTATTTCTAAAATCCTCCACTAACACTAAATCCTTATGCCCTATTCTAGCTAAACATCCATAATATTTAATAACAAAGTTTTCTAATCCTCCTTTCCAAATCACTGTTTAAAGTTTACATCCAATTTCCTTATGTTATACGTATCTATATATACGTTGTTATTTTTATCCCTCCTTTATTTGACTATATCCTGTATCATAACATTTTCCCCCTAATAATCAAAACTTTAATTATATCTAACTTAGATCATCATCATCATCATCATCATCATCATCATCATCATCATCATCATCCTTTATGTATAATCCAAAGAGATTGCTAATCTTCATTACATGGGTGCCATTCAATATTCATATCCAATTATACTCATCATAACACTACACATTGTATACATTAGTAACATTATCAGTTATTTATTTAAGCTATATCTATTGTCAATAAATTTCACTAAGTTCAACTAGTTTTAAATTATATTCTTCCATCTATCAATCTGTATCTTTCCAATAGCAAAACAGTCTCATATCTTCTGCCATTTGTGGTGCCAGTCCTCTAATCATCTTCATGAAGAATTGAAGAAGCTTCTTGGTTGAAAAGCAAAATGTTTTCAAAGACAACATTAAGAAAGTCCAAAACAAAACAAAAAAACCCTGAAGTCCAGTTGCCTTTTGAGAAAAGCACCTTTGAAACAAATATCATCTGGATAATTGAGATTCTCCATAGACATTGAAACTGATGTGTTCTTGATGCCACATGAAGACTTTTTTTATTTGCCTGGATCTTTTATATAGTTGGTTTACCTATTTGCTTTAATTTGGTTTGACATTGATATGTTCAACTTGCTGTGTTCCATTTTTATTACACCAATTTGTTTCACTTGTTTGAAATTTTTATTACAGATAGTCCTCGACTTACAACAGTTCACTTAGTGACCATTCAAAGTTATGTCACTGAAAAAGTGACTTATGACCATTTTTCTCACTTATAACCATCATATGATTTACATTCGGACACTTGACAACTGACTCACATTTATGACAGTTGCAGTGTCCCCCTTGTTATGTTTTTTGCGACCCTTCCAAAAAGCAAAGTCAATGGGGAAACTAAATTCACTTAACAACCGTATTTTTAATTTAACAACTGCAGTGATTCACTTAACAAATGTGACAAGAATAGTTGTAAAATGGGGCAAAAGTCACTTAATAAATTTATCACTTAGCAAGCTAAATTTGAGGCTCAGTTGTGGTCTTAAATGGAGGACTACCTGTAGTTCATTGTTCTGAGAAGCCTTTGAGTGGAAACCAGAATGCGGCCACGCGAGCGATTGTGGGTGCACCTCGCTTCACCCACATAACACCTATCCTCCGCGAGCTGCACTGGCTACCTGTCGATCTCCGGGTACGCTTCAAGGTGCTACTTGCCACCCATAAAGCCCTCCATGGTAGTGGATCTGGATACTTGAGAGACAGCCTACTGCCAATTACCTCCACACGACCTATCAGATCTCACCGGTTAGGCCTCCTCCGAGTGCCATCTGCCGGTCAATGTCGACTGGCAACTACGCGGAGGAGAGCCTTCTCGGTGGCAGCTCCGACCCTGTGGAACAATCTCCCCATGGAAATTCGTACCCACACCACCCTCCAGACCTTCCGCACAGCCCTCAGAACTTGGCTATCCCGTCAGGCCTGGAGTTAAGACTACAACCCGCCCGAATAGTATGAATGTTGTGTTCTTAATTATGTATTTGTCTTATATGTTAAAAGTTTGTCTCCCCCTCCCCCTTTTTAAGTTGTAAGCCGCCCTGAGTCCCCCCAGGGAAAAGGGCGGCATATAAATAAACTTTAAATCTAAATCTAAATTTACCAAATAAAGGAATAAAATAATGTTGTAATTACTGAACATGCTTATACCAGTATGGTCCCATTCCAGTGGTGAGTTGCTGCCAGCCTTGACCGTACGGCCATACCGGTAGTGGCCTTGAGCAGCTGAGAGCGTACTGGTACGGTGGCTCATTTGGCCCACCTGCCCACCTGTGCTCTATAGCTCTGTAGCCAAAAGGCACACTGTGGACACACGCACAGCATACGGTGGCCGAGGTGGCACAGTGGTTAAATGCAGCACTGCAGGCTACTTCAGCTGACTGCAGTTCTGCAGTTCGGCTGTTCAAATCTCAACGGCTCAAGGTTGACTCAGCCTTCCATCCTTCCGAGGTGGGTAAAATGAGGACCCGGATTGTTGGGGGCGATATGCTGACTCTGTAAACTGCTTAGAGAGGGCTGAAAGCCCTATGAAGCGGTATATAAGTCTAACTGCTATTGCTATTGCTATCCTAACAAACAGCTGGGTGTCGCAGGGGTGGTGGATTGTGCATGTGTATGCAGTGCATATCAGGATCATGCACGAACAGACCACGATCAGCCTACAGGTAGCGATGGTAAGAGCAACCCACCACTGTCCCATTCCCATCTGACTAAGATGCTGATCTTTATTTTCTTTGGGATTGGAGACAGATCACAAGTGTTGCCACAAACTGATCTCACCTTCTATAATAGACTTCCTCACTGACATCCCATGGGAAATAACCTCTGACTAAAACTAAATGATAGTGACTTCTTTGAAATGGAGAACGGTGCCCATATTCCAAGTTGTCAAATTAAAGTACTAAATTTCTTTGGGAGAGCTAATCTCGATTTGTGCATTTGTCAAGGAAATGGTTCCCTAAATTTTATTTGTAATCCCCCCCCCCGAGGGAAACACTATCTCAAACCACAGTACTAATTTGAAATTTTTAGAAATCCATACAAATGTCATTGATTTCAAGTGCTTGATTTCCTACTGAAACCAAATCTCTGAACATCTGTGTTCACCACCATTGAAAATATAACTATAATAGCAATATATTAGTGTCCCCTCCATTTCTGCAGTAGATTTACCGATGCACATAATGTGCTAACTAAAATGCTAATATTACGATGATCAACATTTAGACATTCATAAACTTGTTGGCCAGAACCCATCATGACTGCAGGGAGGACAGTAGCTTTGAATATAGTAATATACTGCTAAGGCTAATATTTGAGAAATCAAACTTTCAATAAGGATGTGTTGTGGAAACATATAAAATCACTCATGTCCTTTGCTTTGCTATCACCACTTGATTCATGGTTATAATAGCAGCAGCCACAGTTTTCTCGTTGTTCAAAAATAATATATTGAAATCAACTGGACTTTCTGGTTTTTCTTTGAAGACATTTTGCTTCTCCTCCAAGAAGCTTCTTCAGCTCTGACTGGATGGTGGGGAATGGAAAGATTTATATTCCTTTCAGACAGCTGGTCATTTGCATTCTTTTAGAGCAGTGTTTTTCAACCTTTTTTGTGCAAAGGCACACTTTTTTCATGGAAAAATTCACGAGGCACACCACCATTAGAAAATGTTTAAAAAATTTAACTCTGTGCCTATATTGACTATAGGTGGGTGTTTTTCTCACGGCACACCTTACACTATGTCACGGCACACTAGTGTGCCACGGCACAGTGGTTGAAAAACACTGTTTTAGAGGGTCATCAAGATTATCTGGAGGCTTATCTGCATCATCAGGGTCACCTTAGTGGTGCAAATTGGTATGGAGAGCACCTTTGGGACAACCATGACCTGGATGACTGAGGATCTCCATAAACATTAAGCTGGATTTAGGCAATCTTTAATTTTGAGAAGCGCCATTCTTGATATGATTGATGTCCCTTATATATCCTGTGACAGCAACATTTAGTAATGGCTATAAGCCACCTAAATATATCTTTTTCTGTGATATCAAGATGTGCCATATCATTTTCAAAATCGAACTGAATCTTGGTGTTTGGGAAAGAGAAAAAAATCTAGGGGCTGAGAGCTATCAGCCTGAATTCAGGGACCATGTGCAATGGTGTTTTTTTTAGATGCCCTGTAAATTGGAAAATATATAACCACAGCATCAATTTTTCACATCTCATGCACTGAGATATATATTAATCTTTCTCTGTTATTCTTGAGATATACATGCTGAAATCCAACTAAACTTGCCAGAGCTACAGAAGATCTGTTTAGTGATGATAATGCCAATTCAAATGACAAGGCAGGGAGGAAGCAGTAGGAGAAGGACTAAAACTAACTTTACATTTTTCTCCCTAAAACCTGGTTCTCAAGTTAAGCATTAATGCTTGCACTGTCATAAAATTGATGGAACTGAGATGAATTTCTAAACTTACTAGAGCATAGTTTTTGATACATGAATTTGCATTTATTAGTCATGATGCCTGCAGTTGGTCCAATGAAAAACTGTACAAAAGAGATGGTTTGCACCCATCCAAGAAAGGAACTGAGTTACTTGGCATTAAATTCACAGATTTTCTGGATAAACATTTAAACTGAACAGCAGGGACAGAGAATTAATTGATACAGAACATTTCTGTCCCCAGCAATCTAAAACTCATAGGGTTATCAGTACATGTAACATAGATGTTTATGTGGGTAAGATTATCACTCCTGCTATCAAGCAATACCAAGCATTTAATAGTGAGTGCCATACCATCTGCATGAATCATACAAGTGGCAAGAAAATAGGGGCAGTCAGGCATAAAACAAATTATGTAGACAGTAAACACAGGGTCAGTCAAAATGGACTCAAATGTCTATACACAATGCACAGAGTTGAGGAATAAACAGGGTGAATTAGAATTATGAGGGCAGATACGATATTGTTGCCATTACAGAAACTTGGTGGGATGAAACCCACAAATGGAACATACAGCTAGAAGGATTTAAATTATTTAAAAGAAAGAGACAAAATAAAAGAGAAGGTAGAGTTGCACTATGTATAAGAAATAATCACATCTCTACAGAAATAGAGCACAACAATGATGAGAACTATCGTGAATGCATTTGCATCAATATTAAAGGTTGGAGGGTGGGGAAAATGACATTGCCATAGGTCTATACTACAGGCCACCCAACCAAGCAGAGGAAGCAGATGAACTTTTTGCTAGTCAGCTAACTAAGGTATGTAGGAAGCACACCACAATAGTAATGGGGGATTTTAACCACCCTGACATCAACTAGAAAACAAACTCTGCACCAAGTGGAAGATCCAACAGGCTTCTAACGAACCTAGCGGACTACTTTGTTTCCCAAAAAGTAGAGAAGGGAACAAGGGGATCGGCCATATTAGACTTAATTCTCACTAACAGAGAAGAAATGATAGAAGGTGTTGAAGCCACAGGAGCCTTGGGGGCAAGTGACCATGCAATATTGGAATTCAACATTATGCAAACACAAGTAGTAGAACAAAGGCAAACTAGAGTCCTGGACTTTAAGAAAGCTAATTTCAATAAACTTAGAGAGAGCTTGGGAAGAATTCCATGGATGAGAATCCTCAAGGGGAAAACAACTCAAGAAGCTTGGAAATTTTGAAAAGTGAGATTACAAAAGCTCAATACCAATGAAGAAGAAAATAACAGCTCCCAAAAGAAACCAGCATAAAGAACTCTCCGACAAATTGAAAGACAAAAAAGTTAAGTATAAAAAGTAGAAAGAGGGGGACATAACTAAGGCAGAATATCAGCAAATAGCCTGAGCCTGTAAAGATGAAGTAAGGAAAGCTAAGGCTCACAATGAAGAAATGCTTGCCACAAAAGTAAAAAATAACAAAAAAAGCTTCTTCCAACATGTTAAAAACAAGAAAAGGGTTAAGGAAACAGTTGGTCCATTGCTGGGAGAAAGTGGCAAGAAGGTGACAAGCAACAGGGAGAAAGCAGAACTATTTAATTCATTTTTTTCCATTTGTCTTTAAACAAAGGGATAAAACAGTCCAACATATCAAAAACAGCACCACAAAAATCAAATTAGGAACACAAAGTGAAATAGGGAAGAAAATGGTAAGTGAGCACCTGTCTACCCTAGACGAGTTCAAATCATCAGGACTGGATGGATTATACCCCAAGGAACTGGCAGATGAGATCTCAAAACCATATCTTTCAGAGATCCTGGAGCACCGTGGAACTGCCAGAGGACTGGAAAAGAGCTGATGTAGTTCCCATCTTCAAAAAAGGAAAAAAATAGATCCAGGAAACTATAGACCTATCAGTCTGACCTCAATACCAGGAAAGATTCTGGAAAAGATAATCAAGCAATGAATTAGCAAACATCTAGAAGTAAACAAAGTAATAGCCAAAAGCCAACATGGGTTTGTCAAAAACAGATCATGCCAAACTAATCTTATTGCATTCTTTGACAAAGTGACAACATTAGTGGATCAGAGAAAGGTTGTCGATATAGTTTATTTGGACTCATTAAGGCATTTGATAAGGTAGACTATAACCTACTACTAGATAAAGTAGAAGAATGTGGATTGGACAGCATCACCACCAGATGGATTTTATCTGGCTGGCCAATCGCACTCAACATGTAATCCTCAATGGAACTGCATCTGAATGGAGGAAAGTATGCAGTGGAGTACCCCAAGGCTCTGTTTTAGGCCCAGTACTCTTCAACATCTTCATCAATGATTTGGATGAGGGGATAAATGGGGAACTCATCAAATTTGCAGATAACACCAAGCTGGCAGGAATAGCCAACACTCCAGAAGACAGTCTTAAGATACAGAAGTACCTTGATAAACTTGAACATTGGGCACTATCTAATAAAATGAAATTCAATGGTGAAAAGAGTAAGGTCCTACATTTAGGCAAGAAAAACAAAATGCACAGGTACAGTATAGTTGGTACCTTGCTCAATAGTAGTAGCTGTAAGAGGGATCTTGGAATCCTAGTGGACAACCATTTAAATATGAGCCAGCAGTGTGCAGCAGCTGCCAAAAAAGCCAACACAGTTCTAGGCTACATAAACAGAGGGATAGAATCAAGATCACTTGAAGTGTTAATACCACTTTATAATGCCTTGGTAAGGCCACACTTGGAATACTGCATCCAGTTTTGGTTGCCACAGTGTAGAAAAGATGTGGAGACTTTAGAAAGAGTGTAGAGAAGAGCAACAAAGATGTTTAGGGGACTGGAGACTAAAACATATGAAGAATGATTGCAGGAACTGGGTAGGTCTAGTTTAATGAAAAGAAGGACTAGGGGAGACATGATAGCAGTGTTCCAATATCTCAGGGGTTGCCATAAAGATGAGGGAGTCAAACTATTCTCCAAGGCACCTGAGGGTAGAACAAGAAGTAATGGGTGGAAACTAATCAGGGAGAGAAGCAACTTAGAACTGAGAAGAAATTTCCTGACAGTTAGAACATTAATCAGTGGAACAGCTTGCCTCCAGAAGTTGTGAATGCTCCAACACTGGAAGACTTTAAGAAGATGTTGGATAGCCATTTGTCTCAAATGGTATAGGGTTTCCTACCTAGGCAGGGAATTGGTACCTTCCAACTCTGCTATTGTATTGTAAGAAATATATGACGATTAACCTCAGTATCTTGGGGCAGACATGTATGATTTATGTATATGAAGGGATGTTTATCTGTGGACATTTCCTATTGAAGGACATGAACAACCTCTAAGTGATTAAGCTCATGTTTTGCATGCTAGTAAGTCCCCAGCAACTCTAAGGCTTAAGACAACTGCTGCTGACCAGAGGAGACCATATAAATCTAGATATAAAAGTTTTATGCTGAGTCAGGACATTCAGTTTTGCTCTGTCAAAAATGACAGTATTTTCAATACTACCACCATGATTTAAAAGAGGAGAAATAGAAGGGTGAAAGGCCTCGATTACTAATCTTTAATATTTAAATGCCTCTTATTTGGTGTGCAGAGCTTTGCACAGAAATCTCAATATTACAACAGCAGCTCTGTAAACTCAATCATCTGTATTAATCCTATATTGTAGATGGGTGAGCTAAGACAGAAAGATACATGCTTGCCAAAAATTACCTAATGAGAGTCGAATTGGCAGCTTTCCAGTTCAAAGCTCATTCTCTTAACTATGATTATTCACTACTTGATTTGATTTTTTTAAAATAAATGAATATTATGAAAAAGTAATGAGGTTTTTTAGTTACCATTCATTCAAAAGGCTCAACTATATCAACTCACTGGATAGTATATGCAAAATTATTTTGAATGTGTACTTCTTTTCAAAAAGTAGGGATAAATGTTTAGCTAATAGTTACGGTATCTATATTTCATTTTTAGATATATCATATAGCTATACTGGGGGAAGCTCAGTGGCTAAACGGTTAAAGATGCTGAGCTTGTCAAATGGAAAACTAACCGCCTGGGTTTGAGACCTGAATGCCATGCAGCAGGATGAGCTGCCATCCTTGCCCCCGGTCTGTCTTCCAAAGCATGCAAATGCAAGTAGATAAATAGGTACCACTTTGGTGGGATGGGAACAGCATTCTCTATACTTTGGCATATATTCATGCTAGCCACTTGATCATGGAAGTGTCCTTGGACAATGCTAGCTCTCTCAGCTAAGAAACTGAGCACCACTCCCTAGAGTCAGACATGACTGGACAGAGGAAACCTTTACCTTTATATAACTATAAATATATATTTTCAAATACAGGGGCTGAATTATAATTAATTGAAAAATCTACAACAGGAACAGTATCATAACTGAAGAAGTAAGCTAAGGCAGGTTATTAGGATGGATGGATGGATGGATGGATGGATGGATGGATGGATGGATGGATGGACAGACCAACAGACAGACAGACAGACAGACAGACAGACAGAATAAAAGAGAGGGGAAGGGAGGGAGGGGGGAGATTGAAGATTGACAATTGAACTACTGCCCCTAAGCCCTGACCCTTGTCATCAATCTTGCCTTTCTAACTGCACAGCAAAAAAGAAAGCCAAGTGATAAAAGGAATGATGTGCAGACTGTGTCGACTAATTTGAGGAAAGGTAAATAAAAGAAACCTGAATTGGTTTTTACAATGATAGTACTATCACAATCAACATAAAGATAACAAAGGGATCAATACCATGCAAAATGTGGGTGATTACAGAGGAGGAAAGTTTACCACAGCGCTAATGAAAAACATTTAACTTTATCACATATTCATATAGAAAATTTTTAAAAGGTCAGACCAACAGGACCAAAAATACATAAACCTTGAACAGGCCTTGCAATGTTGTGAACAGTTTGTAATCAAGCAAAAATGCAAAGAGCCATTAACTTTTCAATTGATCATGGAACAATCCACGTTTTGTGCAAAGCAAATAATTTGCCCTCTCACATAATAAGGCAATAGTCTTTTCTGATAATAACCTGATATTCAATAATCCTGGTATATACCATTGGTATATAACTGTGATGGTGAACCTATGGCATGCGTGCCCAAAGTGGCACATGGAGCCATTTTGCCTGGCACACATGGCATCGCTAGTTCCTCTTCTGGGTTTCTGGCATGCATGCACAATGATCAGCTGTCCTTCGTGTGTGCAGCAACACTGGAAACTAGAAGAGCTGGTCTTCCATTTTCCAGTGTGAGCATGTGGGTCAGCCAACTGATCGTTGCTACCCTGACTGAACAAGGATGTGTGATGTTCTTTGGGATGTTGGATGCATTTTTGGATACATGAATAAAGAATGCTTTGAATGATTAGTTAGAGATATGCTGACTGGATATCTGAAGGTCTAAACACCTTTGGATATTCATGTTACATGAATGATTAGTAGTAATTCCCAATGAAGAATTTGAACCTGAAAATAAATGTATCACAAACCAAAGTAGTCCTGCAACACAGAAAAAAAAATGAAATTCTCCAATTATACTTAGATGACAACATTGTCATTTTGGAAGTTTATGAATTTCTGGACTTAGCTAGAATGTTTATTAGAGATGAAAAATGGAGAATTTTAAGACGTACAAGGCTGATTGAAAGATCATGCTTACCCTGTAGTTGGTTGGAGGAATAACAATTTGTTGAAGCAAGTAAGCACGCGTAGAGGTGTTTGTGTGCTTCTATTTATCCTGTTATACTGAAGGGAGGATATGTGAGAAGAAACATAAGAATGGAATGTATAGGAAATGTGTTATTTCAAAAGGTGATAAAACAAGGAGAAAAAGGGTCAAGAGTGATTTTGAATTCAGTGTCAAAAGGAGTGACCAGTATGAAAGATGCATGCTGAGATGCCTTGATTGTAGAGCAAGAATGAATGACAATCAAAATGCAAAACAGATATACTGTATAAAGGAGAACTGAATGGCTTAAGAGGAAGGGAAAGACCAAGAAATTCATGATAGCATGAAGTTAATCATTTTTTAAAAAAGAAATGTAAGAATTTTAGAGAAAAAAGGCAATATATGATTCAGCAGATGGAAGCATGAATGGTTTGTAGGGATGGAAAACAAGAGAATAATTAAATGAATGATATGGTGTAAACCTAATCTAGTTAGATTTTCCCCCTTATATCCTGTTCCAATTTTATTACTTAGTACTTCTTGCAGGGTTTTTTTTCCTAAGCTTTGCTTACCCCAAAAGGGAATACTGTGATGAATATGTATGTACTTTTCAAAATGGAGCCTCATGCTGAGTGAAACCAAAATTGACAATTAGTTCACTCCTAATTAAAAGTACTGGAGTTCAGTTTCTGAGTCAAGATATTGAAACATTGCTTGGCCAACAGATTAGATAGGTGGAGGAGGAGGCTAAGAGGGGAAATGGGAAGAAGGAAGGAAGGAAGGAAGGAAGGAAGGAAGGAAGGAAGGAAGGAAGGAAAGAAGGAAGGAAGGAAAAAAGAAAGAAAGAAAGAAAGAAAGAAAGAAAGAAAGAAAGAAAGAAAGGACTAATAGAAAAGAAGCAGAGAAATGCCAGCTAAGTATAAGGAGGGAAAGTTATAATGCAGTAAATTTTCAAGAAATATTACATTAAACACTGGGATGCAGGGAAGAAAGTCATTTTCATAATATTTTTAATTAGGACATTCAATAAGTGGCATTTCAACAGCCAATCCATTTCAACACATGAGACATGATTAAGGTTCTGACCCTACTGTGCCAATTGGAAGGAATTTTAGCATAGCAGAAAATTTTAATTATTAAAGGGTTGCATAGGTGGTTCTGCTCTGTTTGCCCATAACGATCTCAATATGTTGTGATTGTCTCAGTCTTCTAAAACCAGCAGCAGCAAACTGTGCCTCTCACACACAGAACTCAAGCATTTTCAAAGAACCAGCTAATTGGAAAATTGTAATAAAGTGAAAAGCATGTTGCATGGCTGCATATGAGCCAAAAAGATGCTAACATCTCCCTCGGTGCTTCTTGATAGGTTCTTTTTAAGCTATTACAGTCAGCGGTATAAACCAGTTCTGACTAATAGGCATTCTTCTAGGTATAAAAAGCGTGGCATTTTTCATTGCGGTGAAATCTGCATTTGTCTTTAGAAATGTGGCACATAATAAGAGTAAATTCAGTTCTCCAAGGAACAGTTCTCATAAAGAAAACAATACCATTCACATACTAGAGGGTAGTGTGAGCAACTGTGGGGATCCCCAAAATTGGTAAATTACCCCCCAAAAATGGGGGGAAAGAGGAAAACTCCTTTATCTGGGCTTATTTATTTTATAATGCACAATTGGGCAGATGAAGGAAAATGGAATTAATGTACAATTGTGTCATAAACAACTTCACAATGACCAGCAACAATCCATAATGTTGTGGAAGATCTTCCTGAACTCATTTATCTGCTTTATCTATTTTGACTACTTCTCTTTAGTCAAAGGTCATAACTAGCAAACATAAACCTTGCAAATCCTGTACATTGCAACATTTTGTTTCAGATCCCACTCTCATAGATTGCATCATTTCCAGAGAAGTTAGATTATATAATAAATTTGGAGAAAATAGATGAATTATTAACAAATAAAAAGGTAAAGGTAAAGTTTCCCCCTGCACATATGTGCTAGTCATTCCGACTCTAGGGGGCAGGCTCTAAATGCCGAAGGCACACAGAACGCTGTTACCTTTCCACCAAGGGGGTCTCTATTTTTCTACTTGCATTTTTACGTGCTTTCGGACTGCTAGGTTGGCAGAAGCTGGGACAAGTAATGGGAGCTCACTCAATTATGTGGTGCCAGGGATTTGAACCGCCAAACTGCCAACCTTTCTGATAGACAAGCTCAGCGTCTTAGCCACTGAGCCACTGCATCCCTTTATTAATGAATAGCTTTCTCTAAATGTAGAAATATATTGATTATCTGGCTACTAGCATGGAAAACCATGAATTGGACAATGCTTCATAACACAGCACACATTATCTATGGGTTATCAGTCACATTCAAAGAATCAGCCATAGTCTGATGACTGCAAATGCTCGGAAGAAAACTTCAGTCCTGACCTAGAAGGCTTCATTGTGCTTTGCAACAGTCAGATATTTGTGGCTATATGGTGTTTTTCTTTCTTACTTTCCTAGAATAAAGCAACTTTCCTAATTGTATTGAGTCTGTGAAGTTTCTGCTAATAGCGAATTAAGCACTGCATTTCAATGGAGTGTCAAGTTCTTAACTACTTACTGTCTTGCATCTGAATCTCCCTTCGGCTTTGCCTGCAAAATATGTAGACTATGCTGGAAACGGGGGGGGGGCGGGGGGGAGGCAACAAATTCTGCCTCCCCATTGATTCGGTGTTTGAACTATTAATTTCATTCCTGGGGCTGAGTGTCCTGCAAACACTGCTACTTAATGCCAAAGACAGTTGACTGGTCTGAAAAAAAAGTTTATTCTTAGAGAAAGGCACTGTCTTATCAGTGATTCTGAGCAACTTGCTATTAAAAGGAAAAGGAAAAACAATATGTCGGCTCTGTGGAGAAAGGAAGTTCTGGCAATCAGAGGATAATCTGGCCTGAATTGTTTTTTAAAAATAGATCAAGTATATGATCAATTATGTATCTCAGCTTTTCAATAAATTGAGTTAGTTTATAATTGTCATCATATCTATGAATTCCTAGGCCATTCCAAACCCTTCACTGAAAGTTTAAATTTCCCAGAAAGCAATCAAATCAAGCATCTGGCCCCTCTGGTCCATCGCGCGCACGCACACACACACACACACACCCTTGGAGAACAGCTCTATATCAGTGAAACCAAAAGTCCCTACTGCAACAGGCAGCTGGAGAGCTGATGACTTGGAGACAGCTCTAAATCGGCAGCTGCTGATCCAGATCTCCTACAAGCACGTTATCTTCTTTGGAGATCCCTTTTGCTTCTGCAACTGGTAAGCCAAGGCTTCCATGCGACTGATAGGCTGCCAAAATGGTAACCATCAGCCTAAGGCAAGGGTCCTCAAAATCTTTAAACAGGGGGCCGATTCATGGTCCCTCAGACTGTTGGGGGGGGGCGGACCTGGGGGCGTGGCTAGGTTGTCATGTGACTGGGTGGGTGTGGCCAATTTAGCAGTCCATTTTACCTTTGTCCTTGCTGTACTTGCCCCTCCCCTACTCACCCACCAATCCTGGGTCACATGGCTGGGAAAAACATCCTAAAAGGCTGTTTTTAAAGTGTTTTTAAAGACTTTTAAAGCACTACTTTGCAAGCTGGCAGCAGAGCTGCTTTTCAAGCCAGCAGCAGCCTCTCTCCTATTCACCCACCAGCCCTGGATCACATGGCTGCACTGGTGAGATCACCCCTCAGTCAGCTGGTCCTCCCCAGCACCCTTCAGCCTTACCTTCGTCAGCAGTGGTGTGATAATAAGTGCAGCTCAACTAACCAAAAGTGTAGCTGGAGTGAATACTCACTGGAAGATAAGACCAATGGTGAGTGGCGGGGCAAGTGGCGGGGCTGAACCCTACCACTCCGTGGGCCAGATACTTTGCATTGGTGGGCCGTATCTGGCCCCCAGGTGTAGTTTGAGGATCGGTGGCCTAAGGCCACCTATAATTCTGGCATCAGAGACTATCAAGCATTCCAAATCGACCCCAAATAGTTTCCAGGCCAGACTGCTATGTTTCTTCCCAACTAAGCAGGCTGTCTGAAAACTCTTGCAGTATTTCTCCACCACTCCACACATTACATTCTAGTGGTGTTGCCACTTCTCAGCTGGGAACAGAGCAGCACTCCAGTTCACTAACTGTGTCTGACAATGCTTTGGACCAACCAAATGGGGGCCAACCATGGTCTGCACCATGCTCTAACACATTTTGGCAGCCACCATACTTTTAATGCTTCCCCCAAACACTCTACTCAATGCCCCATGGTTTTTTAAAGGATTTCTAAAGTGCCTGAGAATGAAAGGAGGGGGGGAATGGAATCCTCATATAAAAATAAATTAAGCTTTAGAGATATTGGAAGATAGAGTTCAGCAGAGCACTAAATAGCACAGGAAGATATGACTATTTTCCTCCCCAAAGACATTTTAATGTTCCCATTAATTGAACAAACTATAGGATCTGAACATTTTTAAAACTTGCTATTTTTCTTAGAATGTTTTAACATTTTCCTCTTGTTTTCCAAGTTCAGAGATTTATTCTTTTAAAATATCTGGGCCAATCATCTTTATACAATTTATGGATTATCTCTGAGAGCAGTTTCCTCACCTTTATTCTCATCCTTTTCAAATGTAAGTGACCTTGAAGGCAGAATTTTGTTGAACTGTTTAATCAAGAGTTGGCAAGCATTATGAACAATATGGACCATGAATATATCCAATCTGTCCCATTAACATTTTTCTCACCTTGCTTTGCTGAGGAGCACTGGAGCTTGAAAACAATCCTGCATAAACTGCATAAACACTAGAAAGCCTTTACAGTATTATGCTGCATTGTGTACAGAGTACCATAATAAGAGTGAATTGTTTACTAAGAAGATGCAGGAAGGCTTCCTTTCCTTTCCCAATGGTGTGTGTGTGTTTGTGTGTGTGTAGGGTAGATTTTACTTTAATTTGTTGTGTTTGAATGCACACAAAACTATAATTGGAAGGGCCTCCCAATTGTTACAAGGTGATAGAATGTGCTCTAGTAAGGATAGGCAATAGCACCCCAAAGAGGCTTTGGACTACAATTTTCATCAGCCCCAGCCAGCCTGGCCAATACAAATGGGAGAAAGATGGCCAAAGACTGTCTAGCTTTAGCATAACTTCTTGCTATAGTTCCCACCTACTATCTTCCTCCTTGATCCAGTTATGTGCAAATGCTGACTTATGAGATGGGAAGGATCATTACTTGGATAACTGGGATGTGGAGGGGAAACCCTTGAAGCTTTTTGAAAATGTTCGCTGATGTTGAAGCTGTGATATTCATGATCTATAGATAAAGAGATGCGCTTCAAGAGCAGCTGAATCATTTCATAAAAAATGCCATTGCCCAATATGCCTAGTGAGCAGGAACTAAAAGTGCAATTTCTGAATGATGCCAAAGGCATTTTTATGTATTTTGGTGGGCCAATAATGGGAAGCATAAATGTAAGTGAGTTGCTTTTTCATTAAAGCAGCATCTCGTCTCTCAATATTTCAGTCTGAATGAACAGTTAGATTGTTGTCATTTTCAAATCTCATTAGGCTTCAGTGAGGAGCTCTTGTTTATCTTAATGACTGTCTTTTTGATAACATTTAGCTCAGAAAAAAACATCTTTGCAACTGTGTGCTAAGCCTTCCCTTCAAGATCTATTAATTGGAAAAATATACAGTATGTTGGATTAATTGTTGGACAGTTACTACGAGAAAGAATTGAGCTTTTATTTGTTAGACATCCTTGCCTAAAAGCCAAAGACATTCAAACATTCTCTATTGTTTAAATATAAAGCTTGTCATAACGAGTGTTGTCTTTTAAGCAGATTATTTATAACAGACCAGATGTTATTCAAATAACAAACATTAATTCTAGTATAGTAAAGCCAGATTAATCAAAATGGATTAATAGGAGTCTCTGTTTTCATTTTTCTCATACCCACAACAGAAATCAACTATGTGCACAATGCCTTTGGTTAAGGTAACTCTAGGTACTAGAAAACAAACAATATGGACAGTTGTACCTACATTCCCATAACATTGGAAACTTGGCAGATAGCTATGTGTTGCAAGCACATTAGAGAAAAGGCAGACATCCAAGTTCTGTATCATAAATCTCCATGGAATTTCCTATAAAATATGAAAGCCATTGAAGAAGAATGCGTGGAAGAACATTGAAAGCACATCATTGTGATGGAATTCTGGTGGGATGATTGGGTCAAAAGTAGAAAGGCTAAGCTGAGAAATTAGAAGAAAGAAACAAAAAAGAGACAAAGGAATGGGTGGGATCAAAGAAAGAGAGAGAATGAATAAGGGTGCTAAGGTAGCTGATGAATGAGAGAATACACTTCAATAGAAGATAATATGTTTGGCTCAATGTTGAACTGTAGAGTCCTGGGTGTTCTCTGAGCATGGTTGTTGTCTTGTAGATGCAATAGAATAGAATAGAATAGAATAGAATAGAATAGAATAGAATAGAATAGAATAGAATTCTTTATTGACCAAGTGTGATTGGACACCCAAGGAATTTGTCTTTAGTGCATAAATTTTCAGGGTACATAAAAATACAAGATACGTTCATCAAGAATCATAAGATACAGCACTTAATGATAGTCATAGGGTACAAATAAGCAATGAGGAAACAATCAATATCAATATAAATCATAAGGATACAACTAGGTAATGCTGTGCACTGTGCACAGACTATGTTACCTAGTTGGGTTACAAAACATCTACAAACATATAATGAAGAGCATACAGTACTCCACATAATACATTTCTTTTGCTTCTTGCACAGCAGTGCTTTATGGAGCAGAGTATAAACCATGCATTTTTGTATAAAGTTTACTTGATGCAATCAATATAGAAATATATGAGAACAGTAAAGCCAAACAGCAGAAAAAATGGTGGCAAACAGAACAGAACAACAGACTTATAATGGTCTTAACAGAAATTATAAAAGTAAAGGTTTTCCCTATCCAGTCATATCCAACTTTAAGGGCAGTGCTCATCTTCATTTCATTTCTTAGTCGAGGTGTCAATCAGTGGTGGGTTGCAGGCAGCATTGTCCAAAGACATTTCTGTAGTCATGTGGCCAGCATGTCTATACACCAAGGTGCACAGAATGCTGTTACCTTCCCACTGAAGTGATACCTATTTATCTACTTACATTTGCATGCTTTGGAACTGTTAGGGAGAATAGGGGCTGGAAGAAGGATGGGAGCTCACCCCATCATATGGTGCTCAGGTCTCAAACCAGGCTGCCAACTTTCCAGATGGCAAGTTTAATGTCCTTAACCACTAAGCCATTTGTACAACATAAATTATACTTGCAGGCAAAACATTGACACTAGTGGTGGGTTCAGGATCCCGTTCCAACCGGTATGGTTGGAACAGGTCCAGAGTCACCCACATGGCCCCGGCGTGTGGTGTGCGCACCAAGCATGTGTCACGTGCATGTGTTATACCTGCCAGCAATGCCTCCGCAAGCCTCCGCGATGCTCCAACTGCTCAGCGAAGCATTGCACAGGTGCTGTACGTGCCATGCACATGTGCAGAAGCACTGAAGGCTTTAAAGGATAAGTAAGGAGATCAGGCGGGCGAGTGGACCCTCCGGAGCACCGGAACAGAACGGTACCCTGTGCTCTTGTCAGCCTCCAGTATGCCTGTACTGGGGCATGCTGCCTGCAACTCACCACTGATTGACACCTATTAAATTATCAGAAGCAATAATATACTATATAGATTGCTGAACTTAAAAGAAACAACTGAACAAAATCAGACTCTGTAACATTCAAGGAACTACTGAAGTTGAAGTGCATCTGAAAGAATATTCTCAGATATTAACTTTGTGTGAAAGTCATGATTTCACCACCAGTGTCCTAATATAAAATATCCAAATAAGTATAAATAAAGACAGCACCTGCTTACAATGTACATAAATGAAAGCACTTTATCCAGCAAATGGATAAAAAAATTAATAAAATGAATGCAGGACAGAGAAAGTTGCAAATTTCTCATTCTTATGTTTTACAAGATACCTGTTTGTCCTGAAAGCTTTACTCTGTGTGTGTATCTGTGTGTCTGTGTGTGTGTGTGTGTGTGTGTTACCATTTGTATTTTATGTATCTTTGTATCTTATGTTACCTTTAAAGCAAACAACTCAAGCCTTTTCTTGAGTAGCTCCAATTGTTCCTTGTATACCAGTAAAAAGGTCATCAGAATAATTTAAAATATATTAGAGGAAAGAAGTCTAATTGCTATGGAGCTATTAAATGAGTAGAACCTTCTGAAAGCCACAGTCATTCTCATCCTTTTTTCTTTTAACCATTTAATACATGGCAATGCCTTACAGCCCAAACTGCAATCAAATAGCATGGAACCATTGCTGTCAGCTATAAAAGTTGTGAGGCACTAGATCATCTATCAACTTTGGTGGAAAAAAAGCAAAGATAAGAGGAACATTGGATTGTGATTCCTCTTCTCACAACCTATAATCCTGCCTGAACCTTTTTTTCCCATGTTGCATTGTTTAAGTAAATTGATGTCGAATTCGTTTTCCACTGTGTCTGAACCTAACAATAATCTGGAAAGAGTGGAAGAAACAAAGTGCAATAACACCTTGGAGAGTTTTTGATGCTGAAGACATAAGTTGGAAATGGAAGCATAAGTTTAGAAAATAATTACTTCCATATACTGTATATTTGTGAATATGTGAACATAGAAGATGAGACCTGTCTTTATAAAACATCAGAAGAATGTTTTAGAAATGTGTCCATACTAAAATGTAGCCATTGATGTAAGAATTATCAGACTTTTTAAAAATGAGAGATGAGTACTTATTCTATTTTTATTATAATATGAATTTATCCCATTCTCATGCCTCTTCAGGAAATGCATCCCTACACAAATCCTGGGCATTAAATCTTTATGTTTGCTGCTACTTATACAAGAAGAATATAAATAAAGAGGGTATAGCAAAGAAAGTTGGATTTTGTTTTTTAAAAAGGAAGTAAAGAATAAAGACCATGCAAAAGACATGTAAACAAGATATTTCACCAGAAATAGGGACATTCAAGAATTGGGTGAAAAGTAGTTCTAGACCAGTGTTCTAGACTAATCACTGTCTTTGAAAACTGACAACATCCTGACAGATGGAAGAGGTACAGAGGTGGACTGCTGGGAGTTCACAGGGGTTTGGGAGAACCTCTACCTAAGATTCTGTTCTCTGTGCAGAGAACCCCCAAATCCCACTCCTGACTGGCCACGCCCACCCCACCCCTTCCCTCCTAGGAGTCCCCATGCGGCCCTTTCTGGAGGCAGGTAAGCACGCATAGAGGCTCGTGGAAAATGGGCCTATCTGAAGTTCAAGAAGGTCAAAAATAGGCCCATTTTCAGACTCCAGAGGGCCTCTGGAGTCTAAGGAGGCCATTTTCACCCTCCCAGAGGCTCGAGGAAAGCGTCTAGAGCCTGAGGAAGGCAAAAATGACCCCCCACCAGGGTGCAGGCATCTGACTAGGCCACACCCACCATGGCCATGCCCACCCAGCAACCAGGCAGAGAACCCCTTGCTAAAAATTTTGAAACCCACTCCTGAAAGAGGAGATTTCCAAATGAACAAAAATCTGACTGCAAATGGGTATGATTTGGAATGTTATACAAAATCTCTTCAGTATTAAGCCAAAGTATTTTCTCAGGTAGATGGAATAAAGTCCACTTTGGCTCTGCACATCTAAGAGTTTCTGACAAGACAGAATGTTGCTTGATCTATGAAGAAAGTGGTACTTACTTGACTTCCACCACAATTTGCCCTGGATGAAGCAGTTCTTCACAGCTGCTATAATAGATAAGATGAGAACAGGGCAACAACGATGATATAAAAAGAGAAAAGTTGAAACTAACAGATTAACAGTGTTAATATGATATAAACAATATCATGGTTATTTTCATATAAGCAAAGTTGAGCCATGGAAGCATTTCTTCCATGACTATAATTATTATTTTTATTTAGTTGTAAATATGGATCTGAATATACAGATTGAATTTAAGATTATTAGCAGTACCAATTCTTTTCCCATAAGATTAGCCACAGAGGGGAAAATGACAGAATGATGTAGTATTAATATTTCTAAGCATATGACAATTCTCCATTAGATTTTATCTTCTGTAAAAGCATGGAATAAAATGTTGGAAATATATTGAAAACTGACATGGCAGAAATAAACTTTCTTGTTATCCCCTCTCATATGACATGCTTCAACAGTATGTATTTTTATTAGGATCTACTTTATTTTTAATGATATTGAAGTCATAGATTTTCCAGAGTTAAAATGACCTTGAGGCATGTAGTATAAATCAAAGGCATATCACTCCATACCTGTCCATTCTTATAGTAGAAATAACAAAATACTAGGTAGCTGGGGAAAAAACCTAAAGCAAAGATATTCAAAAATATTAAGAAACCTGGATCGATGTTAATCTCAAAAAGAACATTTAGGAAAATATGCACGAACATTGATGACTTTTGTAAACAGTACTGGGCCTTATTGAGCAAATGAGTGGCTTGACAATGGATTTTAAACTATTTGCTATTGATTCCTAAGATTCATTCCCAATGATCCATATCCGCAATATAAAAGAAATGTAGGAAAGCCTGAACACCAGAAAGGTTTTGCACTCAATTTTATACCTTAAATTGTGCTGTAGGAGAGTGAGTTTTAATAGTGTGTCACATGAATAATTATCAGTTAATTCCACAATGGAGAAGTAGCAAATGCAATCATTTGCCAATAAACACTTTCCTCATCACAAAAACTCACTGTTTTTCCAACAGTTGTAGGTTGATCCTTTTCATATAGCAGTTGTGTCAAATGATCCATATCTCCACAGTATGGCAATGAAACATGCAAGGAATCAAAAGCAGGTGCTTAGGTATTCTAATGATAAATAAGATTTTAAACAAGGCTTACTGAAAGCAAAGAATATAATCTCAGGTTTTCATTTTTACATAATCATATTCCAGGCATGCAGCTTGTGCAAACGTAGATATAATTATTCCTTATGCTTGGGGGTTTTTTTTAATGCTTTTTCTTCCTCCCCCCATTTACTGAAGTTGTTTGTTTGCAATGAGTATCATGTGTACAAACATCATTTTGCAACATATAAAAGAAAACCCCCAGTCCATAATTAGATAAACATAGTGACTTCTAGCCTAACTTGTGGCAGAGCTTCCCTATCCAAATGCGAATACGTTTTCTAGGGGTAATTTCTTCATTGAACAATGCTCAATACTTTATGATTCAGAGGTGCAAGAAAAGCAATTCTTCCTTTCATTAACCAACATAGTTCAAGAACAAAAGTATAAAAACAATGGGAAGGATTTAGTGGATCAAAATAATTTTCATTTAAGACATTCAGAGGTTTGCTACTACATTTCACTGAAATACCTGGTTTGCAAATGCCAATTACTTTTATAGAATCACTTCCAGAACAGGGTTCAGCTTTCTAGAATATGGTAACAATCCGTCTGAAATTAAAGTTTATTGTTTGTGTATTTCTCTTGCAGGTTATGGTGGAATGTCTAACCTGCAAAACAGTTTTTTTAAAAAAGAAATAGAACTATTATAGAGGAGGTGCTTGAGTCCAAGGGAAGAGAGACGTATGAAAGAAGCCCAGACTAACTTTAATTGAATTGCACTAGGTCAAAGTTGCTTTGATAGGCCTTCAAGAGTCTATTACATTAACTTACCAGCAATAACGATCTTTCCAGAAAACCTAGTAGTTCTTTTATCCTTACCAACCTCTCAGGGCTTGACACTCCAATACTTTGAGCTTTTCTCAAACATTTGCAGATATGAGAAGGTGTAGAAAAGAGAGGAGACAAGGCATCTAGCTTCTCCACGAAGAAGCAACCCACATGTGAACAAAAGCATTGAACAAAAACAATTCAAAGAGGCTTTACCTTAATTACAGACTTTAACTGAAATTGGGAATTTACCTGAATATTTTTCAAGGTTCTGTATTTACTTAAGATTAATAT
The DNA here is from genome assembly GCF_051295495.1 of Thamnophis sirtalis. Taxonomy (NCBI): domain Eukaryota; kingdom Metazoa; phylum Chordata; class Lepidosauria; order Squamata; family Natricidae; genus Thamnophis; species Thamnophis sirtalis. The sequence goes on from NW_028261381.1 coordinate 120,891,907, forward strand.
TCAAGGTATCCTCCTGAAATCTGTTTCATTTTTTGCTTCCTTGACTTTGCCAGCCTCATGGGACTTGCCAACAGAATATAAATAAAATCTTATCTCTTACCTATGAAAGCATGGTTTATATTAACCACAAGACACTGGCCCTTTTAAGTATGCTCCTATTACTCTAGAAATATATAAATACTCTTTGAAAAGATTCAGTTTTCAGTATTTCCCTAAATGATATCAGGGAGTGCAACTGAAGTAGAGGCCATTATAAGATTCGTCTACCAATATTCTTTTAAACCCCAGAATAATGATTATATATGTATACTTTGTTTTCTCTCTTTTTTTAAAAAAGAAAGAAGAAGATATATGTTAAAATTAAATAGGTATATTGAAAATGAATTATAAATACCATCAATATAAAATGGAGCTCGCTCAGAAGGTGAAATACACCAAGTAAATGAGATAAAGAGAGTGAAGTAGAGAAGAGAGGTAAGGGAAGAAGAGAGAGATAGGATAGAGAGCAGGGGGGAAGAGGAGGAGAGAAAGAAGGAGTGGAAAGAGGAGAGAGGAGAAGGAGAGAGGAAAAGTAAGTAGAGAAGGGTGACAGAAGGAAGAAAGGAAGTAGGAAGGTGAAGGAAAAGGGAGAAGAAAGTGATGGATAAGGTACAAATATGGTATATGGAGAGCAGACGAGCCAATAAGTGATTTTGGGAGTTGATGGCAAGATAAACTGGCAAGTCGTAAACATTTAATAATACAATATGATGTTGGCTATATAATACTATACATGTGGTTGTATGTTATGAAAATGGAAAAATAGAAAACTTTATGGAAAAAAAAGATTCTTCTACCAAAGGTTTTATTAATTTGCATCTTTTTTGTTTTATAATTACATTAATGTAATTGTCTCTTAACAAGTGTTGGAAGATAAAAGCCCCTATAACCACCACCACCACCCCAGCTAGGTCATGCATCAACCAGAGATGGATTGTTCCCAGTTCGGCCCGGTTCAGCGGAATTCAGGCTTGGGTTTCAGAACTGGCAGCAATCCAGGCCTCCCACAGCCCCAAACCAGTTCCCTTACCACCACTGGGCCGCTGCCATTTTGGTTTTTAGTGATTGCACATGCGCAGATCACTGTAAATTGTTCTGCGCATGCCGACAGCAACCCATCCTGGCATCAATCCCAATTATTTCTGACCCATTGGCAAATCTCAGATAAAGATGCAAACAAATCATTTAAACTCTTCCCATCCACATTTGATACTCAGGCTACAATTGATTAAATGCATCTCTCCAAGACCAGCAATCATAAAACATAAAACACAATCCCATCAAGATAAGGGGATTATCATGGGACTGAATCACAGGACTGAATCCAGTGGTGGGATATGACTGGCACGCCCTGGTACAGGCATACCGCTGCCTGCTGGGACCACCAGGTACCGTTCCGATATGGTGCTCCAGAGGGATCACCCGCCCAGCCATCCTCCTTACCGGTATTTGAGCCAATCAGGGCTTCCACACACGCGCACGGAGCATACGGCGCCTGTGTGATGCTCCTCTGGAGCAGCTGGAGCATCGCAGAGCGTCGCGGGTGGTAAGTATGCATGTGCACACTGCTCACGGGCTGCATGTGTGCATGTATGTGGTGGACACCCGGCCCCATTGCACCGTACTGGTTGCCAGGTCCCTCAAAAATTTTATACCAAAGAAGAGATTTATACATCTAAGGTCTAAGGTCATACAACCCACATGACAAGGGATGGACTTTCCTCTCCCAGACTTCACATGTCCCCAGGGTAGGACCACCTCAATTACTCATATAAGGTACTGCACATTGTCAAATACTGCATGATCAAAGTCCTTTGTTTCTATAAGTACTATCACTCATAGCTTCCTAACCTCACACCCACCTTTGACAGCTGAATTATGTGCTTGATTATATTTGCTACTGAAAAAAAATTAACATATAGTTCAGTTAGATATCCTGTGCTCCTTTACCTGACTGCAGAACAGATCAGAGCAGATTTTTTTTCTTTTAACACAAATATTCCCAATCTCCTCATCTTAATCCAGAATAGCACTGTTTCAGATGTTTGAAACCTCCTGTGCTATGTCTTATGTCTTAGCACAGTGCAGAAATATTGACTGGCTCCCAATCTTAGTCAGAGCCCAGTTCTTATTACTAATAATATTAGCAATTATGTTTAGAAGCCTTGGTTAGAAGCCAACAACTATCTGTTTACCCTTCTTCATCTCTATCATTCTACTCTTCTGATCAGAACCTTCTTTTTGGCTCCAAGTTGTGGGGTCCCCAAGTGCCAGGCTTTGGGGGATCCAATCCCATTATCCTGGAATCAGGACTTTCCTTCTTTTTTGACACTGGAAAGTGTCAATTGCCTTTAAAATGGGGTTTGTTTGTTTGTTTGTTTGTTTGTTTATAGTGTCTTTAAGTCACTGTTGACTCCTGGTGATTATCTGGACCAGGCCCTGCAATATTCTTGGCAAGTGGTTTGCCATTGCCTCTTTCCTAGAGAATGATTGGCTTGGTGCCTAAAATGAGGCTAGAACTCACGGTCTGCCAGTTTCTAACTCAATACCTTTCTTCACCACATCACATTGGCTCTCCAAAAGGAAGATAAGGGATTTTAATTTGAATCATGTATTGTACAAGCTCTTGGCAGTTCCTAAACGTTTTATTTTAAGAAGAAAAATATATGTTTGGTCACATCCCAAGGGGTTTTTCTAAACAAGTTTGATTGTAGTATTTGTTTTTTCTTAGTTTTTAATACTTGTTTACTATTTTGGCTATTGAACTGTGAACTGTTTTTTGATAGAATGCTTTAAAGTGTCTTTCTGATGGTACTATGTGATCATCCTCATCCTCGTCATCTAATTAGCCCTATTGTGTTAACGAAAGTAGAATGACACCATGAGCTGATCAAAGTTAACTCTTTATTGCAGCATTCCTATTTACAAGAATCTCACCAGACTGACTGCATTCTCTTGGGAACCATCAGGCAATGGATTCTGGATGAGGTGAGATCTGTGCTGCTAAGCTCACCCCCCTGTTCATACTCCCCTCCACACACAGACACACACTCTAGTTGGAGATTCCACCACAATAATCAGCCAAAGTTTGGGCATCTGATCTGTAGTTAGCATAAAGAAAAAGGAATGTTTTACTGGCTGTTTGCAAAGGGCAAGTTCTTGTAGAGTCTTTGCATTTTTGCACAATTAATTCTGAACTGCCATTGCCTCATGTCCTCATCTATTTCTGCAATCAAGCAAAATCATATAATACTTGTACAATGGGATCGGAACTGCTTGTCAACAGGCTTCTGGGTCTAGATCAAACCCTGACTTTAATCTAGAAATTCCTTACAGCTAATTCCTAGGTGCCTAGAAAGAACCATGGTGACACAGTGGTTAGAATTCAGAATTGCAGGCTAATTCTGCTGACTGCCAGCAGTTCAATTTTCACTGGTTCAAGGTTGAATCAGCTTTCTATGCTTCTGAGGTCAGTAGAATGAAGACAGATTGTTTGGGACAATATGGTGATTCTATAAACCACTTAGGGAAGGCGGTAAAGCACTGTGAAGCAACATATGTCTAAATGCTATTGCTACCTGCAGAACTACATTACCTGCATAAAAATGTTCCATGAGATGCGTACTCCACAGCACAATCAGACTCCAGTATCAAGAGGTGAAGGAGATAGGAGACCCAGTCTATGTTTTGCCATTGTAACCCATATGCTATGATTATCCTCCTTCTTGAGACCAGATTAGCACTCTCTCTTGGATGTTTCAGAAGTTAGCAACATTGAAAATAATGCTGAAAGCATTTAAAGGTTAAGAAATAGTTGCCATTTGTACCATTGTTTTATAATAGTGTGGTCTGCAATATTGATTTTAAGGTTTTATGTTTTTGAAATGCTATTGACCAGGTCTTGGGAAGAAAGAAGGGAGCAGTGAACTGTTAAGGGAGTAGAAAAGATTGCTGAGGAAGAGGAAAGTGTGAGAAAGAAACCCAAAATAACCTTGTTTTGATTTTGTTTAACATGGAACACTAAGAAATTTTGACAGGCTTTTGAGATTCCTTTACTGTATCATTCTACAATAATAATAATAATAATAATAATAATAATAATAATAATAATAATAATAATAATAATAATAATAATAATAATAAACATGAAAAAATCGCAAGATACAACATGAAAAAATCGCAAGATACAACATGAAAAAATCGCAAGATACCAGGACTTAAAAATCGAAATTCAACGACTATGGCACAAACCAGCAGTGGTAATTCCAGTGGTAATTGGCACACTGGGTGCTATTCCAAAAGCACTGGAATTACATTTAAAACAGTTAAAAATTGACAAAATCACCATCAGTCAAATGCAAAAAGCTGCACTGCTTGGATCTGCACGTATATTACGAAAATACGTTACGACGTCCTAGGCCCCTGGGTGGGGCCCGACTAGTAACCAATGCCAAATCCAGCAAAAAAACTGGCCGCTGTGATACAATTGTACAATAATAATAACAACAACAACAACAACAACAACAACAACAAACTTTCTGGACCCCCATCTGCTTCTGTTTCTTGACTTTGCCAAACCAAAAAGCAGTAACATGTTAACATGGAGGTAAATCACAGGGAATCTATAAAGAAAGTGTCAATAGGTAAGTTAAAATAAATTGCTAAGTTATCATATCAATAGCTGAAAATCTCTGGATGATCACTAGCTGGCAGAAAGTAATTATTTTTATTTATTTTTGATCATTTAGCAATTCTACAGATTTTAGCAGCCCAAAATTGATAGCCCTAAACAAAGTGGATAATTTTCTAATTCAGTTGCAATACATCTGTAGCTGCAGTAAAGACACTCTTTCCATTTGAAACATTGCAGATTTAAAGAAATTGCAGAGAAGGTATTTTTGGGGTGGTAAAAACTCTTAGCTATCCTTTTTGTGTTCTTCTCTCACCTAGCAACTGCCTCGCTGTTTCGTAAACAATCACAAAGTGAAAAGTCATTGCAAAGCTAGTTTCTTTCTCATATATGTGATGTGGAAGAAAGGAGATTTTTCTATTTGCATGGTAGAAGGTAACTGTGTGTCTTGGGATAGTAAATGTGTGGTGGTGAGGGGGAGGGAGAAACCCTGCAGGTTAGCTTCAGAATGATTTACAGAGATTGGGGAGTTAGAAACAGTGCTGGCATAGAAGTGCCAGCAGGGAACCAGTTTCCTATTTCTACCAGTTAGCTGATTAGGCTAATCACTTGGCTAGTGAGAAACCCTCAGGGGTAGCATGTTGACAAGAACTCTCTACTTCTTCCCAGCATCCTGTCCAAACATCCTGGTCTCTCTTTATCAAGAAATCAGCAATTTGCAAACCTTTTCTGGGATTATGTGCATAAACAAGGCAGAAATGATGAGTTAGCTGAAACAGTCTATGTATATAAATGCAGGGAACATAGGGAAGCAGGTTTTCTAGCCACAGTCAGTAACCTATAGATACTTGACTGAGAAATATCCATCCATCCATCCATCTATCCATCTATCCATCCATCCTTCCATGCATCCAGATTTCTGCTTATGTGCAACAAGTTATTTTGCTAATTTTGGTTCTGGTTTAGAAAAACAGATTAACAGAGTTGGAAGGGACCTTATAGGTCTTCTAATCCAACCTCCCCTCCCACTCAAGCAGGAGGCCCTACTCCATTTCTGACAAATGCCAGTCCAATCTCTTCTTGAAAGTATCAAGTGAAGAAGCTCCTACAACTTCCGAGGGCAAGCTTTTCCATTGATTGATGTTCTCACTGTCAGAAAGTTCCTCCTTGTTCCTAGGTTGAATCTTTGGAAAATAGCTTGACCCCCTCCTCTCCATGGCAAGCCCTCAAATATTGCAACACTGCTATCATGTCTCTCCTGGTCCTTCTCTTCACAAAGTCTATGCAAGTTGAATATCTTATCTCATCTGACCCACAGATATATACTGCTCTCCTAGATGGCTGTCACTGGACCCAATTTCTGTTTTCTCCTCCCCAATCACAGAACTGGCCACTCAGAGCTCTGTGATGTCGTAGGAGAGGGGTGGGACTGGCAGTTTAGAACTGTCATTTAACTGGAGAGAAGTTCCCACTTGTATAGAGATGCACTTTCCCCAATAAGTTCAGAGAAGTGACACTTTCAAAGTATGGGTTTCAAAGGAAAATGACATTAAGGTCTTGCCCTTGGTTAATGATCTGAGCAAAAAGCTGACAGTTTTGTATTTACAGGAGGGGAAAAAAGGTAATTCAGTGAGTGCCTGAGCTAGTTAAACTGTTTATGTGAAATTGCCTCCTCTCTACATCCTTAATAGACTTGATTTCACCAGAGGCTAGCATTTACAACTTAGCAGAGTTGGAAAGTGTTATTACCCAGTGTAAAAGTCTAAGTTCAAAAGATTCACCTAAATGGATCAATACACTTGAATTTTAGTAGATCAATGAGATTAGTTTCCTCACATTAAAACTAGTGCGAAATTGCCAAGCACAGCCAAGACTATGTTCCCTTTTTCTAAAACAATGCTGTTGCTTCAAAAAGCCAGAAAAAGCAGAATTATGGAAAACAAATCCAAGCTTTGGATTGGAACCCCCATCTCACCCTAGACAGATCCCATTGACCTGCTTTCCGACATGGAAAGGACAGCATGCAACACACTGGCTCATAAAACTGGATCCAAAAAGTGGATTTAACTGGCAAAGTGGATGTTTTATTTTTCTGAGTGTCAATCTGTATGGCCTTGGGGTTCTCTACAGCTGGTGTTGCTCTGAAAAAGCTTGATGAACCCTGAAGTTAGAAGCAGTGCTCCAATTGCTCCCACCCCCACCCAGAATATAATGGAATAAAGATTAAGTGACATCTCCTATCCAAACTGATCTTCACAGTTTTAAAATTAGAAAAATAAATTAGAGCTCCAGGTTGTTCATCCCTTTATTTATTTGTTCAATTTCTATAGCCGCCCACCTGAATCAACGACTCTGTTTGAGTCTATATGATCATCATATAACATAGTAGATTTCTAAATTATACTATATTATTGAAATTTCCTATCTAAGACATATTAATATAGAATAACCGGATACATTCAGACTGAATTTATGACTGAAAAGGTTTGTATATATGATATACAGTGGTGGGTTGCCAATTTTTTTACTACCGGTTTGTGTACGCTTGTGTGTGAGCTCGTGCGCAATACTTCTGTGTATGCGCAGAAGCATCCGGGCGGGTAGGTGGCCCCCCGCTGCCACTACTACTGGTTTGTCCGATCTGGGCTGAACCGGGAACAACTCACCTCTGATACATACATGCCTACATACATACATACATACATACATACATATATACATACATACATACATACAGTACATATACACACACATACACATACACACACACATACACACATACACACACACATATGTTTGTATATATAAGAGAGTATATGCAACAAAGACAAATTCCTTGTGTGTCCAATCACACTTGGAAAATAAAGAATTCTATTCTATTCTATTGTGGTTGTTGCTGGATCAGGGGTTTAGATCAGCGGTGTCAAACTCAAGGACTGTGGGCTGGATCCAGCCCTCAAGATGCTTGGATCTGGCCCCAAGAGCTGCCCTGAAAAAGCAAAGGACTGGCCCACAGAGCCTCTGCCTCTCAACATCACTCAGGTTGGGGGCACCTGTCCCGAGCTCTGTTTTTGGCTGCGAGGGCTTCTTGAGCTCTGTTTTTGCTGGCAGAACAGTGCAGGAGGCATCACAGCCAAAAACGGAGCCTGGGAGGGGTGCCCCCGACATGAATGTCATTGAGCTGGCCACACCCATCCCGGCCACACCCACCAAGGTCAAACACAATCCTGATGTGGCCCTCAATTAAATAAAGTTTGACACCCCTGATTTAGATCATAACCCGAGAATTATTTTTATGGACTTAGTTTAAACAAGGTGCTTATTTAAAGATGAAAAGTTAAAACTGGAACAAATACTTTGTTCTGCAGTGGAGAACAAAAATTTTCAAGGGTCCTTTTCCCAAAGTATCCTTTTTGATGGACAGGGGCATGGCACTGCTGTTAGATTTTCTAAACTGATTTTATGCTGAATTGTTAATTACACCTGACCCCATGGTCTGAACGCAATTATATTCCATTGACTTTCTGTAACAAGAGAAACCTAAACAAGTGATGTTTCTGTAAGCATAGTGACATTTTCCAGCATCAAGGCTTTTTTTTTCTAATCCTCCGTACTGCATGTCACTTTCTAGCAAACTCAACACAATTGTTTATCACCTGTGGTCAAGAAAAGAACACGGAGTGCTGGGCATACAGAAGGACTTTCCTCTTCAGGTTTTTCCTGATCCAATCTTTTGCAATCCCATCCATCTTCTTAGTAATTGCTGTTGGTTCTCAATAGAGAATCTCTATTTTGCCTCAAGCTTCTTTATTTCCTTGATAATGAAATCTACTTTTCTTCGGTAGAATGCCAAGTTTAAACATCTGGGATTCCTAAGCAAGCCTCTATCCCTATATTTAATCAGTCATGACACTAACTATTAATGACCCCTAGTTACATCTCCCTTCTTCTCTCTTTTTCTCTTCATTTCCTTACACTCCTATTCATGCAGGCAGTCCTCGACTTACAACAAAGCATTTAGTGACCGTTCGGAGTTACAATGGCACTGAAAACAGTGATTTATGATCATTTTTCACACTTATGACCATTGCAGCACCTTCATGGTCACGTGATTTACATGTGGATGCTTGACAACTGACTCACATTTATGACAATTGCATAATTGGTCATGTGATTCCCCTTTTTCAAACTTGTGACAAGTAATGGGAAAACCAGATTAACAAATGTGGTGAGAAAAGCTGTAAAATGGAACAAAACTCACTTAACAAATTTCTCACTTACCAACATAAATTTTCGGCTCAATTGTGGTCATAGGTCAAGGACTACCTGTAAGATTATTTCTTCCAGTGCTATTGCAGCACTGCCCTGATCGCTTTCCTCCCCGTCATGCTTGTGCTATTGTTCCTACTACTGATGCTTATCCTATTTTCTGAGAGAAGAGAGGTTAATTGGAGCCATACGGTTGCAATGAATATGCTCAATATATGCTCAAATATTCCACAGGAGCTTGGGGAAGAGGGGCAGTATCCTGAAATGGTAGTGAAAGACATGCTCCTTCAGGACTTTTCTTTAAAAAACAAACTCATACAGAAACCCAAGCAATTTTTCTTTGGAGTTCTTGGCACTCTCTGATTTTGTTGTTTGCTTACAGAAATTTCATTACCCAACTAGGTATCATGTTCAGTGCAAAGGAGTGTAGGGTTTGCTACCTGCTTATATATTGTGTCTTACCCTGCCAGTTTTTTTGGTGGGGGACGTTCTTCATAGTTGGTTGCTTGATTAGAATATTATTTCTTGCCTGATTGTTTGCCTGTTATTGATTCCTGCTTATCTGAGTGCTTATCTTTATGTTTCCTTCCTAAAAAAATTTCAAGTGATTTTTTTTTTAATCACACAATACAGATAGACTCAACCACAGTTTCAACTGGGATACTATTAGCATCTTAGTCCAAATTATATCCAAAATGCTAGGGAATGCCTGGAAGCTTAGCATTCAGATAAATTAGCCGTCAATAGACACATAGAGGTAAACCACATTTATAAACCACTGAAAATAAAAATAAAAATGGGTTGTATATGCTAAACAGTCAGATATTAGGACTGGTTGAGTACTAGCTTCTATATAACATGCACAAAATTCTACATTTTGGATAGCAAATGCAGATTTTTCAACAGACTATACCCATGATGACTAACCTATGGCACACGTGCCATGGGTGGCAAACAAAACCATATCTGAGGGCACGCAGATCTTTGCCCTAGGTCAGCTGCAGTGCCAGTTAGCTGATTTTTGGCCTTTGAAGCCTGGGGAGGGTGAAAACATGCCTACTGGAAGTTCTGAAACAGGCTGTTTCCGGCTTCTGGAGGCCCTCTGAAGGGCTGGGGGAGGTCATTTTCACCCTCCCCAGGCTTCAGGAGGATGGGGGAGGGGGTGTACACACATGCGGGGGGTGAGGCAGCAGGAGGGTCATGCATGCATGCACAGGGGACGGAGCATCAGGTGGGTTGTGCACGCATATGCAGAGGGGCATGTGGGGGATTAAATTATGGGTGTGGGCACAAACCCTTTGGCACACATGCGCACACTTTCAGCATCCAAGCCATTAAAGGTTAGACATTACTGGGCTATACAAAAAAATAAAAACCAAAAAATATATATTAGGTTGACTGAGACTGAAACACCTTAGACTGAATTGTTCCTTACTCTGAAAAGACAGTGTTGTAGGCATACTCACCTCCTTTACCTAATGTTATTGGGCCTCTTCTCTCTCTGGTGGCTCCCAATTCTTTCCTGCCTGCATTCACCATTCCCCAGAGATTGCAATTCATTGCTACCATTCCTGCAGTCCTTCCAAGCCACTCATTTCTTCATTACAGTTGGGTAATAAACATGGTGGAGACATCAGTTGGATCAGCAAGACCAGATCAGATTGCCATGAATTTGATCGAGCAGCAGTTATCATAGCACATTATTTGATGATAAATGAATATTAAAAAAAGAAGAAATGATGGAATGTGAAAAGATCTTCAGTTCTAAAATGGATGATCTTACTAAGGGAGATAATAATGCAATCAATGAGCTTCTGAGCATGCTGATTTTGATGGTATTTCACTACTACCATCAGAGGAGGAGAAGGAGGAGGAGGAGGAGGAGGAGGAGGAGGAGGAGGAGGAGGAGGAGGAGGAGGAGGAGGAGGAGGAGGAGGAAAATAGCAACAGTGGATACAGTGAATAAAATAAAGAAGAAACTATAAAGGATACATCACATCAAACTTCCAGTGATGAACTGGTTTCATCCTCTATAGATTAATACGCATTTAAAAGATGCATTGTCCTACATAAATTAGCACCGTGTGAGTTCGGCATAGAATGAATTATTTTTTTGCATAGCTGCCTTATAGAAAACACAAACATATTGGCTTAGCAGCATAGCAAATGTTCTTCCTTTTGATTCTGGCTTAGCTTCAAGGCATCCATAAGGATTTCAGATATGTCTTCCATTGTTATTTTGCTTGAAATCTTTCAATGTTTCCCACCCTTCAAAATTTGTTCTTAGTTTATTTCTGGTCATATCTCATGAGACTAGGATTTTTTTCTTATTATATCTATGTATGTATTTACATTATACCACTGTATTATGCCACTATCAAAGTCTCATGGAAGTTTACAATAAACAAAGTGATCAAAATTAAAACCATCAATTTTAAAAGCAATGAACATGTTCATTGGGTTTACATCCTACTTTTGATCTCTTTAATTTTGACCTCTATAGCAGCAACCCTATGAGGTAGTCTGGATTGAAAAAGAGTGGTTATCCCAAAGTCAACTTTGGTTGAAGGTAGACCTGAACCTCAGCTGTCCAAGTCCTAATCTGACATCTAAACTGCTTTACCATAGTTGTCTTTATAATCACACATTCAATCATTCAATGTCTATTTTGGGAAATGCATTTTTACATGACTTCATACCTGCTATATGATCTTAGGAAAAGATATACCACCTTTAAAGACAACTCTCAAATGAGTATTCCCACATTAGATAAGCTACCTTTTAAACTGAATCCAAAACATTGCATAGCCCTATTATTTAGAACATTTTGAAAAGCCAATGAAGATATTGGGACTCCTCAACTCAATAAGGAGAGAATTCAAATATCCAAGAGCAACTTGCTCCAGATCACCGTGAGTCGAGGAGAACTTTCCCATTTTATCTTAGTTTAATCACATAGGGCTTTAAAAGTAAAAACTAGCCTAGTTTGTATTTCATTCAAAAACTAATTGGTTAGCACTGCAGTGCTTTTATATCAGAGAAAATCTATCATTGAGAGTTGACAACAATCTGAAGGCACATAATCAATTAATCAATTTGGGTTCTTTTAGATTTTACTTGTCTGCTGAGTTCTGTCCTATCTGAAGTTTTGAGGCAAGACACAAAGATCAGAATTAAAGAATATATATTTGAGAGTTATCTTACAGGTCATCTGGTCCATCCACCTGTTCAATGTAGGAAGCCACCCCTGACAGATGGCCGTCTACCCCTGCTAAAAACTTGATAATGTCTAATGTATCCACATAATAATTTCTCCTGCAGTAAACAAGGCTATAAGCATGAGGTGAACTGATCAGTTATTCATACCACAGTTCTTTCTCCAGTTTGTGCCTTTCCTCAAGTCTTTGCTCTAGGATATCTTTAATAAGGGGATAAAAAGATTTCAAATCCTCAATAAAGATTTAAGACAGAGTAGCACAATCCATAAAAGTATGGGAAATACTAAAGCACTTTTCCAAGTCTGATAGAAAGGTCACACAGAGCTTATATAAAAAAAGACAATACTAGCATGAAGCAATTCTATTTCTAGATCCTCCAAGATTGGAATGAGACAACTCACCATTGCCAACTCACCAGAGGTAGGTTTAGGTGGGTGGTCCGGCAGGCATGGACCAGTGCCAGAAATCCAGTGTAAATTTGCGTACCGGGGCCTCTGGAGGCCCAGTACCAGAATAGTACCTCCCTTGGCCTGCCCCCCCGCTCGTTCTCCCCACCCCACCCAGTCGCTGCTCTCTCACTCTCTTGAAGTTTTAGAAAAATTCTCATTGAAATAGAAAGTTTAAAAGAAGTTAGTTAATTTCCATTTATAAAGGTTATGTGGCGGCACTGCACAGACTGCTGACCGACCCAGCGCCTGGCCAAAATGGGGTGGCAGGGATGTCCTGGAGCATCTCCCAGCCGAGAAGAGGTGCCAGGAGAAAGCGGGGCTGCCAAAAGTCCAACTGCAACCAGCAATGGACCATGAAAAAGCGGCCACCCAATAGAACTGGGAGCATCCCCACTCCCCAGGTTGGTGGGCTGGCATGGTGATTGTGTTGGCCTGGAGGTGGTGGGGAGGCAGGGGTCGAGGCTGCCCTGGGCACCTGCAATGGGCGGCAACTTGCCACCCGTAGCTCTTTGAGGAAGAAGGCAGGGAAGCGAGCCCGGGCATCATCTCTGCCTCCTTCCTTGAGAACTGGTTTTGGGGCAGCCAGCCTCTCCTGCCACTGTGCCCTTTGCTCACCTTCCACCCAGAGGCTCTGCTGGCAGGGTGCCTCCCATTTTGCCTCCCACATGACTGGGTGCAGCAGGAACATATAGCGAAGATGCATCCATGTCTACTATTACTATCACCAGCAGCAGCAACAGCGGGGTAGCAACAGCGGTGGTGGCTGGTCTCTGCTTCAGTGGGCATGGCTGCTGTCTTCCCCCTGTGGCTTGCAGCCTGGCTGGAAATAAGTGCTGCTGAAGTGGCACTTCGCTTGCTGCAACTCGGACACTGGAAAGGTGGGAGTAGCACTCTCTGGGTTTGGGGAAAGGTAGCTGGGGCCAGGCTGCTGCAGCCAATCCTCCACTGACCTCTAAAGAAGAGAAGGAGGCAGATGATTTGCTTGTACGATCAATTATCCGTTGCACCAGTTGCTGCTGGTGGTGATAGTAATAGTAGACATGGATGCATCTTTGCTGTATGTTCTGCTGCACCCAGTCTCGTGGGAGGTGAAATGGGAGGCGCCCCAACGGCAGAGCCTCCAGATGGAAAGCGAGTGAAGGGCACAGTGGCAAAAGAGGCTGGCTGTCCCCAAAGCCAGCTCTCAAGGAAGGAGGGAGAGATGAGGCCCACAGGCTCGCTTCCCTGCCTCCTTCCTCTGAGAGCTGCAGGTGGCAGGAAAAACAAGGCTTCTTTGCCAGCCCCCCAACTGGCAAAACAGAAGGTATGCGTGTGAGAGAGAGCGGGGGGGGGGAGAAGAGAGAGAGAGAGAAAGAGAAAAAGTAAGAGAGAAAGAAAGGAAGGAAAGGAGAGAAAGTGGGAGAGAAGAGAGAGGGACAAAGAAAGAGAAAGAGAGTGAAAGAAAAAAGAGAAAGAAGGAAAGAGAAAGAAAGAAAGTTGGAGAGAGAGACACAAGAAAAAAGAAGGAAGGAAGAAAGGAAGAAAGAAAAAAGAAAGAGGAAGAGAGAGACACAAGAAAGGAAGGAAGGAAGAAAAAGAAAGGAAAGAAAGAAAGAAAGAAAGAGGGGGAGAGAGATAAAAAGAAGGAAGAAAGGAAGGAAGGAAGGAAGGAAGGAAGGAAGGAAGGAAGGAAGGAAGGAAGGAAAAGAAAGGGAACTTATGATCACTTCAGCCCAAAATTTTGCTTGCTGAGCAAGAGTGTTGTTAAATGAGTTTCACCACATTTTACAAGTTGGCGACTCCCACCCAGTCACATAACCGCCAAGCCATGCCCACAAAAGAGGCCACACCTACAGAATAGGTTCTAAAAATTTTTGTAATCCACCACTGCAACTCACCATGGTCAACTTGTCAAAGCCAATTCACCATGGCCAAATTTCCATGGTCAACACTGTGGGACAACTGGCTGTGAAACAATTCAACAACACAATTTAATTATTTTTAAAAAATTAAAAAATATATTTTAATTTTTGTCATTCAAATTTAATTTTGTCCCTTTCTTGGCATTCTTTTTTAATAACTCTATTCTACTAGAAAGAGGGGGACATAACTAAGGCAGAATATCAGCAAATAGCCCAAGCCTGTAAAGATGAAATGAGGAAAGCTAAGGCTCACAATGAAGGAAGGCTTGCAACAAAAATAAAATATAACAACAACAAAAAAAGCTTCTTCCAACATGTTAAAAACAAGAAAAAGGTTAAGGAACCAATTGGTCCATTGCTGGGAGAAAGCAACAAGAAGTTGACAAGCAACAGGGAGAAAGCAGAACTATTTAACTCATTTTTTGCATCTGTGTTTACATAAAGGGAAAAAACAGTCCAACCTACCAAAAACAGCACCACAAAAATCAGATTAGGAACACAAGTTGAAATAGGGAAGAAAATTGGAAGTGACCACCTGTCTACCCTAGACAAGTTCAAATCACCAAGCTCGGATGGATTACACCCCAGGGTTCTGAAAGAACTGGCAGACAAGATATCAGAACCACTAAACTATATCTTTCAGAGATCCTGGAGTACTGGGGAACTGCCAGAGGACTGGAAATGAGCTTATGTGGTTCCCACCTTCAAAAAAGGGGAAAAATGGATCCAGTAAACTACAAACCTATCAGTCTGTCCTCAATACCAGGAAAGATTCTGGAAAAGATAATCAAGCAATGAATTAGCAAACATCTTGAAGTAAACAAAGTAATAGTCAAAAGCCAACATGGGTTTGTCAAAAACAGATTATGCCAAACTAATCTTATTGCATTCTTTGACAAAGTGACAAAATTAGTGGACCAGAGGAATGCTTTCGATATAGTTTACTTGGACTTCAGTAAGACATTTCAGAAGGTAGACCATAACCTACTACTAGATAAAGTAGAAGAATGTGGGTTGGACCACCAGATGGATTCGTATCTGGCTGACCAATCGCTCTCAATGTGTAGTCCTTAATGGAACTGCAACTGAATGGAGGAAAGTATGCAGTGGAGTACCCCAAGGCTCTGTTTTAGGCCCAGTATTCTTCAACATCTTCACCAATGATTTGGATGAGAGGATAAATGGGGAACTCATCAAATTTGCAGATAACACCAAGATGGCAGGAATAGCCAACACTCCAGAAGATAGACTTAAGATATAGAAGGATTTTGACAAACGTGAACATTGGGCACTACCTAACAAAATGAAATTCAATGGTGAAAAAAAGTAAGGTTCTACATTTAGGCAAGAAAAACAAAATGCAAAATGTGGTACCTTGCTCAATAGAAGTAACTGTGAGAGGGATCTTGGAATCCTAGTGGACAACCATTTAAATATGACCCAGCAGTGTGCAGCAGCTGCCAAAAAAGCCAGCAAAGTTCTAGGTTGCATAAAAAGAGGGATAGAATCAAGATCACGTGAAGTGTTAATACCACTTTATAATGCCTTGGTCAGGCCACACTTGGAATAATGCATTCAGTTTTGGTCGCCACGATGTAAAAAAGATGTAGAGACTCTAGAAAGAGTGCAGAGAAGAGCAACAAAGATGATTAGGGGACTGGAGACTAAAACATATAAAAAACGGTTGCAGAAACTAGGTATGTCTAGTTTAATAGAAAGAAGAACTAGGGGAGACATGATAGCAATGTAGCAATATCTCAGGGTTTGCCACAAAGAAGGGGGAGTCAAACTATTCTACAAAGCACCTGAGGGCAGAACAAAAGCAATGGGTGGAAACTAATCAAGGAGAGAAGCAACTCAGAACTGAGGAGAAATTTCCTGACAGTTAGAACAATTAATCATGGGAACGGCTTGCCTCCAGAAGTTGTGAATTCCCCAACACTGGAAGCCTTTAAGAAGATGTTAGATAGCCATTTGTCTGAAATGGTATAGGGTTTCCTGCCTAGGCAAGGGGCTGGACTAGAAGAGCTCCAAGGTCCCTTCCAACTCTGCTATTGTATTGTATTGTATTGTACTATTTATTCGACATTACTGTAATTCTTGTCTTGAGGCAAGTTGTCCCACAGTGAATTGGCTGCAGCAAGTTGACTATGGTGAGTTGTAGTGCCCTCCAAGATAACCTCTATGTTCCCAATATACTATCTGATGGAAATGAGGTAACCTATATCCTATGTTAACTTTTGGTTTTACATAGTAGATAAGGAAAAATAGGAAAAAAACGTTTCTGCAAAAAGGAAGTTCTCAACGCTATATGGTAACCAGACCAGGAGTACAGAAATCCAACTGGGAGCAAAGAATTAACTGTAACTCTTTGCTGTTAAGTAGTGGTCATTTGGGTTATAGCAACCTAGAACTGGTTGCCATTATTATCTGATTTCTGAAGTGTTTGTAAGCAAGCCTGAACTTGAACTGTCAGAAGGAGATGCCTCTAGAATGTCCCAGGTTTGCTCTCCATTTTAAAAGAATATGATGAATGATGAGCAATTAGTCTTTCTGAGACATTGAAGAGTCTAGGAGTTCAATAATTATACAGTATATCCCCAATAAAGATTTTATTTAGAAAAATTACATAACCACTGATGAGCTGACATCCAATACGCTGGAGTGCATTACAGTGCTTGGGCTTCTATGACATGGAGATATCCAGCCAATAACGATGATTTGTTCACAGTTACTCAGAACAAGAGCAAAGCTTGAGGAAATGCCTATTTGAAAATGCTAGGGATTTGTTATTTTAAATATGTCGGCGGAATAATCTCTAAATTTCAAGTAACACAATTTAGACCAGACTACCAGAAGAAGAGTCCTCTGAGGTCACTAAAGCTTTGATTTTCCAGTTAGCTTATTTTATAGCTAGTGCTTTAGAAGACATCAAGCCCATAATGAGACAGATCAATCAGTTTGTTTTTATTAGTCTACAGTGTACAATGTAGCCGACAATGATATTCATTGAATCTGATTGTTTGGGAATTTGCATTATACACCGTGTTACTTTTAACCTTGAAACTTCAGCCTGAAAAGCTGCTGGTTTGAAATTTATAGTTGAATTATATAGCTGTGTTAGAAATTGAAAATTTAAGTAGGGAGTTGCATTTTTTGCCCTTGGGTGCAGTACAACTGCTGGGATTATTTTAAAGCATCTGACTGATGCCCATGAATATTTCTGAAATTTTCATGTTTTATTAAAAGACCTTGACATGTTACAACACCGGCTTAAATCAGGCATAAATGAACATATTGAGCCGTTCTATTGTAGCTGATGAACTGTGTGAATGTCTTTTTATTTATGAGTTATATTGTTTTTCCTGTGCTTCAAAGAATGGCAAGTTGTTCCCTAAGATCAGAGAGCCACAACTAATAACCTCTCCCTGATGTATATTCACTTTATTGTCCTCCATCTGTTTGCAAAGCAGATAAACAAAAATTTGCAATTTACTACACTAGTTAAAGATGGCAGATTTGGGGGACCTTCTGACCACTTTCCTTAGACAATGTCTTTAGTCTAATTTGGTCTGATTTGATTGTTTTCTTTTCTTTTTGTCTGGAAAGAAAACTTCTCTTTTGATTGTGGTACTGAAACTTTTTAAATTAGATTTTTGTTACTGCTGGTGGGGGCAATAGTGATGGAATTCTAGCTTGTATCTACTCCCCTTCTCCCAAAATGTCCTGAATAGACTATCTTTCCACAACATCCCTGATGATAGTGGAGAATAACAGCTCAACCTATTTAGCTGCAACCTAAATTTGTTTTATAAAATCCTTCTCTTCAATATCACTCTCTAGGTTTGCCATGACCATCTCCCCCAAAATCTAACTACCTCCAACTAGATTTCAAATTACATGTGATCTTTCTTTTCCATTCTAAATTTGTCTTTCATTTATTCCTTGTTTGCTCATTAAGGATACACAAAGATATTATAGAATTTGAAAAGATTGAGAAGACAAATATACTTAGTGAAAATGTTGAATAGGGAGAAGAAAGGGAGCAATTTATTTCTTTTGAGAGAGGAACACTGTATTTTCATTCTCTTGACTGATATAATACCCAACGTTTTAGGAGAAAAAAGTGATCATTCAATTCATCCCTCTGTTAATTCTTTCTGATATAATTGTAGCCTAATAATACACTCTGATCATATTCAGAATTATTCCTCTACTGATGAGTATTTCATAAATGAATTGAAACCCTTTCTCTATGGATATCCCACTGCTACCACATTTTCAGCTCTTTGCTTGTTATAACAACCTTGCTAGACTGATATTCAATTCTTGAATACACCTCATCTGTTTGGAATCCACACTATATATCAGACATTAATACAATTGAACGGGTCCAGAGGTATTTCACGAGAAGAGTACTCTATTCCTCTGCTCACAATAGAATTCCTTACACCACCAGGCTTGAAATTTTGGGTTTGGACAACCTGGAGCTATGCCGGCTGTGGTTTAACCTAAGCATAGTACACAAAATTATCAGCTACAATGTCCTACCTGTCAATGACTACTTCAGCTTCAACCTCAATAATATTTGGGCAAACAATAGATACAAACTCAAGGTAAACTGCTACAAACTTGATTGCTGAAAATACGACTTCAGCAACAGAGTGGTCAATGCCTGGAATGCTCTACCTGACTCTGTTGTTACATCCTCTAATCCCCAAAGCTTCAACCTTAAATTGTCTACCATGGACCTCACCCCATTCCTAAAAGATCTGTAAAGGAGGTGTGCATAAGTGCACCAGCATCCCTCCCATACTTGTTCTACTGTCCCCATTTATTTAAATAAATAAACATAAAATAAACATTCAACATTTGTACTAATTTCCTTGTCCATGTCCATGTTTATACTTACACCTGTTATCTTGTACATGTTTAACAAACTAAATAAACAAATAAAAATAAATAAATAAATGTCAGGGGAATCACACAGAATGCTGGGAACTGATTTCTATATGTGCCCTATCCATTGTGCCACATCTGGTGAATCTCCTTTAGCATATGTACTCCACAATTAGTAGGACAGCCTATATCACAGCCAAGATAGCTGCATCTGTAGCTCTCTCTCCTTTGAGACGTCCACGAGCCAAAATCAGTTGGCAATGCCCGGAAGTAGCAAAGGGAGTAGCAGAAATGCATTCCAAATTGCACTGAAACCTTCCAGGCGCACACATTCATTGTGTGCAGCTTCTGTTTTGGCCAGTGTCATATGCTATAGTATAATAAACATGATAGGTAGTGAGGGATTGATTGGAAGATTATAGTGATGCCCGCTATTAGGTTGCCTTCCTTGCACAATCATGTCTAGCCAAGCAGTTTCCAGCTGCCAGGGAGGAATAAAGCAGAATCCTAACCCTCTGTGGCAGTGTCTAGATGGCATTGCTTTTTAGCAGGCACAATAGAGAACCGTTTTTTAAAACTGTTGCGTCTGGTGCAGCTCCCCTAGACAGGCATAGGCATATAGCATGGAAAATCTAAAACCTGCTGGAGTAGAGCTAAGAGCTGTTATCCAAGCTGTCGTATCTGTGTTACAGTGTGTAAAGATATTTCCAGACAAGAAAATTGCAGAAGGGTTTTGGCTAGTTAAAATGAAGCCTCTCTCTTTCCCAATGGCCAATCCCCAGATGCAGTTTCAGTCACAGATGGTACATTTTATAGCCTATTCACTCCCTCACCTTCATCCTGATGATTTCCTTATCTATACCTTTACAACTTTCTTGTGGCAAAGAACAACAATAAAATTAAATCCTTGTTTCTCTCATACCTTAAATATTCAATTCAAAGGATATAAAGTGCCCTATTGTGATTGCACACCCTTTATTCTGCTCTATTCTCACATTGAGCTCTAGTAAATATATGCAGGGCTGAAGCCAAGATAGGATATATCAGGATTGCATAAATCTTGCAGTGTTTACAGATTGTTATTGCAAAGGATACTTAACACAAATACATTTTTAAAATAGTTTCATTGATATCTATGGTTAAATTTCCACAAGTTTCAAATCTGATTCATTTCTTCCTTCATATTAAGGATGATTTAAGGAGATCAGATAAGCAGGCTTAATTTAGAGCTAAGCTTGAGCTCCTCTGATTGAAAAATAAAGGAATTTTCTAACACTTGCAGCTAGGCATACTGAAGTGTGAAAGCAATAACCCAGACTCCCATAGTTAAAACCAGATGTTTCTGTCTCAGTTATCATTACTTTATATAAATTATTATAGCTTTCAAGTTGGTGTAAATATTTTCTAGTATCAATTCTAGTCTCCCTTCCCCCTCCGTGCTTTGTTTTCTTTCTTCTTTTCTGGGTGCAAAGAGAAGGAGACAAAGCATTACGAAGCACATAAATAAAATGATTCCTCAAATTTTAAAGGCAAGAAAACACTTAAGATTAAAAATATGTTAAAAAAAGACAATGAGAAAAATGTTTCATTTCATACTTCATTTAACATGCCTGTTGCACGTTAAGCTTTAACCAAGCTTTATTGAAAACACAGGAAGGAGTTAATATGAATTACCAGGTATCAAAGTTATTTTACTGTACCAGTCCTTCTACCTATTGCTAACTGTACTATTCAGTTATATATTAAGTTGGTATTTGATAATTCGCCATACATACAGGTGAAACTCGAAAAATTAGAATATCGTGCAAAAGTTCATTTATTTCAGTAATGCAACTTAAAAGGTGAAACTAATATATGAGATAGACTCATTACATGCAAAGCAGGATAGTTCAAACCGTGATTTGTCATAATTGTGATGATTATGGCTTACAGCTCATGAAAACCCCAAATACATAATCTCAGAAAATTAGAATATTACATGCAATCAATAAAACAAGGATTGTACATATACTTTTCAGACTGCTGAAAAGTATAAGCATGCATATGTACTCAGTACTTGGTTTGGGCTCCTTTTGCAGCAATTACTGCCTCAATCCAGTGTGGCATGGAAGCTATCAGCACTGCTGAGGTGTTATGCAAGACCAGGATGCGTCAATAGCGGCCTTCAGTTCTTCTGCATTGTTTGGTTTCATGTCTCTCATCTTTCTCTTGGCAATGCCCCATTGATTCCTCTATGG
Organism: Thamnophis sirtalis; assembly: GCF_051295495.1. Taxonomy (NCBI): domain Eukaryota; kingdom Metazoa; phylum Chordata; class Lepidosauria; order Squamata; family Natricidae; genus Thamnophis; species Thamnophis sirtalis. The sequence continues at coordinate 120,913,549 of NW_028261381.1, forward strand.
GATTCAGGTCAGGCAACTTTGCTGGCCAATCAAGCACAGTAATCCCACAGTCATTGAGCCACGTTTTGGTGCTTTTGGCAGTGTGGTCAGGTACAAAGTCCTGTTGGAAAATGAAGTCAGCATCCCCATAAAGCTCATCTGCGGAAGGAAGCATGAAGTTCTCCAAAATCTCCTGGTAGACGGCTGCATTGACCCTGGACTTAATGAAGCATAGTGAACCAACACCAGCAGATGACATGGCTCCCTAAATCAACACACACTGTGGAAACTTTACACTGGACTTCAAACATCTTGCAGTGTGTGCCTCTCCATTCTTCCTCCATACTCTGGGTCCTTGGTTTCCAAATGAGATGCAAAAGTTGCTCTCATCAGAAAAGAGGACTTTGGACCACTGAGCAACAGACCAGGTCTGTTTTTCTTTAGCTCAGTTAAAACGCTTCTGACATTGTTTGTTGTTCAGGAACGGCTTGACAAGAGGAATACAACATTTGAAGCCCATGTCCAGGATCCGTCTGTGTGTGGTGGCTGTTGATGCACTGACTCCAGCCTCAGTCCACTCCTTGTGAAAGTCCCCAACACTTTTGAATGGCCTTTTCCTGACAATCCTCTCCAGGCTGCGATCATCCCTGCTGCTTGTGCACCTTTTTCTTCCACACTTTTCCCTTCCATATAACTTTCTATTAATGTGCTTTGATACAGCACTTTGGGAACATCCAACTTCTTTTGCATTTACCATTTGAGGCTTTCCCTCCTTATGGAGGTGTCAATGATGGTTTTCTGCACAACTGTCAGGTCAGCAGTCTTTCCCATGATTGTGATTCCTACTGAACCAGACTGAGAGACCATTTAAAGGCTCAGGAACCATTTACAGGTGTTATGGCTTAATTAGCTGAATAGAGTGAGACACTTTGAGCCTAGAATATTGCACCTTTTCACAATATTCTAATTTTCTGAGATTGTGGATTTGGGGTTTTCATGAGCTGTAAGCCATAATCATCGCAATTATGACAAATCACAGCTTAACTATCTTGCTTTGCATTTAATGACTATATCTCATATATTAGTTTCACCTTTTAAGTTGCATTACTGAAATAAATGAACTTTTGCACGATATTCTAATTTTTTGAGTTTCACCTGTATATGTTCTGTATGTCAGATGAAAAATTTTGGAGACTCAGGACAGTAGTTATATTATAAGATATACAGTGGTACTTTGGTACTCAGCTGCTTTGAAACTCATCATATTTGGCACTCAATGCATTTTGACATGAATATTTTGTCCTGGTACTCATCATTTGTTTGGTACTCAACATACAAGCTAAAATGTATTAGTGTTAGCTACCTTGTGATTCACTACATTAATCCTTAAGGAAAAATTTTTTTGGTACACATCATTTTTAGTACTCATAACATCTTCAGGGACCAATTAACATTGAATACCAAGGTACCTCAGTATTATCATATATTATGATAATAATAATAGAAAATAGTTTATTATTAAGCTAAAAATTTGAGGAACTGCTAGATATAGAAACAATATCATGGAGGTCTTCCAATGTATTTCTCCATTGACTGAATTAAAGAATAACATTTTATAACTCCTTGTACCTGTTCCTTTTCATTTTTTGTAACTAGATTACTTCACTTGATATTGCTTTCCTGAATTTTGATCCAAAAGCATATGTTTTGGAACAATATTATGTCATTTTATGAACTATTATCCTTGCAATCAGGATTAATGTGAAACCAAACATTTTCTGTTTTGTCAAACATTCAGCGAATTAATTTCTGCAAGTGGGTTAATTATAGAAAAAAATATTTGAATGTCAAAATCACAGTGAACAGCTGTTCCAGGGACTTTAGGAGATTACTCTAGATGTAAACTTCTTGATATTTAAGCATCACTTAATTTATGACAGACACATACTAAACCTCAGATTACTGAGATTGACCACAAAATATGTCAGCACATAGGGAAAAGTTAGGAAGGAGTGGAGATTTACTAATTGAAATACAGATTGTGTTGTTTTGTTTCATATGTTTAAGGTGTGGATCAAATATTAACAAAAGTTGTGCAAACAACCCATTTCTAACCTTAAATACACTAGTATTTTGTTAAACTACATTGTTATGAAATGTGGACAAGCATGATTCCAGAAATAGTAATTAATGACAGAAAAATTCAATGTCTCATTTACCTATTATTGATTAATGTTTCCTGGTTTACTAGGGGGAAAATGAAGTATTTTTTAAGAATAAATTCTGATAGTCCTTTAAAGACAGGATAAACTCTGAAAGAAAAAACACCTACTCCATCTAAAGGATAGACCTCAATTATTAAAAGATATATTAACTGACAAAATATTGTAAAATAGAAGCGCTGATGAAAATTTTAAATCAAATATTTCCCCCAGCTTTTATTTAATATGAAAATATCTTCCAAGGGAGTACTATCTGGCCCTACCTTTAACTTCTGTTTTCTGTTAAATAAACTTGTTTTAGAAAACTGAAAACATCAAGCTTCATATTATGAAGCACACCATAACACCACTTAACTGGATTTGTAATAAAAAGAATAGCAAAAAAAAAAATAACCCTATCCCACAGAGCATAAAACAACTGACAATAGTTGTTGGACATATTATTTATAATTTAGTTATACCTCATTTCCATAGCAAATATGTTGCAAAGACTCATGACAACAATGTAAGTTGGCTTTTCAAATTTAATTAAAAGAAGCAGATCCATTGATCTTAGAAGAGAAACAAAGCAGAGTTTTTAATATAATGGGAAAGTCAATCCATTCTACCTACATTAGCCAATAACATTTACCGATATTGTAGCCTGCAAGCATGGGAATATATTACAATGCATGAGTATTATAGATGTTTTGCATAAAACAATACATGGCCAATCAACTGATAACTGGGCTTCATATCCCATACTCTGATTTTTTTCCTTTCATTAAGGAAGACCTTTCAAAGGTCTTACTGTGAATCTGACTTTTTTTCCTCCAGAATCTCTGATGCCATTTCTTATGAAAGATTTCTTTTTATAATTCTTAAATCTTGCAGAGCTCCATATGTCCCATTAGCCTAACTGCAGACTTTTGAAAACACACACACACACACACACACACACACACACAGACTTCCAAATTTACTCATTTTACTACAGATCCCTACTGTTTCTAGATTACATTAGTTGACCTCAAAAGCCTTTCCCCTGGTTTATGTACAGTGTTATAGCTACCATCATCAATCACCAAACGGCGTAAAAATCCAGCATTCACTGGAGAGGGAATACATGATTTCTTTAGCCCAGTAGGAACAAACTTTCAGATCGATTTCATGATAATTGAGTTTTAAAAGCACAATGTAATTTAATGGGATTTTTTAAAGCTGCCTTTACTGGAATTTCCTATTTGTTAGGTCTAAGGTTAGAGACTTGACTAATAGACATTGATGATGATAAATCAGCATAGCACAATTAATTTTCACAAAGTTGCTTTGGATTGAGCTTCTCAGCTCCCAGCCAATGAGGTTGTAGGAACTAAATCCTTCAGCACGTCAGAAGATTTATACCAAAATAATTGAAAAGCTCTTGCTTCTGATTGTTGAAAGGTTGTCCAGAAAGGAAAACTCATTTTACTACAAGTTGTGGAGGTGCATGCAAGTATTTCATTCTTAATTTGGCAGGCTAGAAGGCAGCTGCAATACCAGCAGGAGCCTGCCCAGAATGTGGCTGCCACTGTCAGAAACATTCTAGGAAAAATTGTAGTGGCACGGCTGGTACAGAGGTTGCCTAGGCAACAGACAGGTAAATTCATTCTTGCCCTTTATCATGGATCATAACTGGACCCATCAGGAAGTATCTCCTTATGTATCAGGTGTCATGCCTCAAATAGCGATCAGTGGCAGCTAGTTTTTGATGGGGAACTAGAGGAATGTGGCACCCAACAAGGCTAATACTTTTTATTTGGCCCAATTTATGCAGCTTGTATATAACTACCACATTTAGACCTCAAACCCCAAGTCACCCACCCTCATTGTTTCCAGGAATACAACTAATTTTAACATTTGATTATTATTAAATCAAAGTGAAAAACTGTTGTTTTTGGAAAGTGACATCATAGCTATAAGAGCCGAGGTGGCGCAGTGGTTAAATGCAGCACTGCAGGCTATTTCAGCTAACTGCAGTTCTGCAGTTCAGCTATTCAAATCTCACCGGCTCAGGGTTGACTCAGCCTTCCATCCTTCCGAGGTGGGTAAAATGAGGACCCGGATTGTTGTTGGGGGCAATATGCTGACTCTGTAAACTGCTTAGAGAGGGCTGAAAGCCCTATGAAGCGGTATATAAGTCTAACTGCTATTGCTATTGCTATAAATGGTGAAAGAGCAGGGGTGTCAAACTCATGAAAACATCTTGTCATCCTGTGATGTATCACAACTTTTTTTCTCTTTGCTAAACTGGAGGTCGGTGTGTCCAGCATGTGACACATCCAGCCCGCAATCTGCTAGTTTGACACCCCTGCAATAGAGCAACTTAACATCTTTCCTTACTTAAGAGTAGTTTTCTCTGAGTCTATACTTTGATTCTCTCATCATCAAAGGAACTCATTTAGAGCAAGGGCATGAGTGAATGTAATGCTTAAATTATTTTTTTTTTAAAAAAAGAAAACACCAATGTGCAGATTCCTTAGCCCTAATTATTAGACTATATAAGGCCAAGGTTATCCTTGTGCTCTTAAATAGAACTGAAGTTTGAAACTTAAACATATCACTATTAGAATAAATACAATCACAGCATTTAAGTATCTTGGGTATGGGTAAAAGGACTTCATTTACTGCCATCATACCTGAATTGGGAAATTATACAATTTATTCTTTGTCTAAAATCAGCATATAATTATTGGTGAAAAATTAAAGCCCTGCAAACTGGCAAACTCTCAAAATTGTGTCTGTTAGAACAGACAAAATTTCAATTAAAAACCTCTTAGATTGTACAACTGACAGATTATATTAGAAGCTATGGTCTTCCTGTCTGTTGTACAATGGGAGAAAAATCTAAAAGGATTGCTGCACAAAGATTTTGGATATAGAAGCTCAGAAAAAGATATAGCTATCATCGTACTTTTGGCACATTGAAATGCATGAGCTACTCAAAATGTACCTTACAAATGTGCCAAGTATTTAAATACAAAAATGCCTGAACATCTTAGGACAGTATTTACTAGAGCAGGATTTTTGCAGCTGGATACTATAGTTCAATATGGAAGATATACCCAAGTTCGTTATAAGGAACACACTTGCTTCAAAGATAGAAGACATAACACATATGTTATTTGAATGTCATTTGTATAAGAAAGAGAAAGATCAGTATTTTGGACTATTGGCATTCTTATATTAAGATAACATGTTCCATATAGGGTCAGAATTCAAAAATTATAATATAGCCCTTTATTTGTACAAAACAGTTCAGTTGAGATCTGCATATTTGGATCTGATTGTGGTAAATGATAGGGGTGATGCAGAAATATGACTTTTATTCTTTATTCTTATACCTTTTACATGTAATTTTGTTTTACTCTATTTTTATATACAATCTTATTAATGTCTTAGTGTATATGTTGATATGGTCCAATGGCTAATGAACAAACTATTACCAGTGCTACAACTGATTTTAACAACAGCTGCAAAAGAAATAAAATCCCTATGATGTTGTTTAAATTAGTCATAGCCCTATCATAATGTTTACATACCGTAGATGTGTGGCAAGAATTAACTCTTTTCATCTGAGGCACCAAAGCAATGAAAAGTAATGTATTTTGTATTGTACCTATTACTTTTACTTAAATCCTTGACTTGAAATTGCATTTTAACAGATAGGTGGCAGAATTTTCTACATTTCCCCCCTAATTTTTACAGTGCCTCTAGTCATAATTTAATTACCTTTATTTTTTCTCTCTCTCTCCCTCCCTTCCATCCTTCCTTCTTCCCTCTCTCTTTAGTTCCTAATCTAAAACAGCAGCTTTGGCAATCAGTAATCAGTGCATTAAAATAAGACATCATCTTCCATTAAGGGAAATTCTTACAAGTCCACCAGGGTTACCTTTCTATCCAGCACTAATTTGCGGGAGAAAAATCTCAACAGATACAAGAAATTAATATGCCTTTAGCATCCCATTAAGTAACATGAAGCTCCAAACATCATATTACACCTAGCTGTCTCTGTTTAAATATATGAAAGTACTCAGTTGATATATAACTAGGATTTCACATCTGTGAACATCCAAAATGATTCTATTTACAGACAAATATGAATAATAAGCAGGCATCCTGTTAGAATTGTCATGTTATCTGTTTTAAAAATTCAACATCTTTGCCAGGTTAAATCTGTGCATCAGGAGAATTTAAATCCATACACATTAGATCGTGTAGTTTATAAATAACGGTTCTCCTAAAATATGTTATATATTTTTTTCAATTTTGAAAAGATATTTATCAGAAAGTGAGAAAAGAATTTTTAAAGAGCACTTTCGTGAATTATACCTTATTTTAAGATTAAAGTGTTCCAAATCCAGGCCTCACTACATGTGCAGGATGGGATCTGTCCTGTGGGGGAAAAACACATTATAGAACATACTGTTTTCTACTAGGTGGAACATTCAACCTGTAGTTGGCCATTCTGCTCATATTTGGTATAGATAGAAAGGGAACCAAAGCAAGCTGTGCCTAGAGCCACAGGCAGCCTTATCACAGCTAGATACATTGAATGAGTACTATAGATGTCTTTCAAATTGCCAGTAATAAGCTTTGTGAACATGGGCTTATGTTGAAATTCTGAAATGCCTACAGGTTGTAACATATTCCAGATACTTTGTTTCTGGTGACAAACTTGTCAAAACAAACCCAGAAAGTATCCTTGGTTCTCCTCTCAAAATAATTACCACTGTGTGTTCACAGAGAACTTCTGTGTCATTCTAGAAGAAAATAAAGCCCGTAATTTAGAAATGGCTGTCACCTAACCTTGTGCATTAAAGCTGTACCAAGCTTCGAACATTATTCATCAATGCTTTAGAACTCACTCAAGGACAGTACTTCTGTTACTAATTGAAGCAGACACAACTTTTTTCAAGCTTTTAAGGAAACCTGCTGCTTTAAGAAGCTGAGTAGTCAAAACTACTCATAAAGCATTATAATTCAGCTTCATACAGAAGCAGACAGAGCATATGTATTTGAGGGACAAAATATTTCTTAAAAATCAACATATTGAATCAACATATTTTATTTCTTAAAAATCAACATATTGAAGCATGCAAAACACTAATGTATATAGCTTAGGGAAGACTGTCCTCAATGAAATCATGTGTGATGCCTTTACATAGTCAGCCTACTTTCACAGAACTCGGGCAAGAAGAGAAGGATAAGACCACTTTGTAGCATTGGCCTAGTGATGTCCCAGGTTGGATGACTCCAGTTTATGACAGGGATATCAAAGTCACATCATCATGGCAGTGTCACATGATGTATTGGAACTTTTTCCCCCTTCACTAAACTGGGCATGGGCATAGCCAGCATGTGACACATCTGGGCCCTGGGCCACGAATTTGACAGCCCTGAATAATGAGAAATATTTAGTGAGTTTCTAGCCTAAATACTCTTAGTGTACAGCAAGGGAAATCCCAGGGTTAGCTTGGAGACTCTTCAGATGCATTTTGGCCAGTAGATATTGAGGAAGTTAAGGGTGGAAGAACCAGTGGCCTTGTCTGCTGCTAACATCCTTCCCATCCACATGTTGATAGTTATCCAGATTCAATGGATAACTCTTTTCATAAATTGTATTATCAATGTAATTCAAAGGTCAATAGCTAAGACATATAATATTGATATTCGAGTTTGGTCTAGTGGTTAAACCACCAAGAGACTGAGTTCTAGTCCTGCTTTAGGCATGAAAGCCAGTTGGATGACTTTGGGACTGTCATTCAATTTCAGCCCAATTCACCTAACAAGATACAGGAGAACATTTCTATCTCAGGGTTAACATGAAGGGTCCTTGGTACTCTCTGAGCATGATTGTTTTCTTGCAGACATTTCATTAACAAAACTAGCTTACATCATCAATGCTAGTAAGGAATTGGATTTGCTCTCAATTTATATTCTAGGGTTTTGTCCTGACAATCTTGGTGAGAATGGCTTTGGAAGTTCTTTGGTTGGACTGTTTACTGTTAGTGGGCTTGGCACTTCCTTGATTGGTATATTGTTAATGTTAATCTATGATCCACAGAGTGTTGATTGCTGGTGGGGAGGTATTTGGGGCCTTTTTGCTCCCTTTTTGACTTGTTAATTATGTTTTTGCACAATAAGTAGATGCTGTTATGTGTCTTTGGTCTAAACAGCC